>NC_138779.1:95157163-95447163 GCF_965119305.1 Pelophylax lessonae
AGACTGATTTTAACTGTTGTGGGTTTAATAGCATTTTAACAAGCATTTTAGCTGTATATGATTAGAGTAAAGGCACTCTATGCATTGAATGGCTATACTATCCATACAATGGTAACACAAGCAATTAACAGTCTGTGTATTGATGCAAATTTTATGCAGAAGACAGTTTTAAAGAAGTTAAAGGGGCATATCCTACTGTATTAAAGTGTATTGTATTTGTACTGTCTACCCTCAAGTTATAAAGCGCTGCATAAACTGTCAGCGCTATATAAATCTTATAATAATAATATTAATATCTATAAGGCTCCGTTCACATGTCAGCGTATGATCGCGGGCAGAACCGCCGCGGTTCCGCTCGCGATCCGGAGATTTATTGCAAATCGCGGGACGCCTAGCATTGCCCGTTGATTTGCAATAGCCCCCCAAACGCCGAGCGATGTTGCCGCGATTTACGCCCGCCGAATCGCGGCAACATCGCGCAAACAAAATCGCGGGACGCAATACGCTCCAAAGAAGCTCTTGTACTTTTCTGGAGCGTATTGCGTCCCGCGATTTTGTTTGCGCGATGTTGCCGCGATTCGGCGGGCGTAAATCGCGGCAACATCGCTCGGCGTTTGGGGGGCTATTGCAAATCAACGGGCAACGCTAGGCATCCCGCGATTTGCAATAAATCTCCGGATCGTGGGCGGAACCGCGGCGGTTCCGCCCGCGATCATACTCTGACATGTGAACGGAGCCTAAATCATTTGGGCAGATTCTCGCTTTGTGAAATAATAGCATTGTGCATTATGGCTTATGCAGAACTTCTGCCACATAAAACAGCCAATGGATGCACAGAATAGACGAAAAACAACTGTTGAAGGGTCCTTATGAACCAATGCAAAGCCTTTGTGCTTGTTACCAAAACAAGGGATTATATTATGTATAATCTTTTAAAAATGAAGGTATACACAGAAATAACACTAAATACTGTAAAATTAAGGGGTATGGAAAGAAATCATAGATATGGAACAGAGAAGGAATATACCGCACATATGTTGGTTTTATTTCAATTCTGCAAAGAAATACATTTTTATTAGCCCCGCACACTATTAACACAGCTTAGTTTCTGTAGTACAACTTTAAAAGCTAAAATTTCAGCAACACTTTTTTTTTTTCTTTTTTTAATAAAGAGACAAAGGATTAAAACCCCTATCAGTTTTGGTTTGTCTTCAATCTCCCTTAATTTGCAGATTCGTTGGATTAGTAGTCCTGGCAAAGACTCAATTGACAAAGCAGCTTATAATTAAAAGTAGCTTTATTGGATTCTATCAACCAGTAGACCAATGTTAGAACAGCAGTAGCCATTCAGCATCAACACTGAACATTGCCATGACTCACAACGGAGCTTTACTAATTATCTGTAACTGAACTTATGCCTATGTCAGCTATGTTAAATATCCAATTTAATGACCAACATATCACAGGTATGTACAGTCTTTGCAAACACCTCGCAACATTGGAATTCCAAAAAGAGAGACAGGACAGAGCATGGGTATGTCGTTCACAAAATGCTAAATATTGGGCATGGTTTAACCACTTCACCTCTCACATCTGTTCACCTGCTATGGACCTGAGCAGTTTTTACAATTCTGTTATAGACCTGTTTATTCACTGATATCTTTGTCATTACATAAGATAGCAAGGTATTACATATACAGTTTTTCTTTTTTTTTTTAAGGACAAGCAAGTTTTTTTTTTTTTTTTTTTTGTAATTATTGTCTTGCAACAATTATATTTTACAATCCTAAGGCAATTAAACATTTTGATGAATGTGAAGAGGGATCTGGGGGGTTTTGGTAGGTCCTAAGTCTAACAATAGAATAACATGCCAAGCTGCAGTTTCCAAAGCAAGCAAAGTCCTTTCTTGTATTAAGAAAGATATGGACTCCAGAGAGAGAGAGAGAGATATAATTTTGTCCCTGTACAAATCATTAGTAAGACCTCATCTGGAATATGCAGTTCAGTTTTGGGCACCAGTTCTCAAAAAGGATATCAGGGAGCTGGGGAAAGTGCAGAGAAGGGCAACCAAATGCAGTAATAGCCCCTAATATTGGTGCCAGTTTGTGCAGTAATAGCCCCTAGAATTGGTGCCAGTTTACACAGTAATAACCCCCCGTAATGGTGCCAGTTTATGCAGTAATAGCCCCTAGTATTGGTGCCAGTTTCAACACTAATAACACCTAGTATTGGTGCCAGTTTACACAGTAATAACTCATAATATTGGTGCCAGTTTACTCAGCAATAAAGCCTAGCATTGATGCCAGTTCAGGCAGTAATAAAGCCTAGTATTGGTGCCAGTTTATGCAGTAATAGCCCCTAGTATTGGTGCCAGTTTACGCAGTAATAGCCCCTGGTATTGGTGCCGGTTTATGCAGTAATAACCCCTAGTAATTGTGGGAGTTTATGCAGTAATAGCCCCTAGTATTAGTGCCAGTTTACGCAGTAATAACCCCTAGTAATGGTGCCAGTTTATGCAGTAATAGCTCCTAGTATTGGTGCCAGTTTATGCAGTAATAGCCCCTAGTATTGGGGCCAGTTTATGCAGAAATAACCCCTAGTACTGGTGACAGTTTACGCAGTAATAACCCCTAGTATTGCTGCCAGTTTATGCAGTAATAAAGCCTAGTATTTGTGCCAGTTTATGCAGTAATAACCCCTAGAATTGGTGCCAGTTTACGCAGTAATAAAACCTAGTATTGGTGCCAGTTTGCACAGTAATAACCCCTAGCATTGGTGCCAGTTTATGCAGTAATAAAGCCTAGTATTGATGCCATGTTCTTAGTGCAGAGGAGGTAGGGAAGAATAGCGAGACCTGCCAACACAGTAATGAAAGTGTTAAGGCCAGCCGCGACAGTGGCGGCGGTCTTAACACTTTTATCGAATTCATGGGAGATCTTAAAGATTTCCCTGCGGGTCTCCTGATGCACTACAGTACAGCACAACTCTCCATCCGGGACTCCTTCCCTCAGCCACACACCGTGGAGAAACTGGTGAAGGCTGTTACAGCTCACCTCTCCATCTGGGAGTCATGCCCCTACAGCATGGGTGCCTAACCTTTTGAGGAGTGAGGCCAACTTAAGCAGCTTGGTAACTGGTTGTGGGCCACAATGAGCAGAGCAGTCAGATGACAGGTCCGTGTCCACTCAGCATATGCAGAGCAGACACAGACACAGCCTGCTCTACTCTATGGGCCCTCTGATCCGATCCACCCAGTGGGCAGATAGGAGATAGGCGAGTAGAAACGGACACAAGTCTGTTTACATCTGCCGCTCTATAGAGGTGAATGGAGGGTCCGATTGGGTCCACCTGAAAAACAGATAGGGGGACCCGATCGGACCGATCGCGTGAAAGGGACCTAAGGCTGCTTTCAAATTCTTCTTTATTAAAGCGTAATAGAAAAAAAAATACAAGTACAGGTAGTATACAAGTTTACAGACATAGTCGTGTTGCAGCATACAGAGTCAAATCGCATCAATGGAGTGAGAAAGGCGAATGCAAAGCATCAATAAAACAGCGTCACATAAAGCAGGGTAGATATACAGCAGGTCTACTCGTAGCATATGAGAACGTGTAGAAAGCAACTAAGAACATCAAACATTCAGTGTAGCCCTAACGGGCCTGTGAACAGTGGATAACATCGTGCCTCAGAGTAATGTCGGCAAGCGGAACCGTGGGTTGGAGATCTACCCAGAGTAAACATTTCTCACCATGAGAACCAAACAAAAATACAGAGGAGTAGGGGGGGAGCTTACAACACGTTGGGAAAGAATACTGGGAAACAAAGGGGGCAAGGAAGGAAGGAGCGGGGCAGAAAGGGGGGAATATTGGCAGAGGGGATCAGGGCAGAAGCAGGGGGGGACAGTGGTCACTAGTACGTGAAGCCTGTCCAGCGCCCGCCACTGAGCCCCCAGGGCAACACAGGCAATAGCACAGGTAGGAGAGAAAGGGGAAGAAGAATGGGCTAAGACTAAGGCTGCTTTCACACGGATGCACTTTGGTTTACTTGCAGCTCAATTGACCTCAATCTTCACTTCTTCAGGATTCCTGGAGGTATCGCTAGCTGCTGCTGTCTCCCAGGCGGGTATGGCTGGTGGATACTGCTGGCCGTCCTCCAGGGCTGGTGTTGCTGGCTGATAATGCTGGTGGGTACTGCTGTCTAGTACTGCTGGTGGCTGCTGTTGGCTGTCCTCCAGGGCTGGTATTGCTGGCTGGTAATGCTGGTGGGTACTGCTGTCTGGTACTGCTGGTGGGTACTGCTTGCTGGTACTGCTGGCGGGTACTGCTGGCGGGTACTGCTGGTGGGTACTGCTGACTGGTACTGCTGGCGATTACTGCTGGCTGTTACTGCTGGCGGTTACTGCTGACTGTTACTGCTGGTGGGTACTGCTGGCTGGGACACCTGGCTCCTTTAGAGAGCAGAGCCGCTGCTTCCTGTATCGCTCCTGTCACAGGCGGAGTGCATTTGGTATTACTCTGCCTGTGCCAGGAGTCGGAACTATACAGGAAGAAACATACTGCTTCCTCTAGTGCTCACTCCATTCGCCACAATAATGCTTGTGAATGGCGGATCCGGATATTACCGACCCACCATCCCAGAGCAGGTGGTGGGATCTTGTTGGGGGGGCACATGGGGGGCCCAGTATAATGTTGGGGGCCATGGCCCCCTCTTTCCCCCCTAGTGAGGCCACTGAGGAGGATGACAGGACATAGCTCTGTCAATGTAAACAATACAGAGCTCTGTCCTGTCAGCAGGGATGTGTTGGGTTTTGTTTCCCTGCAAAGCATCCCTTAGTATAAGCACCTCACAGTACACACATGAACACTGGATAGGCACACATTTAACTCTTTGATCACCCTAGATGGCTAACCCTTTCCAAGCCAGTGTCATTAGCACAGTGACAGTGAATTTTTTTAGCACTGATCACTGTATTAGTGTCAGTGGTTCCCAAAAAGTGTCAGTTAGTGTCAGATTTCCGCCATAGTATCACAGTCTCGCTATGAGTCACTGATCACCACCATGACCAGTATAAAAAAATAAATAAATAAAAATTTCAGTATATATTCTATATTTTTTAGACGCTATAACTTTAATGCAAACCAATTAATATATGCTTATTGGGATTTTTTTTTTACCAAAAATTTGTAGTGGAATGCATATTAGCCTAAATTTATGAAGAAATTTGATTTTTTTAATTTTTTATTTGATACGTTTTATAGCAGAAAGTAAAAAATATTGTTTTGTTTTTTTTTAGTTTATAGCACAAAAAATTATAAACCCAGTGGTGATCAAACATGACCAAAAGAAAGCTCTATTTGTGTGAAAAAAAATTATACAAATTTCATTTGAGAACAACGTTGCATGACCGCGCAATTGTCAGTTAAAGTAATTCAGTTCCAAAAAGCAAAAAAATGGCCTGGTCTGGAAGGGGGGTAAATCTTCCAGAGCTGAAGTGGTTAAAGAAGAACTCAGCAAATGCTAAGATAATAAGCACTTTGGTCAGAAATATGTAATGTAATTTGTAAACACCCAGTTGTCAATGTTAGTTTGCAGAATAATACCACAAAGTTGGTGGTCAGTTGGAAGATAAAAAGCTCTTGTGTAAGTGGTCAGTGTGGGAGAAAAATGCCCCAGTGTCAGTGTAAGGGAAAAAATGTCTTAGTGACAGTGGTGAGGAAAAAATGCCCTGGCATCACTGGGAAGAAAAAAGGCCCCAGTGTCTGAGTTAGTGTGAGGGAAAATTGCCCTAGTGTTATTGGAAGAAAAAATTGCCCTAGCATCGGTAGCCACAATGGAGGAAAAAAATGATGCAGCCCCAATGATTGGTAAAAAATGTCCTGACAGGAGCATACATATGTACAGGGTAACAATTGCGACCCGACCCCATGCTCCTGGGGGCCCATGCGGACCCCTGTGCACCTGATTAAGAGGGGCAGCGGGGGCAGCATATAGGGAAAATGATCCCCTACATTTTCCTCCTGCACAAAGCAAAAAAGAGGAGACAGGGCGCACATCCGGCCTAGTGTAATTCAGTTTTATTAAAAATATCAGATATAAGAAAAGGTTGCACTCACATGTTGACCATAGGTACTGAGCATGTCAAACGCCTCCTCCATTTATGGCCTCTTTAGGTGGAAACCGGGCGCCCAATCCATGTCCCTGTGTCCAGGTGAACTGATGTTTCCTCCCGGTCTAGTGTAGACGCAGCACACTCCAGCGTCTCAGGTCACTGCTCCTGCGCCCAACTCGAACCTGCACGGCCCCTACCGCGCATGCACACATCGGCCTGGCCGGAAGACCGGTGGCGGTGAGGAGCTCTCAGCGGATAGGAAGGAGAAGATGCCAGACCTGGTCTGTTGCTTTGACGACGTGTTTCGGAGGCGTGGCCTCCCTCTTCAGGTCACAACTCCATCCATGCTCCATGGCATTTTATGTGTAAAATGCTCTCAGCTTAAAGAGGCCATAATTCGAGAGGCCCCATAACACAGGAACATGGGCAGGCATATACAGGTAGCCATAGTGGCAATAGCAGAACATTCAAAACTGCAATCAAAGAAGGATGTTTTATCAGCATCCCTTGGACTTGTATGATCTGCACATCTATGGCGAAAAAACTTTTTTCTCTTATTTTCCTTCTGCAGCCTTTTAGTGGCTGTGTACTCCCCTGGTCCCCCTGATGCTTTCAGGATGAAGAGCGGAGTAGGGGATGGTAAATATGCCATTTATCGGCCGCTTTCTTGTCCTAATGAATAGAGTCAGTGATCCGTTCCAATTTTCCGACTGAGCTTACTATGCTTCAGTTTGTAAATGAACATTCTGTGCTGCTGAGGCTGCAGAGAAGGAGATTGAGGGCTGTGTCCTCAATCTCCTTTCTCTGTCTAAAAGTTGAAACAGCAGAGGTCTGTTCACACCCCTGATATTTTACCAAAAAATTAAAAAAAATTCAATTGTAAATAATAAATAAATACATTAATTAAAATGGTGAAAATTATAACAAAAAAAAAAAACAAATTACTCCAGTAGCGGAACTACCAAGGTCACAAAGGTTGCAGTTGCTACCGGGCCCTAGCGTTCCGCCACCATGGGAAGCGACCCCGTCCAGGGGTCAGGGGGCCCTTTATGATTTCTTGCACAGCTGCCCTGAAGCTCTATTTACGCCTCTGTGTCCTGACATTAGTATTTTAAAAAAAATGTTTATTAGTGTCAGTGATCAGAAAAACTTCCTGGCATTATTGGTCAGTGTGTATATATACATAGTATATGTTGAGTCAAGTTCCTCCACCCCAAACTTGCACATCCATGTCTTTATGGACCTTGCTTTGTTCACTGGTGTGCAGGCATGTTGGAACAGGAAGGGGCCATCCCCAAACTGTTCCCACAAAGTTGGGAGCATGAAATTGTCCAAAATGTCTTGGTATGCTGACACCTTAAGAGTTCCCTTCACTGGAACTAAGGGGCCAAACCCAACCCCTGAAAAACAACCCCACACCATAATCCCCCCTTCACCAAATGATTTAGAGCAGTGCACAAAGCAGAGTTCATAAAGACATGGATGAGCGAGTTTTGGGTGGAAGAACTTGACTGGCCTGCACAAAAGAGTCCTGACCACAACCTGATAGAACACCTTTGGGATGAATTAGAGCGGAGAATGCGATACCAGGCCTTCTTGTCCAACATCATTGCCTGACCTCACAAATGCGCTTCTGGAAGAATGGTCAAACATTCCCATAGACACACTCCTAAACCTTTGGGACAGCCTTCCCAGAAGAGTTAAAGGTTCTATAGCTGCAAAGAGTGGGCCAACTCAATATTGAACCCTAGACTGAGATGACATTAAAGCGGAGTTCCGGCCTCAAAATCGCTAAAATCGATTTTGGGCCATCCGCTTGCTAAGGGGAACCTGAAAAAGAAATGGATAATGGCGATTTTTTTTTTTGGTCACTTATTATAGAAGAATATATACTCACCTTCCTTCCACTTCCTCCCTCTGCAGCCGCGGCCCGCGGCGTCACTTCCAGTTTGCGATGATTCCTGGGAGCTGAACGTCATCGCCCCCAGGAAGCAATGCGCCTGCACCGGCCCCGCTCGTCACTTCCGGTGCAGGTGCGGCATTCACTGCTAAACAGCTTCTGGGCATGCCCAGAAGCTGTGCAGGGATGCCGCGCTGTAGCGGAAGTGACGAGTGGGGCCGGTGCAGTGCATTGTGGGACTCTGACGTCACGAAGTGGACACGGAATTGGACAGGAAGAGGGATGCTGCGGCTTTAGCTGCCCACACCTGAGATGACAGCGCTGGAGAAGAAATTTTCAAGGTAAGTATTTCTTCTTACAGTGCGACCCGGGACAGTTCAGAGGCTATCCATTATGGAATGTACTAGCCCTGACTGTCCCGGGGGTATTTTTAGCTCAATTTGACCCCCGAGTTTATTTGCATGTAAAGGCAGGTGTCCCAATACTTTTGGTATTATAGTGTATATGTGTGATCCATTTATAAAGGGAAAAGTATATTGTGCATATATATATATATATATATATATAGCACATACTGAATCACTCTCTCTCCCCAGCCTTTCAGTGCTCCATTTTGTTAATCAGGTGTACAAGGGTGTGTCCAGCTATTAACCCCTTGTCTTCTGAACAACAGCCAGATTACATGGACCCAACCTATCTACCTGATAAAACTCAAGATTCTGGGCGGTGTGTACATTCCATCCTGGACATGCCCTTGATCAGCTGGGGCTGTTCGTCACAATATATATATATATATATATATATTGTTGACTTTTTCAACATATTTGAATAGGCAAACATTAGAACTTTTTTAAGCAGTGCTTACAGATAAATGTGATAAACTTAAATACGAACACAAGAAAAATTGCCTATTTATTCATTTATTCAACAAAAATAGAAATAGATGTAATAGTGCACTTTGAAAAAAAAAAAAAAAAAAAAGCAATTACACCATTGACATTAAAAGCTGATTTTACTCCTGTGGCAGAAATGACTTCTTAAAGGTAAATATTATTATAATGCAGGATTTATATAGCGCCAACAGCTTTACAATGTGAGGGAAGACAATACAGTTACAATACAATTCAATACAGGAGGAATTAGAGGGCCCTGCTCGTTAGAGTTTACAATCTAGAAATCTAGAGGTAATTTGTATCTCTGACATAATCCTATGACCACTACTGTTTGCAATCTTCCTTCAGTTGCAAAATGTGGGTTTCCTTGCATGAACTGCTAATTTCAGATTCCCCCTACAAAATTTCAACGGGAATCAAATTAGCAGGGCCGTTTGAAGGAATTTGGGGGCCCCAAGCAAAATGGACACGGAGGCCCCCCCGACCCCCCGACCCCCCGCACACGCCTGGGCCCCTCCTCCTCTCACTAAAGCAGCAACGGCCGCCGGGCCCCTCCCCACCTCACACAGAAGCAGCACCGCCGCCGCCGGGCCCCTCCCCAGCTCCCCTCCTCACACTGAATCAGCGCCGAGCCCCTCCCCTCCATCCACTACTTATCGCCGGCCGGGTGAGTTGATTTTATACTGGGCGGCAGGCCCCCTTGCCGGCTGGGCTCCCCCTTCCTGGCTTCCCGGCTGGGCCCTCGGACCACGTCTGAAGTGCCCGACCGCTCAGTCCGCCCTATCCGGGAGAAATAGATACAAAGTAAGTGACTGACCAGTCGTTGTCTTAAGGCCCCAGGCCAGCTCAGGGCCCCAAGCAATTGCTTGGTTTGCCTGCCTTGTTGCGACGGGCCTGCAAATTAGGACTCTTCACTAGGTGGTTTATAACTCTCTATTTCTTTTTTATGAGGCATGCCTTTGTGAATTTGGTAGTGTGCTTTGGATCATTATCATATTGAAAGACTATCAGATGACAGATAGCCTCATCAAGCACACTTTATTATGATGCAGAATGTATAGTTGACTCGATGACTTCAAGCTGTCCAGGCCCTAAAGCAGCAAAGCAACCCTAATTGATAACATTTCCAACACCATGCTTCACAGTTGTTATGAGGTTCTTCTGAAATACTGTTTGGTCTGTGGCAAACATGCCTACTGTTTAACTGGATACACACCATACAACTTTTGTTGTTAGATTTCCTTTAGAT
Source organism: Pelophylax lessonae (assembly GCF_965119305.1). NCBI lineage: Eukaryota > Metazoa > Chordata > Amphibia > Anura > Ranidae > Pelophylax > Pelophylax lessonae. The sequence continues at coordinate 95,167,316 of NC_138779.1, forward strand.
TTACCTTCAACTATGTAGTGCAGGGGCCTGCCTGATTGCATACAAATTGAAAGTGTTTAGGTTTGACCTTATATTATATGGCTTTGGTTAGAGATAGACTGATATGTTTTTTTAAGGGCCGATACCGATATTTTGGTCACAAAGTATCGGTATCGGCCGATATGGGACGATATTTTGTACATTTAAAGTTTTGAAAAATAAAGACAATTTTTGACACAAATCTGGTACTGAACATGTTAATTTTTGTTTAATGCTTAATGGCTGGCTTGCTGGCACCCTGTGGTGGGTGGCGGGCTGGCTGGCACCCTGTGGTGGGTGGCTGGTTGGCTGGCATCCTGTGGTAGGTGGATGGCTGGCACAGCGCCTGTGGGTGGCTGGCTGGTACAGGGCCTGTGGCTGGCTGGTACAGGGCCTGTGGGAGGCTGGCTGTCTGGCACCCTGTCAGTGGGTGGCTGGCTGTCTGGCACTCTGTGGTGGGTAGCTGGCTGGCTGGCACCCTGTGGTGGGTGGCTGGCTGGCTGGCACCCTGTGGTGGGTGGGTGGTTGGCACAGGGGCTGTGGGTGGCTGGCTGGTACAGGGCCTGTGGCTGACTGGCTGGCTGGTACAGTGCCTGTGGCTGGCTGGTACAGGGCCTGTGGGTGGCTGGCTGGCTTGCTGGGACAGTGCCTGTGGGTGGGTGGCTGGCTGGCACAGGGTCTGTGGGTGGGTGGGTGGCTGGCACCAGGCTGCTGTGGGTGGGTGTATGGCTGTGATATACTCCCGCGAGACTAGTCCCGACTCCAGACGAGGCTGTCCAAGGCGAGGAAGGCGGCCTAAGAACACAGAATGACGTCACAGAAATATCTGCAATATCGGCCAGTTCCAGGGCCGATATGTATCTCTCATGCAGGTTGAGGTAGTAGTGCATTCTATTTCTGATTTTAGATGTATGCACTTTGACCCCAACTGTTGCAAGAGTTACTTAAACACCCCATAATTAAATTCAAGGGTTCATGGAAGCTTGATTTAACACCAAACTGTCAGTCCTTGGGCTAAAGTTGCTTGGCTGCCCAGTCCTAGACATATTTGCAGTTGTTTGTAGGCATCCACAACTTTCTTTCTAGGGGCTTTAGAGAGCTCTATTAATCTTGGCATGATGACAGAACACATGTCAATTGCAAAAGGAATAGTAGACCCTGGATGTCTGTGGTTTAAATTAGACTGGTTCCACCTGCGTACCCCCTAAAGAAGTTCTAACCAGCTGCATCTAATCTGGAACACCTGTTTCCAATTTCATGGATTTGAAGTGATAGTATATGTGGGAAAAGTTCAAAAATCTTCATTCATATGCAGTACTTTGCAAAAGTTTTAGGCAGGTGTAAAGAAATACTGTAAAGTACGAGTTCTTTCAAAAAATATATATATTTTAATTGCTTATTTTTATCAATTTATAAAATGCAAAGTGAGTGAGCGAGAAAAATCTAATTTAAATCAATATTTAGTGTCACTAGCCTTTGGCTTCAAACCAGCATAATTTTTTTTTTCACTTGCAGACTTTGTTTACTTGCACAAAGTTAGGGATTTTCTAGGATCAGAGTCAGGTGTATGATTAAAGAGTTACACCAAGCAGGTGCTAATGATCATCAAAACAACAACATAGAGAGGGCATGCCGACCTAGTGCTTTAGCATTATAATATTTATTAAAGGATAAAAAACAGCAAATGTTATACTCACAAACACGTGACATAAATAGGTATGGCAGATGTCTGCGCAATGACACATTATACTGTTCTATCCAAAACAGCTGTAAGGGCACTCTTGCCTGTGAGTGTCTCTATGCCTATTTTGGATATGTATGGATATTTCCATGTGGTTGAGCACCCGACCATTAACCCAACACCTAGCGTGTGATGGCTACCCTTTCAACGGCTGTATTTATTTATTTATTGATTTATACAAGACTAAAAATCTGTACTGACTGAGGAACAATCGGCCGTTCTGTTGTTGGCCAAAAAAATTTTATAGCCTGCACACCAGATTTTGTTTGGCCGAAAAGTCGCAGTCGGTTGTCGGAAGCATCATACTAACAAGCCGACAATCGGCCGATCGGACGTTGGCCGAAAATTTACGGCCAACAATCGGTGCGTGTGTACGGGGCTTAAGGAAAAGGCCACATTTGGATTTCCAGGAGGACAATTTGAAGCTTTTTCAGTTCTCAAATGATTACCATATGTGTACAAGTATGCATGGCATTGTCGGTTATACTGTCCATGTCATTGTCATATACTGTATACTGTCCATTATACTGGCCACATAGCAAGTGTCTATGAACAAAGTCTTCTGGTAAGTCTTTAAAGCACATCTTCATCTTTATTTACCTTGCCTCACTCTACCAGAATGTAAAAAAAAAAAAAGTTGACAGTTTTCTTTTTAACTGAAATAATTGTTAGAAGTAATGTTTTCTTTTCTGCTTATTTCTGAATTCTGCATTAAAAATTGTAAAAAATATCCGGCTCTAGAAGATGGATAGATTTTAATGATAGAATGAGAATGAAATGTACTTTTCTATCCAGACTCTTACTATAATAACGTGGGCATGGCTGCAGGAAGCATGTTAGCCTGATATTCTCAATTGATCCTTTCCTCTGGATCCCAAGAGCCCTAAAATCATCCTACATCCTGGCTTGGGTAACCCTGTTTCACACATACTGCTTTACTGCCTTGTTTTGCTAAGATGACTAGGCAGAACAAAGATGAAGCTGGTTATGCTGATAAACAAGATGGCACCACAAATGCCCACTCTGCAAAACAGGCTAAATAGGGATGTAGCACCACACTTGCTAATATTTGCTAGAATGGCAGGGAAAGATGCAACTTGAAAACCTCCAACCTCTAAACAACAGATATCTAAGCATACATCCTCACAGACAGACAGAGAATTTGACTTTGAGTCTAAGGAGATCCTTATGGGTGCAGTAAGTACTGAGAATATAGACCCCCACTGGTGAAGTCCTGAAAGAGGCGGCTGAGTTATCCACTGAGCGCAGTGATGACTCTGGAGAACCAACATACTTTTGGAGAAGTCAGCCATAGTAGATGCAATAAAACTTTAGCTATCTTGGAAGACCATGTGGCTGGCATTAAGAAGAAAGTGTAACTTTTGTGACAGGACTTTTAGAAGGTGAGAAAATGTGCAGCGGCCCTAGAGGGAAAAATCACTGAAGCGGAGGACTGCCTATGCCTTCTCAACAGATATGTTATAGTTGTGTCACAAACTGCTTCTATTAGTTCCACAAAAACTCAGACTGTACCATAAAGATATTCTTATAATAGGACTACTTCAGCGCTCAGAAGGCCCTAAGACCAGTGGCGGCTGGTGAAGTTTTAAGATGGGGGGGCGCAAGACCCCGCCCTTCTATTTTGGCCCCTCCCATTTCTCAGAAGCCACACCCCTTATAGACCCCACCCATTTTGTCCCCTGTATTTTGCTTGCGTGAACCAATTCTCCCAATATATCACATATTAAGGGCTCCATCAGTACTAGTATATCCCATAATAGGGAGCAGGGGCCCTATTATGGGATACACTGACAGAGTGGCACAAACCCCACAGTACAGGCCCCTTGTACAAACCCCACAGTACAGACCCCCTAGCACAGACCACACAGTACATGCCCCCTTTCAATGCAGTGACCAGCGTACATGCCCCCTTTCAATGCAGTGACCAGCGTACATGCCCCCTTTCAATGTAGTGACCAGCGTACATGCCCCCTTTCAATGCAGTGACCAGCGTACATGCCCCCTTTCAATGCAGTGACCAGCGTACATGCCCCCTTTCAATGTAGTGACCAGCGTACATGCCCCCTTTCAATGCAGTGACCAGCGTACATGCCCCCTTTCAATGCAGTGACCAGCGTACATGCCCCCTTTCAATGTAGTAACCAGCGTACATGCCCCCTTTCAATGCAGTGACCAGCGTACAGGCCCCCTTTCAATGCAGTGACCAGCGTACATGCCCCCTTTCAATGCAGTGACCAGCGTACATGCCCCCTTTCAATGTAGTGACCAGCGTACATGCCCCCTTTCAATGTAGTGACCAGCGTACATGCCCCCTTTCAATGTAGTGACCAGTATACAGGCCCCCTTTCAATGTAGTGACCAGCGTACATGCCCCCTTTCAATACAGTGACCAGTGTACATGCCCCCTTTCAATGTAGTGACCAGCGTACAGGCCCCCTTTCAATGCAGTGACCAGCGTACATGCCCCCTTTCAATGTAGTGACCAGCGTACAGGCCCCCTTTCAATGCAGTGACCAGCGTACATGCCCCCTTTCAATGCAGTGACCAGCGTACATGCCCCCTTTCAATGTAGTGACCAGCGTACATGCCCCCTTTCAATGTAGTGACCAGCGTACATGCCCCCTTTCAATGCAGTGACCAGCGTACATGCCCCCTTTCAATGTAGTGACCAGCGTACATGCCCCCTTTCAATGCAGTGACCAGCGTACATGCCCCCTTTCAATGTAGTGACCAGCGTACATGCCCCCTTTCAATGTAGTGACCAGTATACAGGCCCCCTTTCAATGTAGTGACCAGCGTACATGCCCCCTTTCAATACAGTGACCAGCGTACATGCCCCCTTTCAATGTAGTGACCAGCGTACAGGCCCCCTTTCAATGCAGTGACCAGCGTACATGCCCCCTTTCAATGTAGTGGCCAGCGTACATGCCCCCTTTCAATGCAGTGACCAGCGTACATGCCCCCTTTCAATGTAGTGACCAGCGTACATGCCCCCTTTCAATGCAGTGACCAGCGTACATGCCCCCTTTCAATGTAGTGACCAGCGTACATGCCCCCTTTCAATGTAGTGACCAGTATACAGGCCCCCTTTCAATGTAGTGACCAGCGTACATGCCCCCTTTCAATACAGTGACCAGCGTACATGCCCCCTTTCAATGTAGTGACCAGCGTACAGGCCCCCTTTCAATGCAGTGACCAGCGTACATGCCCCCTTTCAATGTAGTGACCAGCGTACATGCCCCCTTTCAATGCAGTGACCAGCGTACATGCCCCCTTTCAATGTAGTGACCAGCGTACATGCCCCCTTTCAATGTAGTGACCAGCGTACATGCCCCCTTTCAATGCAGTGACCAGCGTACATGCCCCCTTTCAATGTAGTGACCAGCGTACATGCCCCCTTTCAATGCAGTGACCAGCGTACATGCCCCCTTTCAATGTAGTGACCAGCGTACATGCCCCCTTTCAATGCAGTGACCAGCGTACATGCCCCCTTTCAATGTAGTGACCAGCGTACATGCCCCCTTTCAATGCAGTGACCAGCGTACATGCCCCCTTTCAATGTAGTGACCAGCGTACATGCCCCCTTTCAATGTAGTGACCAGCGTACATGCCCCTTGCAGAGGTATGGCAGTGGGAGAGATGGGATCAGGCAGAGGGATGGTGGTGGGAGAGATGGGATCAGGCAAAGGGATGGCGGTGGGAGGGATGGTCATGGGATGAGGCAGAGCAGAGGGGGATGGCGGTGGAAAGGCTGGATGGATGGATGGATGGATGGATGGTCATGGCCCATGATGACCATCCATCCAGCCTTTCCACCGCCATCCCCCTCTGCTCTGCCTCATCCCATGACCATCCATCCATCCAGCCTTTCCACCGCCATCCCCCTCTGCTCTGCCTCATCCCATGACTCATGGGATGAGGCAGAGCATAGGGGGATGGCGGTGGAAAAGCTGGATGGATGGTCATGGAGGACTGACAGGACAGGAGGACCACGAGGACTCACCGGTGGTGATGTCTTCTTCCAGCAGATGACCTCCGGTGGTCTGGTCTCCTCTCCGGTGCCGCCGTCACTCCCGTCCGGTGTCCACCCGACTCCATCGCCCGCGGTCCGGTCCACTGCTGTGAGTGACGTCAGCGGGGTCAGCGTTGGATGTCCTGGATGCTGTGATTGGTCCAGGCTGGAGGCTGGACCAATCACAGCCAGGAATCCACGAAGTGGGGGTTTCCAAGGAATCTGCCTTGCGCCCAGGTTACGCCCCCCACGCCCCCCAGAAGGCAGCCAATCGGCGCCTCTTCTGGGTGGTAACCCCACCCCCCCATCCCCTCCACATCGGCTGGCGGCGGCGGCGGCGAACGCAATTTTTTTTTTTTTTCAAACTTTATTGCTCGTTTTGCAATCTTTTTTTTTTTTTTTATCTTTTTTTTTTTTCTTCCTTTTTTCAGGGGGGGCGGCGCCCTGGCGCCCCCTATGCACCGGCCGCCACTGCCTAAGACTGATGATTTTGTTTAAGATTGGGTACTATTTAACAATGAACCATTTACACCTGCCTTTGTTATAGATACAGTAGGGCCCCATGGAACGTCTACTAGACCATTGCTTCCTCTTAGCATGCCCAGGCTCAATGTGGCTAGAATCCTAAACCGTAGGGAAAGAGAAAATTGACTCTGCTTTGCATAGGAAAAGAAAAAAAATTACTATCAAAGGCGTTAACGTGTCTTTCCTTCAGAGTTTATGTCGGATTCTTGGAGATTGAAAAATACCTGCATTACTTTAAAATACATCATGCCTGTACAACTAGGGATCACTGTAAACAGCGAAATACACTTTTTCTAAAACCCTTAAGATGCCTCTGGGTGGCTGGACCAACAAATCCACATGGCAGATCACCTTCCAGATGGCTTGACTTTTTTGCCTGGCAGCGTAAGTTCACACTGCTCCAACATGAAAGTCGGGTGACTTTAGATCCGACTTTGCCCTGCAACTTCAGTCCAGTTTTGACCTGACTTAATGTGACTTTTTACACTCTGGCATGGAAGTCGTATCAAAGTCAGACCAAATAGTGCGGAAACTTTTTCTAAAGTCGGAGATGACTTGTGTTGGATCAATTAAGATGGTTCTCATAGGGAAACATTTAATTTGACATGTCATGTGGCTTGTGGTCTCACAATTCGGATCCCATGTTGCACCAGTGGGAACTGGGCCTTAGGTGAGTCTTTTTGATCACATGCCTAGTTTTTTTTATTGTTAGACATTGTGATCCTTGTCAGGAGCTTTCTCCATCTATCCAGCTTCAAGTAATGGTGATAATTCTCTGTCTTTACTAACTTGCAGTATTCTTCCTTTATATCTCATATAGGGATGGATAAGACGTAAGCTAGCCATACACTGATTGACATTTGGCTGGGTTAGCAGGGACTGGCTACATTTTGATAAGTCTGTGGCTGTTCTTTCTCGATTTTTTGACAGCCAACATTTTCTGTGTACAGGCTGCAGTGATAAAGCATGATGTCCAGTATGGGGGTGCAGGATGCAGGACATGTATACCTTTACAACTTTTACAGGCACTATGACTCTGTGCACCCTGTGTCTCCTCCTGCGCTTGCTGACTCTGACTAATTACATCAGAGCCAAAACTTACAAGAAGACATCAGAAGCTGATCACTCTGCTTCTCTACACTGACAAGGAAGGGAACCTAATTACAATACAGAAGCTGCTGTGTCACAAGCAGCAGAACTGGACACAGGTGTCAGAAGGACCTGAGGGACAGCTCACTCCTGCTGGTCCTGACAGAGCCCCATAGTGGCAAATTGGGCAGATATGGTGGAAGTTCCACTACTGATGTTGCATATGTTTACACCATCCCTACTGGTAAGTGGTACAGTGCCCCCCCCCCTTTAAGTGGCACAAAGGGCACATGCCATACATATCATACCCTGGATATGTCATTGACTATAATAACCTGTGATGTCATTGCTGGCTTGAGTTTGTGAAAGTGCACGGTTGTCCAAAACTGTTGTGTTTTTTGTAACTTGTAATTCATTTTGACTGGGACTCGAAAGAAGAAATTACCTTTACCCAGTAAATTAAACCTGGGGGCATTGTGAGACATCTTAATAGATACAGTGAAGTGAACAAAGTAAACATATTTCCTGATTACTTAAAAGATTCTGTGTTTTTTATGTAGTCTAGTATTTCACATCGCTAGCAATAAATTGTTGTGGTTTTACCCAGGGCCACTGTTAGAAATCATGGGGCTCCATACAGCCTTCCTGACGGGCGCCTCCCCAACTGCTCCTTTACCCCTCCTTGGGATGCAGTGAAACAGCGGCACTGACTTTATCTGCCTACGGCCCAAAAGTCCCTCTTCTGCTTCCACCTCCTGGGCCCCTCTGTTGACCTGATGGGGCCCATGGAAATCTAATTGAAGCTTTGGTAAGCAAGTAAGAGCGGGGTGTGGTCTAGCAAAATCGATTTATTTATTTAGGCAGAAATTAACAACAAAGCTGCCCTGGGCCCCCCTGTTTAGCTGATGAGGCCTGGGCCCAGTACAACAGGACCGGTTGTACTGCTTTATCAGTGGCCCTGGTTTACTTGCTATTGAACTACAAAACCCTGCTTTTGGAATAGAGCAGCTATTTATGTAACTGAATGTGTACATTGGTGTCATTTGGACTGACAGAAAAGCTTCTACATCAATAGAACGTTGATGTGCAAACAGTCTCTGATAGTTTGTTTTTCATTCTTTGCGCGTAGTCTATAACAGGCTTTTGCTACATGTGACCAGTCTACAACAATACTTTATTATATATGAGAAGTCCATAGCAGGGCTATGTTACATGAAAGCACTCTATGACAATATTTTGTTACATAAGACCAGTCTCTCACAGGCTGTTGTTCAGACAGTCTCTGGGAGACCTTTGTTTTATGTGGGCAGTCTCTAACAACTTTTCATTACATTTGAGAAGTCCCTAGCAGGTTTTTGCTACATGCAAGTAGTCGAAAACATTATTTTGCTACATGCAAGCAGTCAATAATAGTCTTTTTCGCTACAGGCAAGCAGTCTGTGGCAGTATTTTGTTACGTGCAATTCATCTATGGCAGTCTTTTTTTACATGCAATTCATCTATGGAAGTCTTTTCTTACATGCAAATAGTCTATGACGGGGCTTCCCAAACTTTTTTGGGCCGAGACCCACTTCTGAATACAGTTATTTTTCAGGACCCACTTGCTTGTAATTGAATATAATAAAGCACTACAGAAATTGTTGGCGCTATATAAATGCAAATAATAATAATACATATTTTAAAGGGAGGGGGATGTTAAATTAAAATGTACTACTTTTTAATTTATTATTGAATACACTTCCCAGATGTTCTAAGTGAGGGGTCAAAAACCTGTGGCATGTGTGGCATATAAGTGGAGTTGTAAGTAATTAGCACACTCACAGACAGTATAAGGCAGGCAGAGGACAGAAATCAACCACCCCAGGACAGTGATCAGCAGGCGATATGGCACTCACCCTCCTTCCTCTCCCAGCAGTCCACAGTGAAGGTGAAGCCCCTGTTTACCCTCTCCAGGGCCCATCACACCTCACCCAGAGTCTCCACGATGAGGAGCTCTATGCTGGTCTTGGTGTCCTGGCTCTTCTCCTTCAGATTCTCTACTGGGGTCACTGAAGCTGCCATGAACTCCTGACACCGCCGTGCCACCTGGTCCTCCTATGACACAGAGGCTGCTGTCTCTGCCCGCTATAGCTGAGAGTCCCGCCGCCAGTCTAGCCACTACCGCTGCCACCAGCAGGACCGAGCAGCTGGCTCTGCACCCCATAAACATATCCTACATAACAGCCCAAATACGTACTCACTGATGCACGTATCCTCCTCACGGGAAATGCAGACCAGCCTCCGTAAACTGCGTGGGCGGGGTCCTGAATTAATCGTGATTTGACTGCTCTGGCTCTCTTTAATTTGCATGGGCTCGCACAGCACAATTTAAGTGGGACCGCTCTCTGTGATTTCCAGCTCAGTGCAACCCACTCAACAACAGCTCGCGAGCCACCAGTGGGTCCCGACCCACAGTTTGGGAACTCCTGGTCTATGATACTCTCTTACATCTGACTGACTTTTGCAGCATGTGGGCAGGGACTGCCATTCTTTTGTATAATGTGAATGGTGACAGTAGGATCAGGTGGGGGTTTAAGCTAACTGCTCCCACATTTCAGCGCATTGCCTAACACAGCTGGCAATGAAAGAGTGGAAGCAATAAACACAACTGGTCACTCAGGAAGGAAATGTAACAATATTTCTCCCAAGCAAAGATGAAATATCAGAACAGATTGGCCCCAAATTGTCTTACTGAGGTGGTGGGAAGGATTTTATATATTGATAAGGGTAGGGTTGTCATGATCTGGAAACAATTGGGACCCAGTTTAAAGCGTATTTCGACTTTTGCAGTTTGTTTCCATTCACTCAGAATGCTTTAAAATATTAAGCATATTTCTTACCTTTTTGATGTATCTCAGGGGGAGGTGTCATGGTTGATTACAAGTTTTTTTTTTTTAACAATGTTAGAGTGAGCCTATCCCAAGTCTGTCCTCATTAAGATACAATGCAAGAAGCCCAGCCTCTAAATCTTTAACTCTTTGTTAGAACAGTCTATTTGAATCTTCAATTAATAATGAAGATCTGGCTGCATATAGCAGACAACGTTAAAGGGATTGTAAAGGCAGAAGGTTTTTTTCTCTTTTTGCATTCTAAGATAAATAAAAAGCCTTCTGTGTGCAGCAGCCCCCATCAGTTCCTCTTATACTTCCCGAAACCCATCTATATCCAGCGATGTTGCAGGAGTTTCTCAGCTGCACTGGACTCCCCTCTTCATTGGCTGAGACAGCAGCATGGTGCGATTCGCTCTCACTGCTGTCAATCAAAGTCTGTCAGCCGATCAGAAGAGAGAGGGGGCGGGGCCATATCACAGCTCAGTGTTTGAATAGACAAAGGGAACTGTGACTCGGCTCGGGTGCCCTTATAGCAAGCTGCTTGCTGTGGGGGCTCTCAACAGGAGGGAGGGGCCAGGAGCACAGAAGAGGGACCCGAGAAAAGGAGGATCCGGCTGTTCTGTGCAAAATCAACTGCACAGAGGAGGTAAGTATAACATGTTTGTTATTAAACATGAATAAATAAATAAATAAATAAAAAACTACACTTTACAATCACTTTAATTATGGGAAACACAGCTGCCCAGCCCCCTCTTAAACAAAGAGAATTACCTTGGATTTTTCCTTGCTGAAGGGTCCAGAATAGAGCATTTTTAGGGCTCCATGCTCCTAGAAGCTAATAGTGTTATCCTTTGTGTCCATGCACATTATTTTATGCTAGAAGCATTTTTCAAGCTTCAGTGTTTAGGAGCTGAAAAAAAATGTTTTTGTAGAGATTTTTGGGAGCGTTTTCTAGCAGAACAAAATGCTAATCGCCCCTAAACGCTACTGAAACGCTCCAAACAGCTTTTTTTTTTTAGCGGTTTCTTTTTTTCCTTCTGTGCTGTAAAAACGCTAATAAGACGCTAACACTTCTAAATGCTACTAAAAGCTACTAAAATGCTACTACAAGCCGGCACATTCATTAACATTTTTCATCCAGTGTTTTTTTCTAGCAGAAAAAAACACTAATCGCTCCTAAACGCTACTAAAACGCTCCCAACAGCTTTTTTTTTTGTGTTTTTTTTCCTTATGTACTGTAAAACGCTAATAAAATGCTAATGCTTCTAAATGCTACTAAAATGCTACTACAAGCAGGCACATTTATCAACGTTTTTATCCAGCGTTTTTTTTCTAGCATTCTTTTGCGCTTAAAAAAAACACTGGTGTACAGCCTTAAAAGGTAAGTTACCATTTTTAAATATATATATATATATATTTATTTATTTATTTTTTTACGTAATGCTATGCAAATGGGGCACATAACAAATATGAAGTAGGTGTTATCCCAATTTGGCTGTAAGCATGGAAATGCTCTTTAACTACTTGCCGACCCGCTGCCGTAGTTTTACGGCGGCAGGTCGGCTCTGTCCCGCAAAACGACGTACATGTACGTTGCTTCACAGGACCACTAGTGGGGGAGCACACACACGCCAATTGGCCACAGGGGGAGCCAATCAGCGGGTCCGGTGGCCCCGATTTCCCTCGGCATCTGTGATCGCTACCCTGTGGAGACAGAACGGTGGTCTGCCATTGTAAACACAGCAAACCGCTGTTCTGTCAGTAATGAACACAGGGATCCTGTGTTCCTCCTATTTAGGGAACACAGGTCTCTGTGTTCATGCAGCAACCCCACCCCCCACACAGATAGAAAGCACCCCCTTGGTACACATTTAACCCTTTGATTGCCCCTGGTGTTAACCCCTTCCCTGCAAGTGTCGTTAGTACAGTAACAGTGCATATTTTTAGCACTGATTACTGTAGTAATGTCACTGGTCCTCCCAAAAGTGTTAAAATGTCAGTTAGGGGTCCGATCTGTCTGCCGCAATGTTGCAGTCCTGCTAAAAATCACTGGTCACCGCCATTACTAGTAAAAAATAAATAAAATTTGCAAATCTTTCTCCTAGTTTGTAGACACAATAACATTTGCGCAAACCAATCAATATACACTTTTACCAAAAAAATGTAGCAGAATACAAATTGGCCTAAAATGATGAAAACATTAGATTTTTTTTTTTTTTTTTAATTGGATTGTTATATAGCAGAAAGTAAAAAGAAGAAAAAATATATATATATACAGTGCCTTGCGAAAGTATTCGGCCCCCTTGAACTTTTTGACCTTTTGCCACATTTCAGGCTTCAAACATAAAGATATAAAACTGTAATTTTTTGGGAAGAATCAACAACAAGTGGGATACAATCATGAAGTGGAACGAAATTAATTGGATATTTCAAACTTTTTCACCCAATTTTAAAAAACTTAAAATTGGGCGTGCAAAATTATTCAGCCCCCTTAAGTTAATACTTTGTAGCGCCACCCTTTGCTGCGATTACAGCTGTAAGTCGCTTGGGGTATGTCTCTATCAGTTTTGCACATCGAGAGACTGAAATTTTTGCCCATTCCTCCTTGCAAAACAGCTCGAGCTTAGTGAGGTTGGATGAAGAGCATTTGTGAACAGCAGTTTTCAGTTCTTTCCACAGATTCTCGATTGGATTCAGGTCTGGACTTTGACTTGGCCATTTTAACACCTGGATATGTTTATTTGTGAAACATTCCATTGTAGATTTTGCTTTATGTTTTGGATCATTGTCTTGTTGGAAGACAAATCTCCGTCCCAGTCTTAGGTCTTTTGCAGACTCCATCAGGTTTTCTTCCAGAATGGTACTGTATTTGGCTCCATCCATCTTCCCATCAATTTTAAGCATCTTCCCTGTCCCTGCTGAAGAAAAGCAGGCCCAAACCATGATGCTGCCACCACCATGTTTGACAGTGGGGATGGTGTGTTCAGGGTGATGAGCTGTGTTGCTTTTACGCCAAACATAATGTTTTACATTGTTGCCAAAAAGTTTGATTTTGGTTTCATCTGACCAGAGCACCTTCTTCCACATGTTTGGTGTGTCTCCCAGGTGGCTTGTGGCAAACTTTAAACAACACTTTTTATGGATATCTTTAAGAAATGGCTTTCTTCTTACCACTCTTCCATAAAGGCCAGATTTGTGCAGTATACGACTGATTGTTGTTCTATGGACAGAGTCCCCCACCTCAGCTGTAGATCTCTGCAGTTCATCCAGAGTGATCATGGGCCTCTTGGCTGCATCTCTGATCAGTCTTCTCCTTGTATGAGCTGAAAGTTTAGAGGGACGGCCAGGTCTTCGTAGATTTGCAGTGGTCTGATACTCCTTCCATTTCAATATTATCGCTTGCACAGTGCTCCTTGGGATGTTTAAATCTTGGGAAATCATTTTGTATCCAAATCTTTAAACTTCTCCACAACAGTATCTCGGACCTGCCTGGTGTGTTCCTTGTTCTTCATGCTCTCTTCGCTTTAAACAGTCCTCTGAGACTATCACAGTGCAGGTGCATTTATATGGAGACTTGATTACACACAGGTGGATTCTATTTATCATCATTAGTCATTTAGGTCAACATTGGATCATTCAGAGATCCTCACTGAACTTCTGGAGAGAGTTTGCTGCACTGAAAGTAAAGGGGCTGAATAATTTTGCACGCCCAATTTTTCAGTTTTTTATTTGTTAACAAAGTTTGAAATATCCAATCAATTTCGTTCCACTTCATGATTGTGTCCCACTTGTTGTTGATTCTTCACAAAAAATTACAGTTTTATATCTTTATGTTTGAAGCCTGAGATGTAGCAAAAGGTCACAAAGTTCAAGGGGGCCGAATACTTTCGCAAGGCACTGTATATATATATATATTTTTTTAGAATTGTTGCCCTTTTTTGTTTATAGCTCAAAAAAAAAAAAAAATTGCAGAGGTGATCATATATCGCCAAAAAGAAATCTCTATTTGTGGGAAAAAAGGACATCAATTTTATTTGGGTACAGCATAGCATGACTGTGCAATTGTCAGTTAAACTGAAGAAGTCACAAAAATGGCCTGGTCATTGGGGGTAAATATTCCGGTCCAGAACAGTTTAAGGCTGCTGTTTCTTTACTAATGAATTATGTATTTAAACTTCTTTTACATATCCTACCTATATTGGAAAATTCTGTAATCATTTTAGTAGGGCTTGACATAGGATTATAAAAAGTTACAGATTTTTCATACATAGAAGAAGCTTGTCCTTTGCACTTTACACTCATCCCATTCAGGAGTGCCAGCTCACCCCTCCTTTTCTCCCTGGAAGCAGAAGATGACAGAAGAATTTCAGGCACAAGAAAATGACTGTACACATGTCATCTACAGTCAACAACAGCCAGCTGAATAAGCCGTTAAAATGTCATTTCTAATTCAGACACAGCAGCTTTCCCCCTCAGGATGTATCTCTGATTAGAGCAACTGCCATTTATGTGAATGTTGATGTTCTGTACAAATCAAGTTTTGTAGCTGAACTTTAAATCCCTTTAAACCCTCTATGCGCTGCAGACCCAGACAAAGTGCCAATATATTTGATTATATTTTATGATTTGTATTATGTGATATGATTTATGTATTATATAAATTGTAGAAATGAGTTTATAACGAAATGTTTAATACAATATGAGAACCATTTTTATTATTATTAAATGAGACGCTATTTATGTATAACATATTTTTATTATGTTTCATTTGGTATAATAATAGACGACTTGGGAATATACATGCAGATATTAAATGGCACAATACAGTGGTGATAGAAATAGTTTTCAAAATTCCATTGTCATGATTAAAGGAATTGTAAAGGCAGAAGGATTTTTTTTAATCTTAGTGCATTCTATGCATTAGAGAGAAAGTAAACTCTTCCTTTTTTTTTCTTTTTTTCCCCCTGCAAAGTAAATGCATAATGTGCTAGTATGCATCGCATACTAGCACATTAAGTGACACTTACCTGCAAAGAAGCCCGTGTTATCCCCGCTGCCAGCCGCATCAATCTTTGCCCATCTTCCTAACGGGTCAGCAGACCCCCGGCTGTATTACTGGCCGGAGCCGCATGAAGTCACTCCCACGCATGCGCGTGGGAGCCACCGGTCATGGCACAGGGCTCTGGAGAAACGGCACGGTCGGCCGTGTCTTCAGAGCACATGCGCCGATGACGTCATCGGCTGCATGCAATATAAATCTCTCCTAAACGGTGCAAGTTTGGGAGATATTTACAGTACCTATAGGTAAGCCTTATTAAAGGTAAAAGTCCTAAAAGTTGGTTTACAACCACTGTAAGATAAAAAAAAAAAACCTTCTGCGTGCAGAAGCCCCCCTCAGCCCCCTAATACTTACCTGAGCCCATCTCTATCCAGCGATGTTGCAGGAGTGTTTCAGCTGCCCTGGATTCCCCTCCTCATTGGCTAAGACAGAAGCTCGGCACGATTGGCTCCCACTGCTGTCAATCAAAGTCAGTCAGCCAATCAGAAGAGAGAGGGCAGGGCTAGGTCACAGATGCGTGTCTGAATGGACACAGGGAGCTGTGACTCGGCTCGGGTGCCCCCATAGCAAGCTTCTTGCTGTGGGTCACTGAACAGGAGGGAGGGGCCAGGAGCACAGAATAAGGACCCGAGAAGAGGAGGATCTGGGCCACTCTGTGCAAAACCAACTGCACAGAGGAGGTAAGTATAGACATGTTCGGTATTTAAAAAAACAAAACAAGACTTTACAATTACTTTAAGTATATTGAGGAGCATAAATATTCACCACCATTATATTGATATCTGTTAGAGCAGGGATTCCCAAACTATGGCCCTCCAGTTTTTCAGGAACTACAATTCCCACCATGCCTAGTCATGTATGTGAATGTCAGAGTTTTACAATGCCTCATGGGATGTGTAGTTCTGCAACAGCCGCAGGGCTGTAGTTTGGGAATCCCTGTGTTAGAGCAGCCTTTTTCAATCTGGGTGCCAAGGCACCCTGGGGTGCCGTGAGGTTTCTTTAGGGCTCTTTCACACGGTCCGCCTCCGTAGGCGGATCCGTGCTGCTCAGCGGGGATCGATCCGCAGATCCCCGCTGAGCCGGCGGATGACAGCTCCGTCTCCGCTTGCAGTGCGGAGAGGGAGGTGTCACAGCCCCCGCTGCTCTCTATGGGGGATTGGATGAGAGCGGACCGCCTGTCCGCTCTCATCCGGTCTGATCCAATCCCTGAACGGATGGAAAAAGATCCCCATCCGTCCAGATTTCACGGACAGGATCGGATATGGATGGCAGCGGGTGTCAACGGAGGTGTCTCCGCTGACATCCGCTGCCCCATAGAGCTGCATGGAGGATCCGATCAGATCCGCCTAAAAAACTGACAGGCGGATCTGATCGGATCGCCCGTGTGAAAGAGCCCTTAGGGGTGCATTGGCAAAATGCCTAAAAATTGCCTAAAAATTGTATACAGGCCAGCGGGTGGATGAAGCCTGCCTTTAAGTTACACAAAGCCACAGGTTTCCTTTGTGCACCATTACAATCTTCTAGCTGCCGGCATCCTAACGACCAATAGCATCATCAGTTGATAAGGAGGATGTGAGTTTCCTGTATATCATCCTTGTTTGACTCTTCCCTGCCCCTCTCCATCAGTGTTGGGGTAACATTAGCTAAGTGATGGAAAAAAACTGAGGGAGAAGAGAAACATTAGAATACTAGTCAGTAACAAATTGCAAAAAGTGTATTTGCTTTGGAAGAATAAATCATTTCTAATGTTAGGTGTCATACTTGTGTGGATGTTGCTGCATTATGTTAAACTATTAGAATAGTTTTTTTTACATTTTTAGAATAGGGTGCCTTGAGACTGTCCATCATTTTTAAGGGGTACCTCGAGATTGTCCATAATTTTGAAAGGGTGCCTTGACTTGACTGAAAAAATATTGAGAAATACTGTTAGACTATATCATGTTATCAACAAAAACAAATGAAAAATAAAGGGGGGGGGGGGGGTATAGAAAATTGATAGTAGTACCTGTAGATAGTAGAAGTTAAAAAAAAAAAAAGAAGCATTAAGGGAGAGCGAAGCGAGAGAGAAAATATTGTTGCCCCTTCAGATTCCCGAAGCACATGGAGTCTTTGTAGATCTCCTGAGGATTGGTTGTAAGTTTATAAATATCAGGAAAATTGCACAGAGGTCTGAAAGTAGTCCCATTGGAACCATGCAGCTGGGTAAAGTGCAGACTCATGCTTCTTTCTGTGGATCCCTTCCATGAGTTTATTCTTGTTCATTTCACTGAACTAAAATCCAATAGATTAAAGAGGCAGGCCGGGCACATTAAAGTGATTTCATTTTTTTTTAAGTAACAAACATGTTATACTTACCTGCTCTGTGCAACGGTCTTGCACAGAGCAGCCCCAATCCTCTTTTCTGTCTGCAGTCCTGGCACCTCCCCTCTTGCTATGGGGGACCTCAAACAGGCTCGCTCCCCATCCACGCTCCTGTGAATGGACATTGTCTGATCACATGCAGAGCACCGCTCTGCCCCATCTTCTATTCTCTCCTCATTGGTTCACTGGCCATAAATGACAGCAGCAGGAGCCAATGGCTCCCACTACTGTGTGAGCCAATGAGGACAGAGAGACCCAGAAGAGCTGCTGCTCTCATGCAGATCACTGGATCAAGATGGGGCTCAGGGAAGTATAGGGGGAGGGGGGGGGTTGAGGGCTGCACCCAGGAGGTTGTTTTACCTTAATGCATAGAATGTATAAAGGTAAAAATTCTTCGGTCTTTAGAACCACTTTAAGACTGTAACACTTCCTGGTGCTCGCAAACTCCACCATAGAATGTCAAAAATCTAGGTCTCTTTCTTCCATTAGCTGCCTTGATATGTGATGAGGGTGAGAGCTGTCTGGGTTAACCACTTGCCAACCAGCCGCCGTACATATGCAGCAGCAGGTCGGCAGGTTCTCGCGAAACGACGTACCCATACGTCGATTCGCAGGAGCGGTCATGGGGAAGCCAGAGGGGAAGCTGATCTGCGGGACCCACAGGTCCCTGTGTTCATTCCATAAGTCCATCCCCCACACAGTTAGAAAGCACTCCCCAGGGACACATTTAACCCTTTGATTGTCCCTGGTATTAACCCCTTCACTGCCAGTGTCATTAGTACAGTAACAGTGCATATTTTTAGCACTGATTACTGTAGTAATATCACTGGTCCCCCCAAAAGTGTCAAAAATGTCAGTTAGGTGTCCGATCTGTCCACCACAATGTTGCAGTCCCGCTTTACTATCTAAACATTCTCTCTAAACCAACAGCAATTTTGACTTTTCCTCACTTTATCTAATTTGTTTAAAGTGTTATTAACCACTTAAGCCCCAGCCCTATTTCGGACACTTTTTGTTTACAAGTTAGAATCAGTATTTTTTCCTAGAAAACTACTTAGAACCCCCAAACATTATATATATTTTTTCAGCAAAGACTCTGGAGAATAAAATGTCGGTCATTGCAATATTTTTTGTCCCGCGGTATTTGCGCAGCGGTCTTTAAAAACGCCATTTTTTTGGAAAATTTTTGAAAAATCACATTTCACTGCATTTAAAAAATACTAAACAGTAAAGTTAGCCTATTTTTTTTGTATATTGTGAAAGATGAGGTCACGCCGAGTAAATAGATACCCAACATGTTACGGTTTAAAATTGCGCCCCCCCCCCCCCCCCCTGGGATGACAACAAACTACGGTCAATAGAGATCTCAATAGGCGACACTTTAAATTTTTTGAACGGTTACCAGTTTAGAGTTGGAGTGTAGCTCTTTTTTTTTTAATTATTGCTCATGCTCTGGCGATCGCGGCGATACCTTACATGTGTGGTTTGAACAGCGATTTAATTTGCGGCTCGACTTCCGTATGCGTTTTTTTTTGTGCGCGAGCTAATGGCGACGGGGGCGGCTACAATTTTTTTTTTTCTTATTTATTTTATTTTTTTTTTAACTTTATTACAGGTTTTAAAAAGAAAAATCTGGGTTACGTCATCGGAGACCCGATCAAAGCCGTTTCCGGCTTTGATCAGAACTCCATCCAGCCGGCGGACGTGCCAAAGTCGAGCAAAGTCGCGGGAGGGGGGGGGGACGTCCCCTCCCGCTCACCTGGGTAACGATCGAGCCGCATCAGTCGTTACCGACGGAAAGCCGACCGTCGGCTGTAAACCACGGTACCGGGATGGTGTCTCTAGCTAGAGGCATCATCCCGGTATACTACAGCAAAGTCTGCCGACGTAGATCTATGTTAGTATGCGGTAAGTGGTTAAAGCCAGAGAGGTGGTGGCTGCAAAATTTTTCTTTTTCACCATTTGATCTGGCCAGTAAGTCTTATTTTTCAACATACATTTTTAACTAACTCTAACAGACCAAGCTGTCCAGTCAAAGTAGCATTTAGAGCAGGGATCCTCAAACTACGGCCCTCCAGGTGTTGCGGAACTACACATTCCATGAGGCATTGAAAAACTCTGACATTCATAGACATAACTAGGCATGATGGGAATTGTAATTCCTGAACAACTGGAGGCCCATAGTTTGAAGACACCTGAGTTAGAGGGTTGAGACAAAGCATTTGCCATTGACAGGGGTGTTTAACCAGTTCTGGACAGGAAGGTTTTGTCCCCTTAATGACCAGGCCATTTTTTGCGATTCGGCACTGCGTTACTTTATTGTAAAATTGCGCGGTCGTGCGACGCTGTACCTAAATAAAATTGATGTCCTTTTTTTCCCACAAATAGGGCTTTCTTTTGGTGTTTTTTTATATTTTGTGCTATAAACAAAAAAAGTTACAATTCTGAAAAAAAAAATATTTTTCACATTCTGCTATATAACATTCCCAAAAAAAAAAATTAAATTAAAAATCAAAATTTTTCATCCTTTAAGGCCAATTTGTATCCTGCCACATATTTTTGGTAAAAAAAAATCACAATAAGCGTATTTTGATTGCTTTGTGCAAAAGTTATTGCGTCTACAAACTAGGGGAAAGATTTATGTCATTTTTATGTATTTATTTTTACTAGTAATGGCGGCGATCTGCGATTTTTAAAATGACTGTGACATTGCGGCGGACAGATCGGACCCCTAACTGACATTTTTGACACTTTTGGGAGGACCAGTGACATATTACAGTACACTAAAAATATGCACTATTACTGTAATAATGACATTGGCAGGGAAGGGGCTAACCTAGTTGGTGATCAAGGGGTTAAATGTATGCCTGGGGGCGTGTTTACTAAGTTTGGGGGGTTGGGCTTTTGAAATGATTACAGAGACCTGTGATCCTATATAGAAGGATCACAGGCGCTCTGTGATAATTTCAGAGAGAAGAACGATCAGCTGTGTTTACAACAGCTGCCTGTCCTTCTCTCTCAGGAGCGATCGTGGGTGCCCGGCGGCAATCGCAGCCGCTGGCCCCGTGCATCGACATCCCCGCTGCAGAGTGGGGGTGGGAGCGCGCCGGTGGCGGCACGCGCTCGCCCCCCAGCACCAGGCGCGCCACCGACGTACCCATACGGTGGTACACGCATGAGGGGCTGCCTAAACCGGCACAGCTTTGATCAATGTATGGCTAGCTTAAGTTTGAGCTAGAAATTACCTTGAAATGTAATTGGTGTACATAATGTACAATTCTGCATGACATGGAAGACAAATAACTTTAACAAGTAACTTAAAAATTGATAATCTTATGAAGTTTTTTATATATATATATATATATACACAGATTTTAAACCTTTCTTTCTCACAGTTTATTTTTTCACTCCATTTTTTTTAAAGCAGTTTAGAAGATCCTGCATGAAAAATAATCTGCGCTTATCCAATGTGATCAAGATAAACACGTACCTCAAACTATACAACTTAAAGTAATTGTAAAGCTTTTTTTGTTTTGTTTTTAAACATGTTATACCTGCTCTGTGCAGTGGTATTGCACAGAGCAGCCCCTAACCTCCTCCTCTGGGGTCCTCCACCAGTAATCTTAGCTCCTTTTCTTCTCCATGTGCCCCCCATAGGAAACCCCTTGCTATTGGAATACTCGTGCGGGCTCAATCCGGAGCTGGGTTGGGTGCATCTATAGACACACACAGCACGGCCCGTGCCCTCCTACCCCACAGGTTTCGGCTGACAGCAACAGAAGCCGATAGCTCCGGCTGCTCTCAGTAAAGTTCGATAATGCAAGAAGAGAGGAGAGCGGGTCTGCCATTGGGGACAGCGATGGATCGAAAGTGGTGTCAAGTAAATGTTTAGGGGGGAGGCAGAGAATGCATTAAGGTAAAAAACATTTTTTCCTTTAGAGCCACTTTAATACTGCACTGGGTACTTAGGGTGCATGCTATTCAGTCTAAAAAAATTAAATACCCTAGGTGCAGTAATAAATATCTTGGTGCTGTAATATGTAAATGAGGACCACCTTTTGTTGACAAAGACTTTATTCTAGCCCTTTCCAACTCCAGTGCCTCAATACTGGCCCCTCACTGTGATAAGTGACCTAACCCATGTGAGTCATCTACCCCTGACCTCCCAGGTTGTTCTACAAATAAACAATCAAATATGCAAGTGCCTGGAGTTGCTTGTTATTAAACGTGACTAGTTTTATCTGTGAACTCTGGCCAAAGGTGTAATTTAAAGACCTTTCATTTCCATGCTGAATTATTTTTAAACGTATCCACACAAAAAGCTTCAATTAGAGACCTAAAAATAGTGCATTTCAGACTCCAGTAATTTGGTGCTTCCGCTCAATCATATACTCGTGTTCAAACTTTAATCAGATGCAAGTGTGATGCCTCCACCCAAATGGAAAAATGGAGTCACTAGATACATTGGCAGAATTAAGAGGCCAATATGTGCTTTTGATCACAGCACCTGTGTCCAGATTACGATTAGAGACAAGTTATCCTTTCAGACCTTGAAGTCATCTACTCAAACAATATTGTAGAAAAAGAAAAGAAAAATAAATCTTACATAGCATAGATCAACCATGATTTATTACAGTCAAGATAAAATCATATCTTGCACCAGCTGAATGGAAACCATATCATTTTATTTAGTACATATTATTGTTATTACCTTTGATTTTAATAAATATTTGATGCAACTTTCACATTTTATATAGGACCTACATTTCACATTTAGCTCATTTCAGCACTATAAAATATTCCCATTTACCGACAAGACCAATGAAGACATCAAATTTATATATATATATATATATATATATATATATATATATATATATATATATATATATATAGTATATATACTGTATAACTTCCCAATTTATATAAAAAAGCCAAGATATATGTAAGAAATACTCCTGCACAACCTGGCAATCAAACAAATGCAATGAAGAATGTTGCTGAAAACCAAAATGTGTTCCCATATGTAAGGACAAATAAATAAAAGTGGTGTCCCGCTGCCGCTTATGAAAACGTAAATATTGAGAAAAAATGATATTACCCAAATTGATACTAAGCTATGAGAGTAATACAACCATAGTGAGATAAACTAACAAACATTTAAATTGTTACCAAACCCAGGAGCCTGCATTTACTATATTTGATCTCCCACAGTGCATAGAACATGGAAATGCAATTATTTTAGTAAATATAAACTGCTAAATACCCTTCTCATCAGCAGTATATAGCAGTCTTTACACTTTACACTTTAATACAGCGGAATGGGGAATCAGAGGGCCCTGCTCATTAGAGCTTACAATCTAAGAGGGAGGGTCAAGAGATACAAGAAGTAATAACTGTGGGGGACGTGTTGACGGAAAAAATAAATGTACAATTTTTAGGTGGGGGTCAGATAGGCTTCTCTGAAGAGATGAGTTTTCAGGGATCGTCTGAAAGTAGACACTGTAGGAGATAGTAGGAAAGATTGGGGTAGAGCATTCCAGAGGATGGGAGAGGCTCGGAAGAAGTCCTGGAGGCGATCATGGGATAAGGTAACAAGGGAGCAGGAGGTCTTGGGATGATCAAAGAGAATGATTTGGTTAGTATTTTGAGACTAGGTTAGGGATGTAGCTGGGGGCAGAGTTTTGGATGGCTTTGTGAGTTACTGTTAGTATCTTGAATTTAATTCATTGGTTTAGAGGGAGTAGCAGAGAGGGGTAGCAGTTTTGTAAGGTGGATGAGCCTGGCAACAGTGTTCATGATGGACTGAAGGTGGAAAGCCTATTTAGAGGTAAGCCAATGAGGAGGGAGTTGCAGTAGTCAAGGCGAGAGATGACCAGGGAGTGGATTGGAAGCTTTGTGGTGACATTAGTTATGAAGGGGCATATACTGGAGATGTGTAGATTGAAGCGACAAGCTTTGGACAGGGATTGGATGTGGGGCAGAAAGGATAGTTTAGAGTCCAGGATTACAACTAGGACCGCGTGGGGGGGGATGGGTTGATAGTTGAGTCGTTGATTTTGACAGAGAAAGCAGGCAGAGTGGCATGTGGATACAAAACATACATAAACAACAATAAAATAAAATGGATTCATAATATTAGTTTGTCTGGTCTTTGGTTCTGTGCAGTCTAATTCGCTTGCAGAGTAAATTTGGTCTGATATTTTCAAGAGTCACAGGCCCTCAAAAAAACTGACTTTCAGTATGTTTGGTAGTTTTGTTGTCAAATGAGAGCTTAGAGCTGCAACTGCAGCCATATTTTTTGGTCCCTGAAGAGGGTGCTACAGAATGAATACCCAGTGAAAGAGTCCAGGAGGGATAAAGACTATTTTTTTGTGCTGAACGGACACACCCTTAAAGCCATGTAATCTAAGTATATATATATATATATATTTCCATTGGACAAGCATTAATTAGCAGATTGAAATTACAATGTGTTAGATACCAAATACAATATAGATATTACAGTATATATGTCTCAGTGTACAAGTGTCCTTGTAATATAGGTATTTTTGGTGTCTAACTAAATTATGTCTTCTACAACTTGTGTAGGTTTATAACATCTCTGCATCTTTCCTAACTGACCAATTGTATATCAAACCTCGTTTAAGCTGGGCTGCGTTTTGTGTCAAAGATGTCACCTCACATGAATGCCTAGCACAGGCATAATATTTAAATCCCATAATTTTTGTTACTAATGTTAAAAATTTGAAGAAAATGAGGGAGGCATGGTGTTCATACAATTCCCCTTTTCTTCCCACAATGTTTCTGGTTCATGAGACCTCACTATTCTCCCACCTCCCTTGCTAAGGAGACCACACAGAAGGGATTGTGAGTTATTTTCCTTACAAACTGACAAGCTTTGACTAAAATTTGATAATGCCATTATTGTGGGTGTAGGCCATTAACGTACCTCCCAAAACCTGGCCAGAAAAACTCCCAGAAATGGCAGCATCCGATCCCTATTCGTTGCTAGGACACTGCTAAGACTCTATCAGTCATTACTTCTCACCCCCATCATCACATGAGCGAGCTCGTTAAACCCCTTCATGTTTGGTCCACTATCTCCATGGCAGCATTGCTGAGCTCAGAGCTACTGCAGCAGGGAACAGAGAGTACATGTAAAGGGTATAAATTGGTTTGCGGTGTCTTAGCAATGTCCTAGCAACAAGGCCTGAGATACATAAATGGCCTACACCTATAGCAAGAGATACTCGGGACTCTCAAGCAGCCACCGTTCTTTTTTCCTGCTTATAATGCAACTACTTAATGTTGATTCAGTTGAGTTGGCTGGCCTTTGATATGCCCCAATGTAGCCTAGTGTCACCATTGGGTACTGCTATCTAATGGGCTAAAAAGCGACCTAATCACACATCAGAGCCATGTACAATCTGATTGCTTTGTGATATTATTTGTCATTTGAGCCATGTGTGACATGGCAAGGTTCTTAGTGACAATACAACATTGATGGGCAAAGAAATGACAGACAGCAATAAAAAACATTTGGGGAAAGTGGAAAGATAGCGCTGGACCTATAGGTTTATTTTTCTGGTATTTTTTTCTTAAGGAAATAATGTTGATGTAAATGATCTGGTTCTTGGTCAGGCGGCTTCTAGATCCCAGAGGATCTCCACAGCCTCCTTGGCTTGTAGTGTAATGTAAGAATGGTTAAAATTAAAGCGCCAGGATCTGGAGAGGTCCAGATGCAGCTTTATTCCATGAAAGGTCAGGGATACGATTCAAGAAATGCCAATGCATTTCAGGGGTCTAAGTGCCCACTTTGTCAGGGCTAGAAAGAACGTAAGAAGATGTATTTTTACCACTGATGAAGGGGACACTTAGACCCCTGAAAAGCATTGGATATGTCTTGAATTGTAACCCTGACCTGTCATGGATTAAAATTGCATCTGGACCTCTTAGCAGTGGTGTGGCACTTTAATTTCAACCCTTCTAGCAATAAAAAACTGACAAGGGGTTCCATCTTTCTCCTATTTTATTTTTGCCTGTGTTGCTGTTACGGATTTTCTCCTTTCTGTTGAAATCTTTTTAACAGAGCCCTAGAAAACAGGGAATCAAATTATTTTCTCCTCTATCCAAATCTTGAAAATAATTTTGGTTGGAGTTAAATCCTTTCTACTGTAAGAGCTGGTCCACACTAGCGCGACTTGTCAGGCGACTTGTCAGCCTGACAAGTCGCGCTCCCTCGCGTTCCATTGACCGCTACAGGACCCGTTCTAATAGGAGCGACACAAGTCGCTCCGACTTAGAAAAAGGGTCCTGTATTACTTCAGGGCGACCTCGGAGCGACTTGCATAGACTTCAATTATGTGAAGTCCCTGCAAGTCACTCCGAAGTCGTGGTGCATGGTAATGCACAAGTCGCCCCCGAAGTAGTAAGGAGTCGTGTCGCCTTAGTGTGAACCGACTCTAAATGTGTATGCTGATATAAAGAAAAAAAAACAAGCAAACAAATTCTGCACACAAGGAACCCGTGGATTTTTTGAGTCTATCAGAATTATACCACTCTGGCACTCTTTGGTGCCCTTTTTGTACTTTTTTTGTAATTACCTACTAAACTGCTGTATTTAATTCAAACTGTTTACACTTAGATTACGGGAATTTTTGCATGCAGATTATGTTACCTTGGGATGAATGGGGAATCAATACATGAAGACTTGTATGTATATATTAATTATTATTAGGTTCATATATTTTCAACAGTCATCAACTGGTTTTGTGCATTGGTATTATAGTGGTAAAATTGCACATACCCTCTAAAAAGTGCAAATCTGCACCCCAGTGCTTCCCTCCCCCACATATATTATGTTTTTTTTTCATATTCTTACCTTCTCTGGAGGTTCTTAGGCCTATCAGGCTTTTTTTTTTTTTTAATATACTTACCTTCTCCAGATGTCTTTAGGCCTATCATGTAACAGGCTGGGTCTTATTCCTATCCTGATTTTCTCTAGCTGTTTGCAGTCCACTTGATAAAGCAGAGGAGGGGAATGATGTGATGATGTCAACACTGCTCTCTTCATCATTAAACTATTAAAGAAAGGTGCCATACAATTCCCTCCTGGATGTAGTTCAGGTTTTTGCAGCTTTGGCATGCTGTTCATGCGCAGTTTCCCAATCCCATCACTCTCTTGCGTCACATTCGGTTGAAAGGCTCCTCATAGCCCACAATATAGACAGGACACTATACTCAGTCTATCTTAGACTCACCTGTGCGGGTGATACTGGTGCAAAGCGGGCGTTTCAGGTCTGGTAGTGAGATGTGCCCAATTTGATAGATGAGGATTGGACCGAGAGCCTGCAACAATATATTCCCCTTATGATTTCAGCTAGGGACCGGTTTATACAGTTCCTCCCTACAGTTCCAAAATTCCTCCATAGAGTATACTATACGCCGCAGAGTTTGCCAGTCATCTATCGTACTTCAGATGACTTGTGCCCGCGGTGATGTGGGGAAGTAGGACATTTTACCCTTATGGTATGGTCCTGTCCATCTATGCAGGGCTTTTGGCGGTAATTTGTTGCTAACATCGGGGCAATCGGCAGGGTATTTCTCAAGCTTGATCCCTTGGTTCTCTTGCTATGGATGACTGACACCCTGACTACCAATACACATGCTAAACTGTTTATATCCTATGCTGCATATTATGCTAGGAAAACTATACTGTCTAGCTGGAAGGCACCTGACCCTCCCACAGTCTCTGCATGGAAAGCAATGGTGAATGCTACCTTACCTTTGTACAAGCAGACCTATATGGGCATCAACTGCCCTAAAAAATTTCATAAAATTTGGTCTGTCTGGGTGGAAGCCAGACATCTTATGGTATAGTCCCATAGCATAATTGTTTATCACTATTTTTTGATTATCCTTCCCCTACCACATCTCTCCCCCTCCCCCTCCCCCTCGTCTTTGATCTGGGCATGGTATTGGGTTGCATTTTTTCAGGTTCGTTTGGTTGCTGGGTTGAAGCACGTTTCTATCTCTGCTGCTATATGCTCAGTATATTCCATGTCTTTTTTTCTCCTAACTTTAATTTTCTGGTTGTTTTAATGTAGTTTATAAAGTGGACTGCTGGATGATGTGTATTTCTTTATTGAAATGTATGCTACTATTTACATGTACACTGCTGTCTTATATCAATAAACATTCCTTTTATTAAAAAAAAAAGAAAAAAAGAAAGGTGCCATGTTAATGCCTCTCAAAGTGCATCCATGACTTTCTTCATTCATGGTATGACCTCAGTCGTCCCTTGAATGATTGAATGGCGCTAGGTATTATTCAATATTGAAAACATTTTGTGACAAAAATGATGTACTGCAGGGTTAGCTCCAGATTAAGGCTGAGTTTTGCAGTTTGAACTACTTTTTTTTCAAACTACTACTGGGGGAAAATTTTGCTAATTAAAATATTCCAGAGTTAGACTTTTAGCTTTATCGCTTTAGAAAAAAATTGAACACTAAAAAACTAACATCAGTGTTTGTGTTTTACATTTTTACTTATTTGGGCAGTAAAGTGAAGTCAAAAGTTAGGTACATATAGACATCAAAATAGATCTCTTGGTACGCAACACACTGATTGTCCTACTTTTGATGGTAAAACTAAGGGGAGATTTGTAGTTAAAAGCTGATCCCCAGACTGCTGAGGGCCCTAGGAACCCTAATGCAAGGAGAGCTTAATTATGCAAGCATCAAGGTTGCATCTTGTGTTCTTTTTTCCATCTGAAATTCAACTTTGATACAAAGAAGTATGTGCCAAAGGAATCACTTTATATTGTTCAGTTCCATGTCAGAATGAACATGGTGTACAACCAAGGTCAGATTTATGATTAGGCTCAATATGTCCTTGCCTAGAGTTGGCAGTTGCAGTGAGGCAGACGATGTTATTGCTAACACATTTATTTGCTATAATCAGTGGAAACTAGGATATAAATGGAAACTTCTCACATCAGATCTTTACACAGTCACAAAAGACTTAACAAGTAGGACCACTAAAATAAGAAAGTAGGTTGCTGAGTGGATATATTCAGCATTGCCTTTGAAATTGAATAAACATAAATGATCATTATTCCAGAGTTACATCCTAATCAGATTACATATTATCAGAATTTGCTGCAGCCCAGTCATTCCCTGAACTCACATCCAATGAAACAGTAATTCAGTAGCTTACCTTATCATGAAAATTTGGTGCCAGAAAGGCAGAGCCATAGGCCAGTCCCTCAACGCTGCATACTCACTTTCACTATGTTTAAAAAAGTAAGCTAAAAGTAAGCTGGGAATGTTACTTCCACCCCCAGAGAAGCGCACTGAAAAAGGTGGAAAAAGTGGGCACACACACCAAGCCTGTTCTATCGGAAGACCTGGGCCATGTAAGGTATGGGAATCTCCCGAGTATCTCTGCACTGTTTTCGTGGGGACGCTGAGTACAGGCTGAGTTCACTATAGCAGAACTAGTCGTTACAAGTCTCAGAAGTTTCTTTGAGACTCAGTAGAAATGCCTGGAGACTGGACAAGAACTTCAAAATATTAGGGGAATCCCATGCTTCTCGGGAGACTTGACATCACTGCTATGAGAAGTTGAAAGCAGAAATGTTGCTGCATGTGGGGTAAAAGTTCTGTATGTGCAGGCCCAACATGCATAAAGATAGGCACATCAGGCAAATAAGTCACTACACTTACAAATTAGTGAGCTTTTTCAGTGTGTATATCAGGTGGAAGTTATCAGATCACCTGGTAGAAATAGTTGAACAGTGTCTAGCAGATGAGGTCTCCTTGCCTTTATTCAAATGAGCTCATCTCAAAGGATGCCATCTCCTCCACCAATGAGTAAAACAGCTTCACAGGAAAACAAAAGTCCTAAGATTATTTGAGAAAAGATTTCATGGAAAGCCATAAAATGGCCAAAAAATACTTGGAAGCCCCAACAGCTCTGTAGGGCACTTACTAGTAACAAGTGTCCATGTCCCTGGATGCTATTGAATGGACTCTTGAATCCCTAGACAGACAATTTAGGTGTAGGTTAAAAGAATGTTAAACTTAGTTATGGTCTAGAAATGAGTGAGGCCCTATAGTGTTAGTCCCCAAGCTAGTTGGTTCATTGAGGTTCTGCAGTAAGCTCTGGAAGCTGAACTGTTATGCCTGAAGCATACCCCTTACTAGGGTGAATAAAATGATTAAGAGATTGGGCCCTGTGAGATATGCTACCACCCTAGATCTCAACAGGAGATACTGGCATCATGCACTAGGGCAAATCTTAATATATTACGTAAAACAGGAAATGCAGAAATATGCTTAGAGAGTGGAAGCAGCATTTTAGTCAATCCATGTACAGTACAGTATATTAGGTATAAATATTAATCACTATTTCCCTAAGAGAAATTATTCTATCTTCGCACCTGTGTCAAGGAGATGCCTATCAAAGTAATTAATCGCTTCTCAAATGTGTAATGAGCTAATATTTATTTGAACTTGTTTTACTACTGTTTGCAGTAAAAAATATCCTTTGAAAATTGCAGTACTGCCAAGGAAGTATATTTATATTCTTTTGTTAAAACACTTTGTTGGAAATATATTTTACAATAGAAGGATATCTGACCATTAGAAAAATTACCCTTAAAGTGTATGTGTAGCCCGAGTTTTCTCTTTTGCAAAGAGAATGAATGGTTTAGGGCCACTATTAGTTTATTTTACCCTGTCCATGTCTCATTGGGGAGCGTTGCCCTGACTTCATGTCCGGGGGACACAATAGAAATTTAGAGGAAATTACAACAAAGTGAGGGAGATTTCCCTTTTAGACAGTTGTCAAAACGGATGTTCCCATTAGAAGATTTAACCTCACCTCCTGTTCTGGTGACAACTGTAAAACTTTCCTATCATGTTCAGTCCTTGTGATACAGTGTGCATGTGAATTTTACATTGGTTCTTGTCAGGACCTGGATCACCTGCTGGAGGCATTGTGGTTCCTAGAGCTGAAGTATGCAGTTCTGGTAGCCACCAGTGGGTGTCTCCCAACAATCAGCAGATCCTAGTAATTTGGCTCTATCTGATTCTGGCTGCTGGAAAGGTATATAACCCCTCCCTTGATTTTTATCAGTACTTCAGTGTTTTGCCAGTTAGCCATATGCCTGCTTGCTGGTTATCCTGATCTTCATTCCTGCCTTATCCTGTATCCTGTACCTTCTATCTTGTTCCCCCATCTCCACTCCCCTTATTTCAAGTTCCAGTCCTAGTTATGTCCTGTTTTTCTGCACTTCCTCCTTGCTTCTTTATATTGTAGTATGGTTAGAGTGCTAATTAGGCTTTCTGTCATTTGGTTCACATGTACTCTTCACATATATTTTTACTTTTATCTTGTATACTGTTTACTGTTGTTGGATGGGGGTTTGTTTCACTATTAATGAATCCTACTTTAATCATACTTGGTCTGATTCCACTTTTCTGAAGTGAAGCCCACTGATATAGTCATCCCTGCTGCAGCTGGATGCCTGCACACAGTGTCCCTTACAATTCCAACTCTACTCATCCAAAATGAAAAAAAAAAAAAAACAGCTATATACAGGTGCATCTCAAAAAATTAGAATATCATCAAAAGGGTAATTTATTTCAGTAATTCAATTAAAAAAGTGAAACTCATATGTTATATACATTTATTACACACCGAGGGATATATTTCAAGCATTTCTTTCTTTTAATTTTGATTAATGTGGCTTACAGCTAGTGAAACCCCAACTTCTGTATCTCAGAAAATTATAACATTATATAAGACCAAAAAAAAAATGAATTTTATTACAAAAATGTTGACTTACTGAAAAGTATGTCCATGTACAGTATAGTATGCCCTCAATACTTGGTTGGGCCTCCTTTTGCATGAATTACTGCATCAATGTGGCGTGGCATGGAGGCGATCAGACTGTGGCACTGCTGAGGTGTTATGGAAGCCCAGCTTGCTTTGATAGCGGCCTTCAGCTTATCTGCATCGTTGGGTTTGGCTATTCCCTTTTGAGAAAGTCTATTCAGACAAAACCGGTCAAGGGGCCTACATTTCTGTCAACCGCCATCATTTTCTACGGCACCTATGTACTACGTTTGCTTTTTGGATGTTTGTAAGTACCTCCACTTTCAATAAAAGGCATTTTTATTAAGCGGTATTACACTATGTGGGTGTCTCCATTTTTTTTACATGGAATGTGGATTGTCTGGAAGTCCCAGTCATCTGTCCTCAGTGATTTATCATCATTTGTGTGATGCCTGTCATCTGGATTTGCCCAGAATGTGGGAGCTTTCGATTAGTATCATGCGCGTTTGACCCTCTTGCTGTAAGGCACCTGGGTCCACAGACTGGCGAGCACACATCTTTATCCCTTCTCTGTGGGTGTTGGCTCTTCACTCAGTTTCACTGGATGTTTTGCATAATTTCGGAGGACTTACAGTGCACTAATTGGACTTCTTTATCATATCCATCTTTTTGTATTATCTCACTTAATTTCTCTCTGTATGGACATTTTCACACTAATCAATAACACAAGAGTATATTTATTGGTGTTAAGATAATTATTTATTTATTTCTTTTTTCACACAGCTCTGCACTTTGTAATGCACTTTATCGTTGGGTCTGGTGTCTCTCATCTTCCTCTTAACAATACCCTACAGATTCTCTATGGGCTTTAGGTCAGGTTAGTTTGTTGGCCAATCAAGCACAGGGGTACCATGATTATTAAACCAGGTATTGGTACTTTTGACAGTGTGGGCAGGTGCTAGGTCCTGCTATAAAATAAATCAGCATCCCCATAAAGCTGGTCCACAGAGTGAAGCATGAAGTGCTCTAGAATTTCCTGGTAGAGGGCTGCGTTGACTTTGGACTTGATAAAACACAGTGGACCAACACCAGCAGATGACATGGCTCCCCAAATCATCACGGACTGTGGAAACTTCACACTGGACCTCATGCAACTTGGAGTCTGTGCCTCTCCACTCTTCCTCCAGACTTTGGGACTTTGATTTACAAATTAAATGCAAAATTTACTTCCAACAGAAAAAAAGGACTTTGGACCACTAAGCAACAGTCCAGGCCTTTTTCTCCTTAGCCCAGGTAAAATGCTTCTGACATTGTCAGATGTTCAGGAGTGGCTTGACACAAGGAATGCGACAATTGTAGCCCATGTCCTGTATAAGTCTGTGTGTGGTGGCTCTTGAAGCACTGACACCAGCCGTAGTCCACTCTTTGTGAATCTCCCCCAAATTCTTGAATGGTCTTTGCTTCACAATCCTCCCAAGGCTAATCCCTGTTGCTTGTGCACCTTTTTCTACCACACGTTTTCCTTCTACTAAACTTTTCATTATTATGCTTGGATACAGCACTCTGTGAAAAGCCAGCTTCTTTAGCAATGACCTTTTGTGACTTACCCTCCCTGTGGAGGGTGTCAATGACTGTCTTCTGGACAACTGTCAAGTCAGCAGTCTTTCCCATGATTGTGTAACCTACTGAACAAAACTGAGAGACCATTTAAAGGCTCAGGAAACCTTTACAGGTGTTTTGAGTTAATTAGCTGATTAGAGTGTGACACCATGTGTCTACAATATTGAAGTTTTTCACAATATTCTAATTTTCTGAGATACTGAATTTTGATTTTTCACAGGGTGTAAGCCATCATCATCAAAATTAAAAGAAAGAAATGCTTGAAAATGTCACTCTGTGTGTAATGAGTTTCACTGTTTGAATTAAATTATCACAAACTTATCACAAAAGGTTTAAAGATGTGACATGTTTCTACTGCCTTCATGAATATTGGTCTATTGCTGTATTTATTTCATGTTACAGTGACATCACTACATTTTTGTTTTGTTTTTTAAAAAGAAAAAAAAAATCCAAACTATACACACTTAATAAATAGTCAATATACTCATTAAATGTAACGTACAAATCTACAAACAAGTAATGTTTATCCAGACCTTTTAAAGCTTGAAACAAAAAATTACAATTATTCAAGGCAAACATAGTGACTTAACCCAGTACCTAAAAAAACTGGAAATGTATCTCTATATTTGGCTACCAACTTCCAAATAGCTTGTTTTTCCTCAGCTTTATTCCCATAGCCCCAAAGGATCCCACTGACAACAATCTGGAAATCTGATGTATGATATGACGTATATGAAGTAATGTTTTCTCTGTCCACTTTAATGTGTTCAATATGACCAGCATCAATAAATTATCATAACTTTCCCCATGGCTTGGCAAAAATATTATTAATACCAATGTCAAGCTGATATTTCTCTTTCACAGGCCTATTAACCTAGTTTATAGCCTCTTAACCTTTCTGAAATGAAACAACATGTGGTTTAGGTATGTAGAAAGAGATCAACACTTCAAACAGTGGGGATTACTTTCTCCGCTCCACTCACAATACTAGAGAATGCAGAAGAAAAAACAATGTTTTATTTCAAATGCATTTGTTTAAGGATAAATTCACTTTAAAAAAGAAATAAATAAATAAATGCCCATTTTTTTTGCAGGTAAAAAATGCCCATTTACTATTTTTTTTTTTTGCTGGAATTTTTTGTCGAAACCTGGAAAGCATTGCATCAGCGATCAGCACATCACTGATGCCATGCAGGTCTCCTGCCGACTGTCAGTCAGTGTGAGCTGTTTGTGCATCATACGGCTAGGCCGTTTCACAGTGCGCCGTGGTAGTTCAGTGAGAACTACGAGCCGACAGCCGCAAAGGATGTCGGGACTTGTAGTTCATTCATACACAGAACTCTGTAAAAGAATGATGCAGCCATGTAGCTGGAGCCCGGCATGGCTGCGTTGTTTTAAAAAAGTGACAGCTAGTACAGGGAACTTCTCCCCATACTGCTGTCGCAGGGAGCACTGGGAACATGTTACATTTTCCACCCTATAAAAAGGAGTGCAACATATGTAATATGTTCCCAAAGGTGAACATATCTTTAAGTACATTTTTTTGTTTTTTCATATTTGTTATGTTAAAATTATTCCTTTTCGCAAATTTTGTTTGATTTATTAAGGTTTGTTGTTCTGAATCGATTAATACATTTTCATTATGTTATTTGAGAAAAAAATAGCCTGGAATAGCTGGTTGTTAAGGAGCGTGCGGCAGCTGCATCCTTACCAACTATATCTCATCTGCTACCAGCGGGGAATGTAAACAAAGGAAGAGTCGGCATTAGAAAATGTGTAGGGTGGGCAACAGGGTTTTTTTTTCCGTGCAGGTCAGTGATCATCGTGATTGATGCTTGATCTACTTTGGGGGACAATTATTTTTGGGGGATTTTTTAATAAAGAACTTTTTAAAAACTGTCTCTAGGTTTTTTCTTTTACTTTTGCCTTTTTTTCCCCATTGTATGAGTAGGGGTACCCTTGTTAAAGGGGGCTTCCAAAAGCTTATAGGTCACCCCAGCACCCCAACAACCACTGGGCCAGGATTGTGGGTGAGAGGCCCTTGTCTTTGAAATGAAATTTATCAACATGGGCTCAAGGTTCTTTGGGAGGGAGACCCCCTCCCCCAAAGCACCGCCCTCCATTTTGAGGGCATGTGCTCAGATATTGGGGGACCCCCACTACATTTTTTTGGCATGGAGCTTGCCTTGAAATCCATCTAAGACCTAAAGGCCTGGTATGAAGTTTGGGTGCGGAACCCACGCATTTTTCTTTTTTCTGGCATGCTGTTTTTTTTTTTTTTTTACTTTTCTAATGCTGTCAGTGGGGAACCCTGCTAACTGCAGATGAGTCATAGTTGTCAAGGACGCGGCGGCCATCCTCTCCTTAACAACCAGCTATTTACAAACCCATTTGGATCATTCATTACTTCAGATGCTTCAAACATCTGAAGAAAAGGAATTAATTTACTTGTTTCAATATGATTTATTTCGGATTCGTAAAATTTTTTATTTTTGATATGTCAACAATATAATGAAATTCATCAGATAAAATCCTAATTTGGGACTTGTTTAATCTTGCTGTTACAAATTTTGTAGCTTCAGTTTTTCCAGGAAAGACCTTCAGGTGTTTGAGGAAAAGCAGCAAAATATTGTAAAAAAAAAAAAAAACTGAAATTACCACATCTGTGCATTATACTGCAAGATTATAAATACTTCAATTTGTTTGTAAATTGATATATTAATGACATTATTGTTCAATGTATACATTATAAATATAACAAAATTATGTACTTTTTAAAGTCCATACAAACCGTGACCTTGAAAATCACTTACCACGAACATACTTGTGTTTGGTTCATAGAAAATTATCTGAACGGTGCTGAAGTTTAAACATAAATATGAACACCATTAAAGTCAATAGTAGCTGAATCTTTAAAATAAATTGTGGCCAGAATTGTCAAACAAAGGACACAGGTTGCTGGGCACCGCCAGGGGAGACACTTACTGTACCTATGCAAAAATGAATTGCAAAAATGAATGTTCAACAGCAAGTCTTTTCAGACCTAAAGGACAATTAAACTACACAAATCCTTTAAAAACATGCTTGGGGTATGCCTTTAAATAATACTAAAGGCTCAAAGTTTTTTTACCTTCATGCATTCTATGCATAAAGGTAAAAAAAATTCTCTGTGCAGCAGCCCCTCCAAAACGTACCAGTGCCCCATCGCTATCCAACAATGTGCACAAAAGCCTCGGCTCTCTGGGGATGCTCTCTTCTCATTGGCTGAGACAGCAGCGGTAGTCATTGGCTCCTGCTGCTGTCAATCACAGCCAGTGAGCCTGTAAGGGGAGAGAGGGGATGGGGCCAAGCCACTGCTCTGTGCATGAATGGACACTGAGAGCTGTGGCTAAGGAGCAAGCCTGCTTGAGTACCCCCAATGCAAGCTGCTTGCTTTGGACGCACTGGGCAGGAGGGAGGAGCAAGGAGTGCCGACGAGGGACCCGAGAAGAAACAAAATCGCTGCACAGAGCAGGTAATTATAACGTGTTTTTTTTTTTTTTTAATTAAAAAAAAAACCTTTGATATCACTTTAAAGCTGTGATTTAGTTCTCTAGGACAGCATCAGTAATATGCTTTTATATGTATATAATATATATTATATTATATTATATGTAATAATTGTATTTACATTTTCATTATTCCTTGGCTTAGATACATATACAGCAACACAGTATGACTGATTTGTACTAAAATAAAGTCCCTAGTAGATATTTTTGGCAAGACAACAGATATTTTGAAGCAGTATTAGGCCAGAATTTGGTGGTGGAAGGAGCAGACACCATAACGCTAAACTCCATCAAAAGGTATGAACTAGGAAATAAAGCTGACACCATCAACTTTGTATCAATCATCAAACAGTGGAAAAACAAGTTTCATAGAATAACTTGTCATCTTCTTTTTAGTACCACACTGTATTGTGTAAAAAGTTTATTAAAATGTCAACACAGAGTGTACAGAAACACTTCAAAACCACATACACACTTTCCAGTGATAAGGCAGTTGTTATGCTGAAAAAAAATACAATGCCATATTGCAGAGACAATAGCAAGACATATAGCACAGTGGCTGGGGAGTATGTAAAGTAAGCAGCTCGTCTTCAGTCTTACTGAAATATGGGCAATACAAGGAAGTGGGCCAAAGGTCTAAAATCCAAGACAAAATCAGTATTTTCATAAGGTAACGCTACAGTTTTTGGGTCTCCTGGGGAACACTAGAAGATAGCTCCTGTTATATGAGGGCACATCTAAGTTAAGTTATAGAGTCAGTATAATTCGTTTTGATTTAGTAAGTCAAACAACACATTTCTGTCTATTTCTAATTAATAGATTTAGACATTTTGCTCTGAGACCTGTATGTGTAATATACATCTACTGATACTAAGACATATGCTGTTTATCAGTAGTGCACACCTAACTAAATATAGAAAAAATAGGTCACACCTTGTTGTGTCTCTCAGTGTCTAGTTAATATACATTGACTATGGCTGCAGACGTGTGATATTTTTCCTGTTTACTTGGAGATGAATAAAAATCAAGGATATTTATCTAAATGTTGGAAGACCAAGGATATAGCCTTTTAAATGTAAGTCCTTAATTTTATATATCTACTCGATTATTTAAAATTAGCTTCACTCATAGGTTCATATAACACGAACAGTGGTGACCAGTCACCCATGATAACCAGACAGAATTAAGCATTTTGAATTGTCAGATACATGAAAGATGATTTTGATAGGTTGTTATAGATCCTTACATTTCATTATTAAATAATTGTACACACACATGCATACCTGATGCATGCTGTGCCGTTACCTATAAGTATACCATGTAAAATTATATAATTAATGTTAAAAATAGTTTTTCAATATTAATCCGGAAATTCATCTTTGTGGGATGTGCTAGGTCTAGCCCTACCTATAGGCCATATTGAGGCTTTACATTGTGAAACAATGCATGTGGTTTGTGTTTTCTTGCTTATTTATTTGTTGACATAAGTTTCTATTATACATTGTGACAAACCCAAATGGGACAGGGACTTTTGGAGGGGACTGCAGGGTAACTTCTTGCCTATTGACCATGGGTCCTGGCTTTTGAGGGGGCTCTATTCTTTGAGAGGTTTGTACCTGGGGGAACCTTTGGAGTGGTTTTGCTTCAGATTTGGTCCATGTCTCCCCGAAACACACAGACTTTAGGAACCTAGTGCTTTGATACAGATTTGGGGCCTCTGTGCCCAGACTAGCAATGATTGCTTCAACTTCCCCCCCCTAGACTCAGAGACTCTAGGCAGAAGATTATAATCAGCTTAAAACACCCTGATGTTGAGGTCTCATGCTATGTGTAAATCTGTTTATTAAGGTGTCTTTTTCTCATTGTATATTTCCTCATTATGTGCCTCCTAGGTGTAAATTCCCCTTGTTAATTAAGTCACCTCAGGTTTCCGTCTGTCTGCTAATCCTCTTGGAGATGTGATTAATATTGTGTCCACTTTACCTTGTTATCAAACCATTGTGGGATGTTTATGTGTTTATGTTTAGGTACTGTTAGATAGGGAACACCCCCCCCCCTTTACGGTTTGCAGCAGAACTCCTGAAGAGAGAAAAAGTTCTGACCCGCACGGCAAACCCTATTAAAGTCTATGGGACCTGAACTTAAAAAAATCAAAACCCCCCATTTTGAAGGCTTGTATGCAAGTAATTGGCCATAAGAAGGGTATGGGAGTCCAGGTACTGCCCTGGGGGAATCATTTTTTAAGGAGCACTGATTTTTTATGATGCTTAACGTTTAACAATAAAAATGAAAAAACCTTTAAATACACTACCTGGGAGGTCCCCTTAATCTCCCTGAAAGTGGCACATCTGTAGCATGTACAGAACATGCTGCAGCAAAAATGAAATTTCTAAAGAAAAAAAATGAATAAAATGACATTTAAATGGATAAAAAATGTTTTAAAAAATGTCCCCCCTCAGTCCATACCAGGCCCTTCAAGTCTGGTATGGATTTTAAGAGAACCCCACGCCAACATTTAAAAAAAAAAATGACGTGGGGTCACCTACAATATCCGTACCACCATACCAGACCCTTATCCAAGCATGCAGCCTGGCAGGCCAGGAAAGGGAGGAAACAAGAAAGCGCCCCCCCCCCTTCTAAACCATACCAGGCCACATGCCTTCAACATGGATGGATGAGTGCTTGGTGGCAGGGGGGCTCTGCCCCCCCACCCCAAAGCACCTTGTTCCAATAATAATGAGACTGTGGTTATGGGGGTCTGTGGGTAGGGGGCTTATCGAAATTTATAACCCCCTTTGCCTTCTATATGCAGCGCATAGCTTCTAAACAGCAAAATGCAATTCCAAATGTATTATTTGGGGTAAAATTACTATCGCTTTAAACACCAAGGGACCTTTATCTGAGTTACACCCTGAAGAAGTCAGATGATTGTTTTGATAAATCTGGTTTGTATCTGACTGCAAGTATAAAATGGACTGAATTTGCCTGAAAGGTCTTACATTTGTGGAGCTATTGGAGTCTAGCACTGCTGAGTGGTGACTGATTACACTGTTGCATTCCTTGAAATGTGTGTTGGTTTGCTGGGGATAACCCTGTAGTTAGGAGAAAATGTACTTAAAGGATGAACTGCACCAAGACGGACTGCAGATTACAGATATACTGGTCAGAATATCATATGTGGTGCAATGGTCTAGACTACGTAACATACATTATAACGTATACAGTATAGCAGTCAGGACTATGTGGTCATTGTGCTGTTGTAGGTCAGCACTATGGAGCTTATGGAGTGCAGGGGCACGACTTTGTACAACATTAGTTGTATTAGTCAGTGCTTGGCAGGCCCCCATAAATAGGTAGTCAGCATGCCCATTTACACTAGCAGTCAGTACTTAGTGTGCACTCTTACATTAGTGGTCAGTGAACCCTTACTATATTAATGGTCAGAACACAGTGTGCCCCCTTGCTTTGGTGATCAATATGCCTATATTGGTGGTCAGTGTGCCTCCTTTATATTGGGGGGTCAGCGGCCATATATGAGGGGTTAGTGTGCTTCCCTTATATCAGGGGACATAGTGCCTCCTCAATATCGGGGTTCAGTGTAACCCTTCATATTGCTCGGTATGCTCCCTTACATTGGTGGTCAGTGCTCAGTCTGCCCTTTTACAATAGTGGTCAGTGTGTCACCTTTATTGTTGGGCAGTTTGCTCTGGTTATTTTATGGTCACCCTGCCCCCCCCCCCCTTCACAATTAGTACCAGAATAGCTATAATATTGATAATGACAGGGGGACTGATGAAAATGTGGCTTGTGGAAATGCTTGTTCACTGCATGCCTTTTTCTGACAGTGAATACACCTGGGGGGTTGGGGGCATGGGAGCAGGAGCACTGCCAGCACAAAAAAGCCAGGTCTTTCCACAAATATTATGACAGGTGGGGACCCAAGATCGAGGTGCAGTGGCCACTGCACTTTGTGCCACTGCATGACAATTAAAGCCCAGCCTTAGCCAAAACATGGATTGTGAGGAATTTAACAGGTTAGAATTGGTACGGGATATGTGGCCCTTTTGGAAGATTAACCCTCACATCCTGTTCTGTCCTGGTGATACCTATGACAATCAGATATACATTCTGTCACCAGGACAGGAAATGTGAGGAAATATCCCCAGACAGTTATAATTATCTATAGTGATTGATTAAGGGCAGGAACATTCAAAATATCTCTTTCGGTACTGGATATGTTTCAATAAACTTCAGCAGCAAGCAAGTGGTGCTGTATCGTGTTTGGACCTTTTCATGTGGAACAGACAGCTTACCTGGGGGTCCTTAGTGGATACAGTGAAAAACATTGGTGTATGTATTTAGATATATAATTTTATATCATATTATAATATTATATCATATTATTATAATATAGATTCAGCGGATTCTAGATTTAATGTTTATTTTTCCTATTACAAGTTCAAGCCAGCTAAACTGCTTAAAGCAGTGTTTCTCCACCTTTTTTTTAGTCAAAGCACCCTTTAAAATTATAGACAATCTCAAGGCACCCTTTAAAATTATAGACAATCTCAAGGCACCCTTTAAAATTATTGACAGTATCATGACACCCATTCTATAATGTAAAAAACTTTTCTAATAGCTTTACACAATGCAGCAACATCCATGCGTAGGACACCCAACGTTAGAGATGATTTATTCTTCCAAGCAAATACACCTTTGGACACTGGTACTGATGAGTATTCCAATGTTTCTCTTCATCCGTTAGCTAATGTCACCCCAGTGATGAGGGAGAGGGGCACAGGAGGGTCAAACAATGATGATGTGGAGGCAACAGACATCATCCTTATTAACTGATGTCGTTATTGGTTGTTAGGATGCCAGTGTCTAGAATATCGTAATGGTGCATAATGAAAAGTCCGTGGCTTTGTGTAACTAAAAGGCAGGATTTATCCATCTGCTGGCTTGTATACAATTTCGATCAATTAAGCATTTTTCCAAGGCACCCCTGAAGAAACCCCAAGGCACCCTGGTTGAAAAAAGCTGGCTTAGAGCAACAGTTATATCTCTCTTTCTGCATTTTTCAGAAACTAGCTCCACTATTGGCTGTAGGACAGATGAGCAATAAAGAAATTAATCTGAATGTCTTCACTTATAGAAATGAGAATTATACCCATGTATGTCAATATGTGAATGTTTTCGTTTTTTCATTTCATGATGTAGATAGAAGTATTATGTCTGAACCAACAGGACTTGTTTAGTGATATTGAAGACACTTCATCACTCATATGAGTGACTTCCTCTGTTCAAATGAGTGTTAGGAACATACCCCAGCAGTTTTACTCATTTTAGCAACTTAGCACTCAGGGGCTCGCTGCAGAAGAGCCATTAGAGGTTGTACAGCCCCATTCAGCCTGTGAGTGACTGCCCCCCCCCCCCCCACACACACACACCGTTTTCTTACAAGCCCTGGCTCCCAGCAATAAAAAAGGTTCCCTAAGCCTCAACAGTTCAGTAGCAGGGGCCAGATAAAAAGGGGACCATTTACTAATTTTTAGGATAAGGAGGAGTAAACCTCTATGCTGCGGCTCTTCAAGTTCCAGCCTGCACCAGCGGACTGATATAGAAAATGAAACTGGTACTTTAATATAATATTCAGGGGCTGGGGCATGGAGGATTATTCTGCATATTCCAAAAATAAGTAAATAGCCCCTCTTCCTGTCCCT
Organism: Pelophylax lessonae; assembly: GCF_965119305.1. Taxonomy (NCBI): domain Eukaryota; kingdom Metazoa; phylum Chordata; class Amphibia; order Anura; family Ranidae; genus Pelophylax; species Pelophylax lessonae. The sequence continues at coordinate 95,209,748 of NC_138779.1, forward strand.
GGCCCATGCTGCTGAAGTGATGGGGCCGGGGAAACTTTAAGTATATCGCTGGAAGCCATGGACCCTAATATTTCTGCACATGCACCCAAAGATATTTAACCACTTGCTGCCCACTCACAGTACATTTACAACACTCAGCACATGCGCACTAGCACAATCCCGTGACCGCTGTGTTCTTTATTGATAGTACAGTTAGAGTAATTGGACCCACCCTCTTGTCCAGATATAATAAATGGAAAATTGGAAAATGTGGAAAAACTCACAGAACATGATTCTGAACAACAGTTCTTTGAGTTTTTATAAATTATTCTTAAGCCAAGTGTACTTTCACTAGGTCAGATCTTGGATCTTTTAGGGATCAGGATATAGCCTACCTCTCCCTCTCTTGTGTATCAGCTGATCCTGGGGAAACACACCAGCAGAGAAGCTGTAGCTAGCTGGACTTGATCACCACATCAGATGACCACAAGATATATACTGTGTGTTGGATTGGAGGCTCTGAGTGGAGATCCTCTCCCTTTTAGACCTCAATCTGAGCCTGATCCAAAGTCAGTTGCAGTTCCTGTGTGTTATATAGATATTTCCTTCCATCTTGAGACCTAGCAGCCCCGGACAGATTGAAGTTTTCCATTATTATATTCCTTTGTGGCTCGAGATTTTACAGTGTGTAACCTGCTTGTGGAGCCAATTGCCCCCTACTATCTTCACATCCAGCAACACTGCCTCTGCTGCCTGCCATTTTGAGTGATTTTTAAGGCATATCCCTAACTCTTATTTTTACTATATAACAGTTTAGGATTTACCTATAGGACACTTACGCTTACGAACTGGCACGAAGCCCAGGGATGTTAAACGTCAAGGATAATGCCCCACAGGATCTAAGAAATTTTGTGGAGTGGCACTAGATGTGTGTTACTTATTAAACAGGCATTATAAGGAGGCATTTGAAATCAGTGCTTTTCCTGATGTACAGCTATGTAGCCTAAAACAGACCTCGTGTCTAAATTGCCACCCGCTGCAAATGGTATGGGCGCCAGTTCTGTTCCGAAAAAGGTGTGGGAAAAGCATCTTTGCACACTGCCCTCCATCCCACTGCATTGGGCTCCAGTCCTCTCCACAGCCCCCTGAAATTCCCCTTAGCAGTGCCCCCAGCTCCCTGCTGTGTCTCCTAGTCCTCTCCAGTGTTCCCTAGTGCTTTTCACAGCCCCCTATAGTGCTCCTCAGTTTCATCCACAGCACCCTGCAGTGCCCCCCAGCTCCTTCCAAGGCTTTCCTTGCGCCCTCATCAGCCCTCAGTGCCCCCCAGACCCCATCATAGCCAGCTAAAATGGCCCTTTCTGTGCCTGTAACCCACATTAGTCCATGAGCTCCCCAGCACTTTCCCCCAATATCTCCTCCAGAGCCCACATATACCTCTACAATGTGTGTGTTAAGGTGGGGGGACAGCAGAAGGTAGCTGGCCTAGATGCATAAGAGGTATAATTTGGCCCTGCTGTACAGGTGGGTGCAGAGAATGTGGGAGATAGTGTGAGGTGCTTTTTGTGCAAACTGTTTTTATACTTAGTGTGTTTTTTCCATTGCAGTAAATTTTATATTTAAAGACTTTTACTTAACCTGAATGCAAAATCTTAAATAAACTTCAAACACATAAGGATACACATCTTGACATAGGGTACAAATCAAATACATAGATATCAATACATCAAGGTGTTGCACATAACGAGAATACTGTATATATACAGTCCTAGTTACAGCATACTTTGGTAAGCATTTCTTTCAAAGGGGGCACTATGGTAACAGTTGATGTAGTGTACTATCAAATTTTTTGAGTACTGTAGTAAGGGAGGTCCCTAACAATGGAACACCTCTCGGGCCTTCTCAAAGGCAAGGAAGATGTGGTGTACTATAACGTAAAAGACATACTACATATAATATACATGATACAACTGGATACTAATATTTATAGGTAAAGTTGAGCCAGGGAATACCTGATTGCCTCTTGGGGATCAGCAAGGAATCTTTTCCTGCTGGAGCAAATTGGATCATGCTTTTCTGTTTTTTTGCCTTCCTCTGGATCAACTGTGGATATAGGATTGTGTATATAGGATTGTACCTTCCCCCCCCCCCCTTTTATTGTTTGAACTAGATGGACTTGTGTCTTTTTTCAACTAGACTAACTACTGTATGTCTCTATGTAACTATGTAAGCTAAGAAAAAAACATGTTTGCAGAGTGGTATGAGAAGTGGAGAGGGAAGTGAGGGGGAAGGGGAACTGGATAAATTGTTGAAGTTGGGCCTACTTGTAAAGTGACTACCAGAGCCTCAATCTATGGAGGGTTAAATCATCCATAGAGAATCAATGAATTCCCCCCCAAAATATTGTGAACAACCATCAGCATGTGTGTTGTCTTTACTTCAAATTCCACTCCTCCTCAGATTATTTGTTTTATCCAAAAGAGCAGGATGAACCAAAATCATAAAATATATAGTATAGTACCTCCAAAAATTCACAAACCAAAGCTAAATATTGTGATGACATTTGATCGTTGTAGATGTGCTTTATTATCACCCAGTGGAATCTGTGCAGAAATCTTCCCCTTTGATAATCTACCTTACCAAATACAAAATTCCCTCTGGCATATATCATATTCCTAAACGCTTTCTTCCCTTAAGGTATCCACACTGTTAAATTCCTAAATGTCGTAATACCAAAAATACTAAATTCAGTAAAGGTGAAATACCATTTATAAATAATAATACTTAACAACAACAAAATGTGCTCACATTCCTCTGTGCAAAAGGATGCCAGACCATCCATCATCCACCATCTATGTGAAAGAATGTGTATTCATGCATCCACTACCCAATAGATAATGCACCTTACCAGAACAGCTGTCCACTGTATAAAGGGCTATATCTGAGCTTTGGAATCCAAAATAATCCACAGTTGTTATCCACAGATGTTTCCAAACAATGTGAATGGTAATATCTTCTAAAAAGAATTAAAGAAAGGTAGTATTTTATTAGTTAAAATAATTTATTCCACATCAATAAGCTTACATGTATAGGAAACAATACGTGGCCTACATCCAAGATGGCTGAACTGGTACTTGCAGTTCTGGCGCTGCGTCTGATATAATTTTCTGACGTGTTTCGCCGAATGACTTTTTCAAAGGATGACACATCCTTTGAACATACAGTATGTGTTCGAAGGGAGTGAGAGTCAGGAGGTGAATCCAGTGTGTTTAAGGTTTGATTGTACATATTAAAAATTTGAAGGTTTTGAACAAGGGGAAGCTTTAAGTGGTATAAAGTCAGAAGTTTTTCTTTTATCCTAATGCATTCTATACATTAAGATAAAAAGCCTTCTGTGTGCAGCAACCCCCTCAGCCCCCCTAATACTTACCTGAGCCCCGCTGGCTGTCAATCAAATTCAGTGATGATCAGGGTGAGAGGGGGCGGGCCCGATTTGCGGCTCTGTTTCTGAATGGACACAGGGAGCTGTGGCTCGGCTCGGGTGCTCCCATAGCAAGCTGCTTGGTGTGGGGGCACTCAACAAGAGGGAGTGGCCAGAGGAGCTGAAGAGGGACCCCGAGAAGATGAGGATCTGGGCTGCTCTGTGCAAAACCAACTGCACAGAGCAGGTAAGTATAACATGTTTGTTATTTTTAACCAAAAAAGAGACTTTACAATGACTTTAATATTTTACACATGGTCAACAAGTCAAATACCTGACAAAAACCTGCTTTAATCCACCAGAAAAATCTATGTAGCTCTTCGCATCCCAGAGGAAAAGAGAAATTGTTAGTGAAAGTTGCAAGGGGCATATGGGGTGATAACAGTTTCCCCCGAATATCTTACAAAATCCAATATTTTTAACAAATGTTTGCGCACTGTGTTAGTAATCTGTTTACAGAGGTCAAGGTCAGTCTAAAACTGTGTCTATCACCAAAGGTGTGAGCAGGTCAGGGCGGAGATTTGGGATGTGCGATAGTAGCTGATATTGTGTGGTATCACCAGTTCCTCTTTGGGCAAAATATAACTTTTTTTAGAGACTAGAATCCTGCCAAGTAAACTGCATACTTGTCCGCTAATTAGACCATAGACTGTGTAAAGCAACATTGACTGAGAGAACCATGAATGCCTGTAGCTGCTTAGGAAGCATTGTCCTTTTATTCTTCCCACCCAGAATGTTTGGTACTTGTGTAATTCAAGGGTGGATATTGTTTGCCATAGAAGAGATGCATAGTTAGTTGCATATGGAGTCTCATAGGAGGATGCAATAAAGGCTCCCTGATGGGGGAGGTGGGAGGACACCCAATGATAAGGAAAGTTATCTTTAAGGGCTTATTTAGACTTGTTTTTAGCACCCCCCTCAAGCTGCAAAGTCAGCTGACAGGGTGTTTAAAGCTAAGCATTGCCTGTGGAAAAAACTCTTACTTCTGTCATATTTTTGCAGCCCGTGCATGTGGTTGCAGTGCATTGGTGCAACAATTATGGGGTAAAACAGGCAGTGCAGAGAGGTCGCATCACCTCCTAACCTCCTATCAAACGCCTCTGAAAAGGGGATTGCATTTTAAAGGCAGAGCAGTTTAGACGCAAGCTTTCGAAAATAAAATAATAAAAACAAGGTGTGCTGAGGCACGTGTAGCTGCCAAATATATTGATTTAATAATAAGACTACTGCATCCACAGATTTTGTTACAGACCGGAATTCTTAGTGTAAGCTAAATCATTTTACAGTGCAAACATGAGGGTCTGTGAGTGGATCAGTGTTGATCTAAGGTACCTAGTACCTTCAATTAAATGTGAATAAGGTTGATTCCAGTAATTGATTTCATGATCTCTGTCATGACCCAAGTATATTCTCCTATTAAGTTTCCTCTTACATAGGTCTATGCTCCTCAGTTGGAGAGCAACAGCTGTGGCCTAGTGTTTTGTTGACATGTTTGTGCATGGAAGTCTGGTAGCAGACAGATATACACCTAAGGGACTTGAATCATCCAAAAATAGTCTGGCATATCAACACTTTCTCTGTTGGAATAGTAACAGACTTCTGGATAAGATTAAGTGTAATATTTGTCAGAGACTGAGGATAAAGGCATGATGACTGCCAAGAAGCATAGGCATGAAGAGCACATGTCAGAGTCATTCAATACAGGCCTCACCTAAAAATGACACTGAAGCCAATTACTTTGAAATGGTCAAGGCCACAGTTTTTTTTTTTAGCGAATAAAGAATATATTTAGAGTATTCCTTCATAACAGAAAACAGCAACATTATCAAGTTAAGCAAAAACCCATATTACCAATCACCTTTGCTAAAAGCCTGTCTTAACTATAGGTTCTAGACAGGCATCCAAAAAAATCAAAGGTCCCAGGAGGGCACAAAACAAATATTGCAAAACTGCTTTCAGGGTAGAACCTTTGCCATAACAAGTGGTGGGAACGTTCCAAGAGACTAGAAGATGTTCAAGTTAAGTAATTACCCCCCGTACGACCATCCCCCCCCCGCAGCGTTATAAGAAATCGGTCCTGCGCCACCTCCTCAATGCAGCTAAGGGGTGCATTGGCTTGTGTTGGAAATCTACGACCCCTCCTTCGATACCGCTTTGGCTGTCCAGAGTTAAACAAATTAATGATTTTGAGGACCTGGTGATGACCTCGCAGGGCAGGAGGGAACAATACACGGCGACTTGGGGATGTTGGAATATGTTCATCCTTTCGGATGAAGGCAGGGCCCTACAGGATGCCGCCTGAACCTCGAACACTGCAAACTCAGCAGACCGCACGGGATACACCTGGAACCGCCCATACTCCCCTCCTTTTTCTGTCCCCCTTACCCGCTTAGCTGCTGTTTTATTTCCCTCCCCATTCCCACCCTTCCTTTCCTCCCCCCCCCCGTGTTTCCCCTCTCTCCCTTTCACATGCACTATATAACTTCATTTTACCCCTGTGTGACTTTTACTCATCATTTTGTTTTCCCGGTGAGAAAAGTTTTTTTTCTATGTATTTACCTCGCGCACTGAACTCCGAGTCATACATACCTCAATGCTCATCTTTATGTGGATGCTCTGAGCCGCAACTCTGTTTCGGTGCTGATGTGCATTGTGTACGCACTTTGTTGGCTTCCACGCTTAAATGATTACATAAGTTCTCCTTTTACTGTCTCTCTTTTTGAAATGCTGATTGTCTAAGTTTTTTTCTTTTGGTTCGATAATGCTTTTCTCACTGACCTACAGTCGGTTCTGTTTCTGTCATACTACATTTTCTAATGTTGCCGTATGTGACATTTGTTTTTGTTGTCTTTTGAATATTTCAATAAAGAATTTGAAAAAAGTAATTACCCCCCTTCCCATTTTAGACATGCTTAAAAAAGACATCAGTCCCCACTAATTATGCAGAGCAAGACAAATATATCCATCATTTAAGCTAGATGTTCTCTAGTAAAAGCTAAACCTATGTCATGCCTTTATTTTTCAATCTGCTTATTGTAGTTTTGGACAACAAAACGAACACTTACAGTTCAGTAAGAAAATATATACACCAAAGCATCAGTGGGTTATCTCAACAAATAGGGAAATTGTCCATCACTTACAGATATAACAGTAATATGATGAACAGTAGTGGACATCATATCCCGGCTAGGATAATATAAGTAATAGAAAATAGCCTTGGGTAAACCAATATGAATTACTTGGTAAACCCAGTCAGCATATCCCTCTCGCCACCTTAGACTGGGGAGATGGAGGAGGTCTCATAACAAATATGGCGTCATTTTCATGTGAACATATGCAACAGAGATTAACATTATAGTAAATAACTGGTATGACCCCAATTTAGATAATACAAAGTAAACAAAACAAGGAAAAGAAAAGAATGTTAAGAACATTTAGGGAGGTACCCCAACTAGTGAGAGATATTTGGGTTGGTTTACTAAAGGCAAAAAGACTGTGCACTTTGCAAATGCAGTTGCACTCTGCAGGTGCAGTTGCGCTCATTTTATTTGAGCTTAGTAAATCTCTGCTAATTTCCATCATCCAATCATGTGCAAGCAAAAATTTTTTTTTTTTTTACCTTGCACCTGATTGGGTATTCTTTACAAAGTGAAATTTTACCACATTTCCATTTACTAAGAAAAAAGAGTGCAACTGGATTTACAAAGTACACAATCTATTTTACTTTAGTAAATAAACTACATTACATCCATGGTTACCAAGTCTTGTCAAATTTATTTTGGTTGTTATTTTGGGAGCGTGCTAATTTGTCATTAATTATGATCCAATTTAGTTTTTGTTTAACATAGTCAAATGTTATCATCAACTGATTCCAACACCGCACTATAGCTATCCTGGTAGCTAATATCATATACACAAATTAAACAGTTAGTCTTTTTTGGGAATTCATTATCTAATTTCTGGAAGAGGGTGATCTCAGGTGATCTAGAAATGTTTACACTAGAAACTGAGAAAGATTATATGTCCTAATCCAAAACCTTGTTACTGTACTTTGGGGCATTGCCACCAAATATGGACAATGGTGCCTGACTGGCCATGGTCCTGAAACAACTCTGAACACATCTTTGCTAGTCTGGACAGGACCATATGCCATCTCATTAGGGTTTTATAATTAGCTCCAACTGAGCTGTGTTGATAGAGATCGTAGAAAGACTGCTTGCTACGTTTCGCCAATCTCGTAGGTCAAAGGTCATATTAAGGTATTTTTTCCAGTGTTCCATATAGGGAAGCTCGTGGTCCAAGTCCAGAAATGTGACCTAGTTTTACAGGAGTTTTCAAATAACTTTAGAGATGAAAGATAAGTGACTCTTTTAAGTTTATCCCTGAGGTAAGAGGAAATCTGGTTGTATCTATACATTTCTGAAGGAGGCATTGGCAGTTTACTTTTAGAATAATCCAGAAAGTGTAAACTATCTCCTAATAAGAAATCACCTATTCAAAACAAGCCTTTATTAACGCACCTGCCGAAGACATGTGGGAATAGTCCCGGGATAAACTCTGGATTATGAAATAGAGGAGACAAAGGTTTGTGAAGCTAGCAGAGTTTTTTTCTCATTTTTGTCTATCCCATAAAGCCAAGCAGTATGAGAAGTTAGGACATAATACAGGAGGATGCAACCTACTAGAAGTCCGCATCGGTGCCACTATAGAGCCTACAAAGCAAGATAATGCCTCCATATTAAGTGCGGAGTTATTTGTGGTAAGTGCGAAGTGGGCAATTTTTTCTGTCTGGTGATAAATACTGAGGTTTGGTATTCCCAGACCACCCTTAGTTTTGGGAGCGTATACCATGGATCTATTGATTCTAGGGTGTCTGTTTCTCCATATAAAACTAACACATATAACACTAATTAGACCTGCTGAAGTTTGGTCAGCTCTCTCTTAGGGATTGCAATTGGGAGGTTTTTGAAAAAATATAAAATTCTGGAAAGTACATTTATCTTGACCAAGTGGATCCTACCAAACCAGGAAAGGGTCAAACAGGACCATATGTCCAAACCCTCCAAAAGTATGCAATGCCTTTAATAGCCCCTTTACTATACATAGCCCAAGAGGTTCTAGAAATAAATCTTTAGTAGATGTTGCATTATTTAACTTTTTCCAAAGCCACCAAATGTATAAAGATGTGCCTCGTAATATCCAAGACGATGTAATAACTACTTCAGCTCCGGAAGGTTTTACCCCCCTAATAACCAAGCCATTTTTTGAGATTTGGCACTGCGTTACTTTAACTAACAATTGCACGATCGTGCGACGCTGTATCCAAATATAATTGATGTCCCATAAATAGAGTTTTCTTTTGGTGGTATTTGATCACCTCTGCGGTTTTTAGATTTTGCCCTATAAACAAAAAAATGCGACAATTTTAAAAAAAAAACACAATATTTTTTACTTTCTGCTATAAAACATTCCCAATAAATTTTTTTTTTAAAAATCTATTTTTTTTTATCAGTTTAGGCCAATTTGTGTTCTGCTGCATATTTTTGGTAAAAAAAAAAAAAAAAAATCTGAAAAAGCCTATTTTAATTGGTTTGCGCAAAAGTTATAGCGTTTACAAACTATGTGATAGATTTTTGGACTTTTTATTTATTTTTTTTTATCAGTAATGGTGGCGATCAGCGATTTATAGCGGGACTGCGACATTGCAGCGGACAGATCAGACCCCTAACTGACATTTTTTACACTTTTTGGGGACTAGTGACATTAATACAGTAATCAGGGCTAAATAATATGCACTGTTACTGTATAAATAACACTGGCAGGGAAGGGGATAATGCTGGGGGTGATCAAAGGGTTAAATGTATGCCTATTTGTGCTTACTGATTGTGGGGGGAGAGCTCTGTGACAGGTAAAAAGTGATCGGTGTTTCAGCTTAGCTCTGTCAGTTTCTGTGAAGATCGCGGGAGGCCGGCGACGCTCGTGCCCGCTCCTCCCACGGTCTGGCTCCCGCTGTGCATAGTACTCACAGTGCAGTCCAACTTGATACCTAAATCCTAGATATCAAGTTGGACTGCACTGTGAGTACTATGTAGTTAGCCTTTCTTGATTTGGATTTGATCTTTGAAGGTGATCTAATTTCTACCGGACCAAATAGACAGAATGATCACAATAATGAATCCTTTAAAAATGATTTTATTACTTCCTATTCCATACAGCATTATGCGATAAAGAAAATATTTCAAAAGCATTGATTGATTCTCAAAAATGATAATGTATCAGGACCAGCACTTCCAGAACAACCTTGTGCCATCTTCAGAGGTGTTCCCTCTTTGGGACATGAAATTGCACATAATGTAATCGATCGTCCCACCAAACCTACCTTTTTTCAGGATTTGAAATGTTTTTTTCCCATGTCGTATATGTAATATCTGCACACTGAATTCCTTTAAAGGCAGAAGGATAGAGAGTTTTAGGTCCCAGCCGATGGGTCGTGAATATTTTATTAACTCTTTCATCACCTCTTCTACTAAAAATGTAGTTTACATGTTACAGTATAAATATAGGAAACAATCTGTGGCTCAAACTATTAGAGCCCTACAGGTGAGATTGGGGGAACACGTTGGTAACATCAAAAAAGGTTTCCCGGCCATAGTATGTCTAAACACTATGACCAATGTCATCATAGAAATTCGAAGGACACCTTTTTTGTGGCTATTGATAAATTAACCCCACATTGGAGAGGATCTAATAGTAAAAGAGAAATTTTCCGTATGGAGATGCGGTGGATTCACTGTTTAAAATATTACGTTCCATATGGACTACATGTCGAGTGGGACGTAAATTGTTTTATTAATAACAGTTAATATAATCATTTTTTTGTTTATAATTTTTCATTCTCATTATTACGGGTTATACCCTTATCTACCACTAGATGGGGCTCCAATGAATTTTATAGTTTGTTCCCCTTTTCTAGTTTAGATTGATATTTAATATTTTTTTATCTCTAGGGAGGTGCATATTAGACTATTTACATCAGTATCTATTATTGATCTTAGATATGCATATTTACTTTGAAAAATCATCGCTTCAGTGTGTTTCGTTTTTCCTTCTTTTCTCCTGTTATGGAGAGTTCTGCACATGCGGAATGTAGCACTTCAGCCTGTAATGGATTGGGAGCTGATATGCTTACTTCCGTCCTGTTGTTAGTGTATAAATAGCGTGGTGCACGTCTGATAGCCACACCCTAATGACGCCAAACGTATGATGAAACCTGTTGGGTAGGACCAGACGTGACGTCACCACGCTCTTCAGCCAGATTTTTTGTTTTGGGAACGCTACAGCCCGTTTCTGGATTGTTTCATGCTGTCATGCTTATGATGTTTGTAAGTGCACTCTTTTATTAACCACTTCAATACAGGGCACGTTTACCCCCTTCCTACCCAGGCCAATTTTCAGCTTTCAGAGCTGTCACACTTTGAATGACAATTGAGCGGTCATACTACACTGTACCCATATGAAATTGTTATCATTTATTTTACACAAATAGAGCTTTCTTTTGGTGGTATTTAATCATTGCTGGGTTTTTTATTTCTTACAAAAAAAAAAAGAAGAAAATTTTGAAAAAAAAAAGTTTTCTTATTTTCTGTGAGTACATTTTGAAAATAAGTAATTTTTCTCCTTCACTGATGTGCACTGATGAGGCGGCACTGATGGGCACTGATAGGCTGCACTGATGGGCACTGATGAGGTGGCACTTATGGACATTGATGAGGTGGCACTTATGGGCACTGATGAGGTGGCACTGATGAGGAGGTACTAATATGCCGCACTGATAGGTGGCACTGGTAGGCGGCACTGATGAGCACTGATAGGCGGCACTGAAAGGTGGCACTGATGGGCACTGAGAGGTTGCACTGATGGGCACTGACGGGTGGCTCTTATGGAAACTGATGGGCAGTACAGATGAGCAGGCACTGACTGGCAACACTATGGGCACTGATGGTGGGCACTGTGGGCACTGTTTTTGAGATTTTCTGTAATCAGGGCACTGATGATCAGTGCCCTGATTACCTTTTCTAGGGTCCCTTTTGAGGAAGAGCCGCTGATCGGGTCGCCACACACTATGACAGTATGAGGCGAGGAGAGCCAATAAACGGCACTTCCTCATTTACATGTGACCGTCTGTGATTGGACACAGTCGATCACATGGGTAAAGAGCCAAGTCATTGGCTCTTTACCAAGATTGGGGTCGCGCCATGTCCTAGCAACACAGCACGGCCATGATCGCCACACTGCGCCCCAGAACAACAGCCGAGCCACTCCGCGGGAAGTGGTTAATAAATGTGTTATTGGTTTTCCTGGATTACGCTATGATCCCTTGTTTTATTTATGTACCTCGGATATCCTATACTGTTTGGACATCTGTTTGAATGAATACCATTGATGTTTCCATATGCCATGGACACTTACCTGACAAAGCGTTGTAGGCTTTTCCATTAGTTTGGAGGCCACCTGGTTCTGATAAGCGTCCATTCTCCTTATGTCTAGTGTCTGTGATTGCACTTATTAAGGATTGGGGAAGATCATCCTTTTTATTCATGATGGGATTGGTGGCGCTTCACGGAGTCTGTTCGGTTTATCATCACGTTCTATATAATTTTGCACAATTTTTTATGGACACTTCATGGAATTTATACATGAATTTTTCACTTTATGATCATGGTTTATTAATTGTTTTTTATGGACATTTATGCATTTTTTCACATGAATATTTGCACTTTATGATCATGGTTATCATTTTACACCATTTGTTAGCACTGCACTTTATATATTTATGTATAGGTTTATCTATTGACCTGTGCTGGCTGATATTTATTCTTATTCATTCTTTATTGCCACTATTTATTGAGTGCAGGTTTTATTTGTTGTTTAGAATAAATAGGCATATTAATGAGAAAAACAATCCTTTAAAAAATGTAGGGCCAATGGGTCACCAACAGCATTCTGAAAACTATAAACAAATGCAATGAAAAGTGCAAGAGCATAATCAAGGCAGTAGAAATAGATTATGAAAGACACTAAGGAAAGTAAAAAAAAAAAAAAATCGCCAAATTTTTTTCAAATATATTTAAAAAAAAGGCTAGGTCAGAACGTGTTTGCCCTAAAAAAGGTGGTCAGGGGAAGCTGGTCATAAGGGGAAGGCATAAGCGGAGTTCCGGGCACAAAATCGATCTTTTTTTTTTGTGCCCGTCCGCTAGTTCTCCATCACCTGAAAAGGAATTGGATAGTTAGGTTCTTTTTTTTTTTTTTTACTCACCTTGTAATTGAAGATCGAAAATACTCACCTCAGGGTACTTCCTCCCTCAGCGCCGCGGCTCCGCTGTCACTTCCTGTCTCGCGATGATTCCTGGGAGCTGAACGTCACCGCTCCCAGGAATCAATGCGACGGCACCGGCCCCGCTCGTCACTTCCGGGGCGACGCCGCATTCCCCTGCTAAACAGCTTCTGGGCATGCCCAGAAGCTGTGGAGGAATGCGGCTCCGCACCGGAAGTGACGGGAGGGGCCGGTGCAGGCGCATTCTGGGAGAAGAGGACCGCGCCGGCTTCAGCTGCCCACGAGAGATGGCAACGCTGTGGAAGAAATTTTATAAGTGAGTATTTCATCTTGCAGGTAAGTGCGAACCGGGACAGATCAGAGGCTAGCCATTGTGGAATGGGCTAGCCCTGACTGTCCCGGGGGTGTGTTCATTGAAAAATGGTTTCTGTGCCCGGAACTCCGCTTTAAGTTCATTTTTCTCCTTAGTTTATGCAAAAGAAAGGAGGGGTATAATAGGCAAGACAGTAATGTTAATAACATTGCATTCAATGTACCCTTGTGACCGATAGAGGCCAGTGTTCAAAAAAGACCAGAAAAAGGGAAAATGCAGCTTGTTTGCATCCCCCCCCCTCTTTAACAATTGGCACTTTGTGGTAGGGGGAGCAGGTAACTGGTTTTGACATCCATTTAGATTGCCGCAGCGATCCGAGCAGAAGTTCGCCCTCCGCTCCTTCGTTTGCAGCCTTCTGTGATACATCACAGGTCCCAGAGGACTGCGGGACCATTCACAAAGTGCAGCGTGGCTCGCAAAGCTTCAATGCCAGTTTCCCTTTGTTAAGTTGCCGGTGCCTGGACCCAAAGCCAATTGAAGAATCACCTCGGGTGAGGACAGCGCCGGATCCCATGACAGGTAAGTGAACTTATATTGAAAGTCAGCAGCTACAGTATTTGTAGCTGCTGACTTATAATTTTTTGGGGGGGAGAGTGGAGCTCCTCTTTAATGTGAACAAATCATCAGGACCGGATGGCTTACACCCAAGAGTTCTCAAAGCACTTAGCTGTGTCATAGCCAGACCACTGCTCCTAATATTTAAGGACAGCTTACTGAATAGAGAGGTAAAAGGAAATTGACGAAAAGCAATCATGGTGCCAGTATTCAAAATGGGGCCAAGATTTATTCCTGAAAGTTACAGACCAATCTGCCTAAAATCAATAGTATGTAACAATTGGAAGGGATGATAAGGGACCATATCCAAGAGTTTGCCAATGAGAATAGTGTTATTAGTAGCAACCAACATGGATTTATGAAGAACTGTTTGTGCCAGACCAACCTCTTAACATTCTATGAGGAGATGGACTGTAATTTTGATAGAGGAATACCTGTAGACTTACTGTATCTGAATTATGCTAAGGCATTTGATACAGTACCCTATAAACTCCTAATCTAAAAATGAAGGCCTTTTGGCATCAAAGAGATTGCAGGTAAGTGAATAGAAAACTGGGAAGAGAGGCAGTGGTTAAAGGCATATTTTCTGAATGGTCTGGAGTTGTGAGCTTGGTGTCCAAAGGCTGTGTCCTGAGACCAATTCTGTTTAACTTGTTTATAAATGATATGGAGGTTGGAATAATGAGTTCAATCTCAGTGTTTGCTGATAATACAAAGCTAAGCAGAGCAATAACTTCATAACAGGATACAGCAATTTTACAAGGAGACCTTGATAAAATAGAGAGGTGGGCAGCTATATTGGCAGATGAGGTTAAACCACTTGAGAAGGTTTTACCCCTTCATGACCAGGCATTTTTTGTTATTTAGCACTGCACTACTTTAACTTTTAATTACGTGGTCATGTAACGCTGTGCCCAAATGAAATGTATATTATTTTTTTCAGTGTAGATAAATTCAACAACAAATTCAATGTTGAACTGGGTGGACCGGTGTTTTTATTCAACCTTAGTAACTATGTAACTATGTAAGGGAACCAAAAAATGCTATTGCATAAGAAATGGACTTTACTGGCACAACATCATGACAATAAGTCTTAAAAATACATAATTTTATTTCAAAACAGCTTAAAATATTCCTTGTTCACAAGGTACATATACAAACGAGCATTGTTTAAAATTAATAAGCAACAAACAGTACGCTCAATTTATCATGGGTGAACCCCACCAAACCACATGGTACCAGTATATCGAAACCAATAGAAGCCCTTTGACCTAATACTAGAGTCATACGATAGTGCAGGCTTTTGATGGTGTAATTCCTGTGGTGGCGGTGAATTCACTAAAAAACAACAGAATTCTCTACATGTTTCGTGCTATAGTGCTTCTTCTGGAGAGTGTCTTTAGATATAACAATTGATCATAAGATCAATGAACAATGTGTTGCTGAGTACTTTGAATAGTCCAATTAGAACTATATCAAGATAAATAGCCACAGCGGTGGAGTGCCAAAGCCAAAAGACAGATGGAGGCAGGGGGATGATCTAGAATAAATGAACTCTTCATACCCGAATCCAGTGTCAAGGAATGAAAGCACTGCACGTATCATATGGACCACATGCCAGGATTAAGGTAGAGTGCAACTGGACTCAATCAAATCCCTCCATTTCTCAAGGTAAGTTTTTCCACAGTGTAGAATGGACAGTGATCCTATCCTGTCAGGTGAACATTGTGTAGTTCCTGAGTGCCAGGGATGTCAATTTATGGAAATTGGTCCAATAAAGAATTTGCAGAGGAAATGGTCACAGGACCTGTCCTGTCACAAATTGGGATTGGGTGAGGCTTGTATGTAGTTCAGAGGTAGTGCTGTGTCCATCGATAACAATTCTGCTTTTGGGTGTTACTAACTCAACCTTGAGATAAAAAAGCAGTAGAAGTAAGGTTAATAAGGCAAGGTAGGCAAAGAGATACCAGACACCAGATTCTGCAAAATAAATGCAGAGAATCATTAGGATCACTAAAATTTGCATATTAAACCTTATGTAACATGTAAGATTATATATGAATGGCTGAGAACCGCTCAGATAGACTCTATTGTCTTCCATGAATGACACAGGAAGTCTCTGCGCGAACCCAGAACACAGTGCAGTATGCTGTTTGTAGCCTCAGTTACATACAGTTTATACAGCACATCCAACAGTCCCACATTTTAGTGAGGGACATCGTTTTTTTAGGCCAGCTTGGCCCAAACGAACTATGGAAGGTGTAACAAAAGCTGGAGTTCAGCTTTAAGGCATTCTCTGTAATAAAATAAAAAACAGCCCACTACCTGCTCTACCCACCCACATCTCTTACCTGTATCTTGTCACCACTCCAGTGATGTCTCAGCTGCTGCACAGCTCCCATCACTTCCTGGTCTCACAGCAGACACCGAGGGCAGCAAGAACCATAGGCTCTTGCTGCTGTCAAACTCCTGTGAAGAGGGAGCAAGGGCGTGGCTTACTGGCGCTGTGTGAGTCTGTGAACACACACAGCCCAGCTCAGGAGTGCGCATGTACTGGTGCCTCCTTAGCACCCGACTTGCTAAGGAAGCACCCAGAGAAGGGAGAAATGGACATTGCCAGCAGGGAACTGCCAGAAGAGGAGAAGAGGAGGCAAGGGACATCTCTGTGTAATATCATTTCATGGAACTGGTAAGTATAACATCTTTTTTATTTTGAACCAAACAAATGTAGCACTCAGTGTCACTTTAAGTCCCTTCATAGACATAATATGTGATTAGAAATCAGTTTTTCTCTATAGTTATGGGGGAGTAGATGGCGATTTCCCAAGGCATCCTTTGAACCATATATTGGCCTAATTTTTAATAGGACATATATAAGTGATAATCCATAATTGCAGTAAGAGTAAAATGGAATGGTAAAGTTACTGGAATGACTCTAAAGAAATAAATACTTTTTGGCAAACTCATATGAGTGCTTAGGTGTGAATAGAGATGTACACAGACAGAGGAACCCTGGACACAGAGTGTATCTATTCAGATTTGGTGTTTCTGTGAAGTTCTGGAAGCAGTTATTAGCCAGTTTGTTGCTGCGTCCAGCAAACTATCTGCACCCATACAACCGTGTGAATGTAGCCTTATTGATTGTATGCCTTCAAAAGAAAGGAAAGACAATGTTCAGGGAGAAGATTGTAGACTTTTAAGTTATACTGTTGGATTTTATTTTCTATTTCCAAAGGGATATGTGTGATTTTATCCTGATTGCCTCTTATGCCAGGGATATTGGATAATGTTTTTTTTATTCTGTAGAAGCATCTGCAGAATACTTTGGAGTACAAAAACAGGTTGCTTCTGACTTTCAGTTCTAAGAGTTTCAGTAAACCCTTGTGGGTTGGTGTGAACTTTGTTCCATGTGCTGCTTCTAAAAATTGCTTGTGTTGTAATTTTAGGGCCGAAATTACCTTTTTGATCTTCAAAAAATGAGATAACTGCATTCATAAAACTTCTACATTTGCTTTTATCACCAAGTCATGAAGGGTTTTAAGACACAGGTGCGCTAGTAGGTGCATGGTTTGATTTTGAATTGACTGCACCTTTCAACCTTAGGATATCTTCTTAGCAGAAAGGTATATCTATAAAGTGGACCTTACCAAAAGGTGTAATCTGTCTTATCTTGGTGAAACATGCTCCATGTGTCTATTAGTACATACAATGTAGCTGTTATCATCATTTGGGCGCTGTATGATAGGCAGGGTGGGAAAAGTGGGAACACCTTTGGGATGAACTAGAACGGAGACTGCAAGCCTGGCCTTATCCCCAACATCAGTGCCTGACCTCACAAATGCACTTCTGGAAGAATGGTCAAACATTTCTATAGACACACTCCTAAACCTTGTGGACAGCCTTCCCAAAAGAGTTGAAGCTGTTATAGCTGTAAAGGGTGGGCCAACTCAATATTGAAACCTACCGAATGTACTAAGACTGAGATGCCATTAAAGTTCATGTGCGTGTAAAGGCAGGCGTCCCATTACTTTTGGTAATATAGTGTACATGCCCAAGTTGTCTATTATTATACTACATGAAACATAATAAAAATGTGTTATACATAAATATCTTCTCCTTCTCTTGTAAAGACAGGCGTCCCAATACTCTTGATGATATAGTGTATAATCAATGCTGGAAGTGTGCATATTTTAATTAGAGAAAGCGACATATAGTTTTTAAGGCCAAGGGAGAGGGAGACTTTCCAATGGGGAAGTGACTGCTCTAGGCTTCAACCAAATGCCAGCCTCCATCAAGAAGAAACAGGGGGAATGCTGGAGACAATATACTGTACAGCACATACTTATTTTGGTAGCATAAATAT
Source organism: Pelophylax lessonae (assembly GCF_965119305.1). NCBI lineage: Eukaryota > Metazoa > Chordata > Amphibia > Anura > Ranidae > Pelophylax > Pelophylax lessonae. The sequence goes on from NC_138779.1 coordinate 95,227,830, forward strand.
TAATGTGGAATGTATGTTCTTTTGTTAAAGAAGATTAATTGTTATCAAACTGTTATGGGTAAATTTCCATTTAAAGTTCCATGCAAGAAAAGAGTAATTTATCTCACTGTGGCCTGTTTCTTCTACTCTTTCACCCTGTCCAGCTCTTTCTCTTCGGCATCCAACACATCCAGGCCATGCTGCGGAAAATGCTATTCTCTGACCTCTGCATCGCTGCTAAGTCCTGTAGTGACATTTGGGTCAGAGAAAGGAGTCACATTGCCCTGCTGGGGTCTCAAGCATTTGACAATGAAAGTGTTGAATGCTGATAAGTTCAGTGCTGGAACAGAAGGAAGGTAGGAGACATGGGCCACCAAAGAGGTGATTATAATGGCAGCTTGAACCTTAGGTGTATTTTTTTAGGTCTATTTAACTGATGAGTTTTGTGAAATTACAGAACCCTATAGCTTTCTTTCTTTTGTATTTTTACTGCAGTTTTCGATGAGTAGATATTAGGGGGAGCTATGAAGTGTGTGTTACTGGCACAACTAAAAAATGTGTATCATAAGTTAATCATAAATCATCAGCCACAGCTATTAAAATTCTCACTGGAATGTGAAAAAAATGACAAATTCTAAAAATGATAACATCTCTATTGTATGAGTATTCGTGAGAGGAGCGGAAAGGAATATAATCTACACTAGCTCTGGATGACCATGAAAAATTAAGGATACATTGAGCAATATAGTGGATCCACTATCCCTGAGCAGTGGATAACGCCCTATATTGGAGGGGCTCTGGTGAGTGTGCATGATAGTCGGTGGTGGATATTGTTACAGAAGTGTGGATTAGTGTGCAGAGCACAGAATTGGATTTTGAAATCACAGAGGAATTATCATAGTCACTTTCTATGTTACACTAATGGACTGTATATAGGATATTTGTTTTAAGTTTATGTGTTTGATATTAATAAGCGCGGCTATCACTATATAAAGCATTAGGGGGAGCTAGTGTGAATATTACAGCACTCTCTCCTGGTAATTGAGATGTCAAAAATTTTGAATATTAAAGGAGGTATATATATATATATATATATAATGGGGCCATTGGGTGTCTGACTCACTAGTTAAACCAAATGATTCTTTGTTATGTTCCTGTGGAAACTGTTCCCCGGTGTGCTGTGAGCTGTAAAACTGGCGTGTGTCTCATGTCAGGGTGATCAGGGTCTGTCATTCCATATCCTAGTGGGGGAACAGTTGTGTGATCAGAATTGATATCTTTGGAATTACTATTATCCCTAGGTGCATAAGTGGATACTGGAGCTTTAGCCTTGTACCTCACGGCTTCATATAAACCTAGGCAATTTGTTACCTCTAGATCATTCCGTATGACAGTTTAACTAGCTAACATGGGAATCATGAGTTTGAATTCCATAGACCATGTAGGTACAGACAAAAACATAAATTAATAAAGGTCTCAGTTTAATTATTTTGGTCACTAAATGCTGAATTAGACTGTGTTTTTAAGAAAGGCAGGCTTTTGAACTGGTGAGCAACCCAAAAGCTAAATGTTACATAAAACAGTCTCACCAATGACTGTAGATCCCCACAGTCTCTAGCTGCATGGACCGCTGTGTGTGCTGAGGCTTAGGGAAAGGGATTTCAAGCCTTAAAGCTCCTTTGGGTTCAGGAAATTTACCATGTTTAGGTGGTAGCTTGCATGGGGAACCTAGAAGTTCTAAGGTAGAAAAAGGCTGGTGCAGAAGCTAGGTAGGTTTTCTGGTGTTAAGAGACTAAGGTTCTTCCAATGAATGTTGCATAGGCAAAATGAAAAAGACACCTGTACACTATGTCCTCTTTTCATATTAAGAAGAGTATGGGACATAGAACTCATCTATTTTGAAGCATGTTTAGTGATATGTCTTAGTGCCGGTTCACACTTATGCGATCACAGACATTCCATATGATTCAGTACGCACTGCTCCTAAAATCACATGCGATGTCTGTGCGGTGAATTGACTCTGAATTGACACCCCCAGCATATCGCATATGGCAGTATGAACTGCCTGTTCTGGGGATGCGATGCGGGAACACGCAGTATATTTGCAGTGTTCCTGCATCGCAATAGTGTGAACCGGGACTTAAAAATGATTTCCTTTTGGCTCCATTATATTCATTTTGTTCATTTTCTCTGGCCCTGTTAGTTTTCATCTTGAGTGAGAAGCAGTGTTGCCAACTTACCAGATTGAAATTTACTGACTCAACACCCAAAATTTACTGGCACAGCCAAGTTTTTACTGGCATTTCCAAAGGTTACACAATTACAGTTTTAAGTGCAAATTTCAGTATTTAGGCTACAAATAAGTACAATATGCAATTACCAATCTGATCTAAAGTACATATTAGGGCCAAAAAACATTTTTTATTTTATTTGTGAAATAGTAAGTAGCTCAGGGACAGAACAAGAAATTCGAATGGGCGCACACACATGAAATTGACTCTCACAGTGACACTGACAGCAGTGTGCAGCAGCACAGATGATGATGACACTTCACTGACATGACACATCCCCTCCTGAGTGACAGTCTCTCTCCACACTAGGTGGTCCCTTCAGTCCACTCCAGTCCAAACAGCACTGACAGTCCCGCTCCTGGCTTTCCTTGCTCCCATCCCACAGACCCACACGAGACTCCGCTGGGCTCTCTTGCACTATGACATCACACGACATCCTCAGGCACTGCCTCCACCAGACCAGCCCCCGCCTGCACTGTCTGAACACACTGTATCAGGCACTTGGATGGTCTTGGCCAGCTCAGGACTGAAACTGCACATGCACAGTTCCGAGCCGTGCGTCACAGCCATTATTTTTACTGGCAACCTTTTCTTATCACTGGCATTTACTGGCAGGAGAAAAATTACAGTTTTTTACTGGCTGCCAGTATAAATACCGACGGTTGGCAACACTGGTAAGGAGTTTAGAAGAAAGCAGACCATCTCTCAGTGTGCTATCAATTGGATCCCTGTATCCTAAAGTTGTTAAAAGGCTCAAGGTTTTTTACCCTAATGCATGTTGGCGCTATTTAAATCCTGAATAATAATATTAATCACAATACTTCCTTTTTCCTTCCTCGTTTTGTGTATTAGACAGAATGCATTTTCTTATTCATTATCCACATATTTACTGTTATTTCTTTATACTTTCACAGCTCCAGAATGAACCAGGAGCGTAGATCTGCAGAGTTTGCATCTGAACAGACAATGCATGCAACAGTCTTGCCGGAGTCCCATCAAAATGGCACAGATATATCAACCAAGCATAATGTCTTTTCTGACATGAAGGACAAATTTATGAATGAACTGAGCAAACTACCAAGTAAGTAGAAGTGATATCTGGTATTCATATTCCTGGGATTCTGTGTGCTAAGAATCAATGTATCTCCATTTGTCCAGGAGGAGAGACTGTCACATTAAATTTTTACAACTATGTAGTTTTAAAGGAAGCTTGAGCTGAGAGAAGACATTAATCACACAAATTGCAAAGGTAGCTATGCTGAAAGGTTATTGAAGGGGCGAGTAAAAGTGAAAGGTTGAGGTGTTATTTAAATAGCTTTAAAGGTCCCTAATGGATTTACAATATTTTCTGATGAAAACAAAGATTTGGTTTGCTCATTTATCATGTGGCAATCATCTTCCTAAAACTGAAAGTATTGCTGGTGCTTTAAAAATTCAAATGAAAATCAGGGGGGTATCATAGGAACCAATGTCTCAGAAGTCGTAGTTACTGCTGGGTCCCACAGAAGGAGACCTTTATGCTTATTTGAACCTATGTTTAGCAAGAGTTGCAAAGATCAGATGAACTGGGTCCTATGAAAGTTAGGAGCCCATGCAAAATTCCCTTGCTTTTAGTCATAATAAGCACTGTTCTGCTAAGTTAAAGGAGAAGTGTGGCCAAAGTTTTTTTGGCCATACTTCTCCTGTGGGTCACAGGAGTGCAGTGCGCTCTGCAGTCCTGTGATCCGCTGTCAGCTGATGTCACAGAGCCTGTCAAGACTCTGAATAGATCCCGGCCATATGGTCAAGATCCACCCAGAAGCCTGCACTGACAGCTGACTCAGCCTCTCAGTGAGCCGCTGAGAATCTTAGCCAGCTGCTCCTGCCCCCTCCACAGCCCAGCACTCTAGTAAGCGCTGGAGGGGCAGAGCAAAGAGCCGGTGACTAACAGTTACCAGCTCTTTGCAGGCTTAGGACTGAGAGCTGAGCGATCAGTGGTGTTTGATCGCCCAGTTCTTGATCTTAGAGGCAGCAGGGACAGCTGCAGCCATCCAGGTGAATATTATTTTTCAGTTTTTCATATTCCTGAACTTCTCTTTTAACCTTAGAGTCCAGTTATCACGTAGAGCTGAATTCAAACCTTAACTTTATTCAGTCTTGTACAGTTTTAAAGGCTCCTCTTGTGTACTGAAATTGCTTACTCTGATGTCACTGCACACTGTGAGCTTGCAGCAAGTTAGAAAGGCTGATGGACATTCAGCATCAACTAACCCTTTCCTCCCCAAGCTTAATCTCCCTGGCCTGCCCCTTTCATTTATTGGATTTCAGTTATTTCTGTTGTGGAGGCTCAGTATCCCCCGTGGGCATTACCTGCATGCAAATACATAACTCCTCCCAAGAAACAGCCCACTGCTTGCATCAGGGTTGAGGACTCTTGAGATGTACTATGATGCTACTGGTGCCTCCCACCAGCCATAATCTGCCTGCATTACATAGGAAAGCACAGAGATATAATAATAACATCACTGGGTCAAAACTAAGGTATAAAAATGGAAAAGCTTATTTGAACATTTTTTTAGCATGTTGATGAGGGGTGAGGGAGGGACCAGAGAAAGCAAAAATATTAAAACTCAGTTTTAAATAGTCCAATGGCACAAGTCTTCCTATAGCATCTTTAAACTTCTTAAACTGCAGAGGAATCCCAAGGATCAAAGGGAGGGTTAGCGTATGTGTGGGAGTAACAACAGAACCATGTAAGTTGGGAAACAGACATCTGAGCCCCAAAAGGTCTGTTTTATATCCCATTTATAACAAAATAAAAATTTCCCAACAATTCTGATATGTTAAAGTGGAACTGAAGTGAAAATGTAAAAATTGTTAGCATGTATAGTTTTTTGACAGTATGACACTGTGTGGTTGATTTAGTAAAACTGGGGAAAGCAAAATCTGGTGCAGCTCTGCATAGAAATCAATCAACTTTCAGGTTTTTTTGTCAAAGCCTAAGCCCCCGTTCACATCGGGCCGATTTGACATGTCAAATCGCATGCCAAATCAGAGCCTATTGCCTACAGCGTCTGAATCGGTGCGATGCCAACTTTGTGGCACCGAACCAATTCCCAAAAGTCATTTCTGCACTACTTTTGGTGACTTTGGGGGTTGATGTCAATAGACATCTGTGTAGGAACCCGCACAGATGTCTGTCAAATCGCCCCCAAATGCACACTGACATGCGGTTTTGAAATTGTGGACGAGGGCTAATTGGACACGCTGTAGTTAGAAGCTGATTGGCTACCATGCACAGCTGCACCAGATATTGCACTCTCCAGATTTGGTAAATCAACGTATGTATGCCATAAAACCCCTTGCTCTTCCCACTGTCACTACTTGTATTTTTTACCATGCAACTGTGTCTAAAAAAAAAAAACTCCAGATCTTTGTAAACTGACAATCATTGACATTCTACTACAGGTATAATGTAAAAGATAAATAATAATGTTTGTAGATGTTACTATCTCATATCAGATGTTCAACATGTTAGGAAAGTGGATTTATAATTTAAATGGTTCTTCTGTATCATCACAAATTGTCAGAGAAAGAAAACTGCAAATGCCCAAAACATATAAATAAATGAAACTTCTCACCGCCATTCTTGCTTTGACACATTAGCTGCTTGGCTCAGTGAATGGGATGCACTGAAAATGCATGAGACAGACAAGCTTTATGCTTTTAATAATTTAACAATACATTCCCAGTTAATATGGCTTCTACTGAGCACTGATTTGAATTATCTCCATTCATTAAGAATGGATGATGGCAAAACACACATTTTCAGTTCTCGCTCTGCTGTTGTATTCATCCTTATCCTTTTCACCTAAATTAAAAATGCATAGAGGTGGAAGAAATAAAAAGGAAAATATTAGAAATGATGTGTAGATATTGGTAAAAAATGTGGAAATGGAAGTTAATGTGTGGTTCTTTTTGAGACGCTTGTTGCAGATTACTATTATATACCATTGTTTCCCAACTTTTATTTTATGGTGTTTCTTACCACCAATACCTTCAGTTGTGTTTGACCAACCTTCAAATACTCAACAAAAAAAAACTCAATGGAAAGAATAACAACTAACAATAAAGATAGACTTGTACATTGACAGATTCACATATATATATATATATATATATATATATATATATATATATATATATATATATATATATGGTATATATATATATATAGGTATTGTCTGCATTATAAAAGAATCCCATCCCGGTACTTAACACTGTGTTAGGACTAAATAACACCTCCTTCTCTTTTCCATAACAGGGGAAGGCGTTTGTAGTCCATAGATATAGCAGTATAGCAGGGAAAAATGCTAACTAATACCAGATCCGGAGGATATATACAAAATTAACACCTCTGTCTCATGTAAATTAAAAAAAAAAAAAAAAGCAGCTGCTGTCTACTTGCTATAATCCTCAGTACATATCAAACAATATCATACATGTGCTTGTAACATTTCAGTGCCATAAGTGGTAACATAAAAAATTTAAATAGAAAAAATATAGAAATAATGAACATATAATCCCAAATATTAATCACGTGTGCAGTGAAAAAAAGTCCACACATGAAAGAAAAAAATACAAACTCCTTAAAAAGGTTGTAAACCTATTTAAAAAATAAAATAAAAAAACCCTGTAAGAAAAAGGCATAATGAGCAAGTATGCATCGCATACTAGCTCATTATGAAATACTTACCTTAGAACAAAGCCCCCACAGCGGCGCCTGCACACCGCTGACATGGCCGACATCTTCCCTGGTGTTTCTTCTGGGTTCGCAGGCTCCGGTGCTGTGATTGGCCGGAGCCACAATGACGTCACTCCAGCGCAAAAAAAATGGTGTGCATCCAACCAGAAATCTTTTGCGCTAACAACTTCTTGTGCTCTCTGCCTCGGGACTGTTATTAGTTAACATTTCTCCCTGCTATACTGCTATATCTATGGACTACAAACACCTTTCCCTGTTATGAAAAAGAGAAGGAGGTGTTGTGTAGTCCTAACACAGTGTTAAGTAGCCCTAACACATTCCATATTCCAGGGTGATAATGCTGCTTAGTAGAGTTGTCACCCTAGGGCAGGTATGTTAAAGAGGAACTTCAGTCCCCTTGATTGTGGCTCTATCCCCTGTCACTTCCAGCACATGCACATATGTGCCCAAGGGCTCTGCCCGGCCTTTGGATCCTAGGAGAGCCCTACGGCACATCTGTGCACACGCTAAGCTGTGCTCACGCATGTGCAGGAAAAGAGGTGGTAGAGGTTGTGTACTTGCTCAAGGAAATATACTACGCATTGGCATCTGACGAGTCCCAAATCCTGGCAGAGACCTTCAGCACATCTGGGCATGTGTGCACAATGTCATTCTTGCTTAGGCGAGAAAGAAGGAAGAGTTGCCTTGCAGCACCAAAACAAAAATAAAGCACTCAAAAAAATTATACCCAATTGTGGTGGAGGGAGGGGGGGAGCCAGGTATGCCCACATTGTGTTTCATAGCGAAGGTCCACTTTAATGGCAGGATTACCAGGCTAAAACTGTGTGGAAAACCAATGCACCCACCACTTCTATCGATCTGTAAGCTGCAATGCTATCAATTTTTGTTCTTGGGTTTAGATGTGCTTTAAGCCATTTTATCTAATACTTGTCTTATGGAGAATTAGTGCCCTTCTGAGGTTTATGCTAAAGGCAAATTAGGAGTCTTTAAAATAAAAGTCCAAATAAGTGTCACACACAGGTGTTAGTTTTTGCTGAAGATGTTTAACCTTAAATCCACCACTAAAGTGAGTAAAGCAGATCAGGGTTTCTCAACCAGGGTTCTGTGGAACCCTAGGGTTCCTCCTGAGGTTGCTAGGGGTTCTTTGGGCAATAGGCAATTTCTGCCTCTCAGATAAGTTTCCAATGACACCATTGTTCCTTTTAGCTATCTGTAAGGGGTAATTTTTCCCAATGATGACAAGAGTAAGGAGCATTCTTCCCACTGACTGTCACACTAATGTGTCATGAGTTGTAGATTTTTATTTTTTAGCAGGGGTTCCCAGAGACCAGAAATTTATTTTCAGGGTTTCTCTGTGTTGAAAAGGTTGAGAAAGGCTGCTTTAGGGTAACACTCACCTGACCTTCATTCTCATAAGTGGCAAAAGCGCTTAACCACTTGCCGACTGCGCACAGTATATTTACTGCGGCAGTCGGCCCCGGCCAGGCAGAGTGAGGTAGGTCTACGTCGCTACTTCCTGCCGGTCCTGTGCGCGCTCCCGCGCGTGCCCGCCGACACCGATGGCTCGATTGGGTTCAGAACCGATCAGTCATCAGGTCCAGGCCAATCATTTTTGGTCTGGACCTGTTGATCGGTCCTGCCCAATCAGATCTCCCTCTAAGCCTGTGAAATGTAAACACAGGCTTAGAGGAGATGTGCCCTCCCCCCACAACGGTCTTTTTGGATCCAGCGTGAGAGGAGAGCACATCTTACTGTGAGTACTGCACCAAGCACACCCACACACAGTTAGATAGGCACATTTCACCCCCGATCGCCCCCCCGATTAACCCCTACAGCACCTGACACAACACACACTATATACAGCATATAGCATATACCTATATACCTGTATAAGTGTGATTTGTGAACAGGTGTAACACTTGCGACCCCCCCTTTTCCACTTGAATTACCCCCCACCCCCCCCTAATAAAGATTTGAGCCCCTGATCTCCCCTGACCCCCCCCTGATCACCGCTAGTTAACCCCTACACCCTCTGTCACATCAGCACTAATACAAACGCAATATACGGTGTTATTGTATTTTTGTATTAGTGTCATTGTGATCAGAATTAGCGCAGGCGACTAAGTTTCTGTCCCAAGAAGGTTTAGGGTCCCCGCCACCCGCCCAATAAAGATTTAAGCCCCTGACCCCCCCCTGATCACCCCTACACCCCCTGCCATAACACACACCGTATACAGTATATAGCATTTTGCTATATACCCGTATAAGTGTGATTTGTGGTCAGGTCTAGCGCTTGCGACCCCCCTTTTTCCACTTGAATTACCCACCACCCCCCCCTAATAAAGATTTAAGCCCCTGATCCCCCCTGATCCCCTCCTGATCACCGCTAGTTAACCCCTACACCCTCTGTCACATCAGCACTAATACAAACGTAATATACAGTGTTTTTGTATTTTTGTATTAGTGTGATTGTGATCAGAATTAGCGCAGGCGACTAAGTTTGTGTCCCAAGGAGGTTTAGGGTCCCCGCCACCCGCCCAATAAAGATTTAATCCCCTGATCCCCCCCTGATCACCCCTACACCCCCTGCCATAACACACACTGTATACAGTATATAGCATTTTCTATATACCTGTATAAGTGTGACTTGTGACCAGGTTTAGCGCTTGCCACCGTTCCTTTTATCCTTAGGATACCCGCCAGCCCCTTCCAATAAAGATTTAAACCCCTGATCCCCCCCTGATCACATCCCGTTAACCCCTACACCCTCTGTCACATTAGCACTAATACACACATAATATACTGTTTTTACTGTATTTTGTATTGGTGTCATTGTGACTTGAGGTTGCGCTAGCTAGCTAGTTTCTTTCCCAAAGGAGGTTTAGGGTCCCCGCCACCCCCCCCCCCAGATCCCCAGCGCATAGTTTAGAAGTAACCCCTTGATTGCCACACACGCACGCACGCACGCACCTACACTTCCCTTTCTAGTATAGTGTTTGAACAGATCAATATCTGATCTGATCAGAACTATACTAGCGCCCCCATAGTTTAGGGTTCCCAAAACGCGGTGTTTGCACGATCAGTACTGATTCCGGCCAGCACCTGCGTTTAACCCTTTCACCCAGGCAAGTGTAGTAATCAATAGATTACTGTCACTTGCAAAAAAACACAAGACACAAAACCGCTGTGTTAGCAGAGTCAGGCCTGATCCCTGCTAGCATTAGCAGTTTTTTTTTGTAGCGCTTGAAATAATCTTCGACAACCAGGTGCTTTTATTACCTGTGAGTCGCATCACTGTACGAGTAAATTTAGTTACCAAAATGACCAAACGTTCGTACAGGGATGAAGAGCTTCTCAGTTATATGCTGACCGAGTCATCTGATAGCGAAGGGGAAGCTACAATGACCGAATTAGTGTCAGTATATGAACCTGATGACGGCAGCGGCTCCCTGACAGATAGCTCCGACGACAGATGGGTCCCTGTTAGACCCAGGCGTACCCGACCCCATTCTGAAGTTGTTGAGATGCAGGAATCGCAGGGTGCTCGTATGGAGCAGAGTGTGGGTACTAGTGCCGCTCATTTTTCTGGCGACCTGGCAAGCGCCAGCGGCCTAGTACAACCTGGACCTAGTACAACCAGCACTGCAGTAAGACCTGGTGACGTGGCGAGTCCCCTAAGTGCAGTTGAAGCTGGTGCGGTGGCTAGCACAAGTAGTGGCCCGCAGCCACCGCGTATTCGTAGACAGGCCCGTAGAGCCCATAGTGCCCTCCCTGATGCGCTGGCATATCCTAATTGGCAACCCACCGATACTACAGCGCCAGTACTTCCCCCATTCACCGCCCAACCTGGAATCCACGTGGAGACAGCTGGTTTTACGCCCCTAAACTTTTATGAGCTGTTCTTCACGGAAGATCTTTACAGATCGATTGTGGATCAATCAAATTTATATGCACAACAGTTCATCGCCGCCAACCCAAATTCACACCTTGCCAGACAATTCGGCTGGAAACCTATAACGGTTTCCGAATTTAAGATCTTTCTGGGCCTTTCCCTCCACATGGGCATAACTAAACAGAGTGAATTGCGGCTATATTGGTCCACTAGCCCAGTTCACCATATGCGCATGTACTCTGCCTCCATGTCCAGGGGGAGATACGAGCAAATTCTGCGATTCATGCATTTCAGCGACAATGAAATCTGTCGTCCTCGGGGAGACCCTGAATACGATCGGCTCCACAAAATTCGGCCCCTCATAGACCACTTCAATCAGCGGTTTGCAGCCTTGTTTACCCCCGAACAAGTTGTCTGCGTTGACGAGTCCCTGATTAAATTTACTGGCCGCCTTGCTATGAAACAGTACCTCCCCAGCAAGCGTGCCAAGTACGGGGTCAAACTGTATAAATTGTGTGACAGGGCCACAGGCTATACAGTTAGTTTTCGGGTCTATGAGGGAAAAGATAGCTGTGTGGAGCCCCCCAACTGCCCAGACTACATAGGGAGCAGCGGTAAGATCGTTTGGGACTTGGTGTCACCCTTATCCGGAAAGGGGTACCATTTGTACGTGGACAACTTTTATACAAGCGTGCCACTATTTAGTCACCTTCTCGATTTACAAATTGGCGCATGTGGCACCGTGCGACCTAATCGCCGGGGCTTCCCCCAACGGCTTGTAAATTCCCGTCTTAGTCGGGGGGCGAGAGCCTGCTTGAAAACGGACAAATTGCTTGCGGTGAAGTGGAAGGATACACGGGATGTTTATGTTCTGTCCTCCCTTCACGCAGACACGACGATCCAAATCACTACGGCAACTGGCGTTGTGGAGAAACCCCTCTGTGTCCACGAATATAACCTTAACATGGGAGGGGTGGACCTTAACGACCAGCTTTTGGCGCCGTATTTAGTTGCCCGTAAAGCCAGACGCTGGTACAAAAAAGTGTCTGTTTACCTTTACCAATTGGCTATGCTGAACGCCTTTGTCCTATACAGGGCGTCAGGACGAACTGGATCTTTCCGGGAATTCCAGGAAGAGATCATCCTTGCCTACCTGTACCCAGGAGGCATGCCTGCCCAACTTCCCCTTCCAGATGCAGTGAGCCGGCTGCATGAGAGGCATTTTCCTTATGTCCTCCCGAGTACCCCTACCCAAAGATACCCCCAAAAAAGATGTCGTGTCTGTAGCAGGCGCGGATTTAGGCGTGACACCCGTTATTATTGTCCCAAATGTCCTGACCAACCTGGTCTCTGCATCGGGGAATGTTTCGAGCGCTACCATACACTAGTGGAGTATTAGCGTAGGGTACAGCACGACACAGTGTAGGGCACATAAACACAGGGTCTCGAAAGATGTTGGATGTCCATCGACATTTTGAGAGACCCAAGCTGGAAGAGAAGATCGCAGAAGATCGCAGTCCCAAATCAAGAAACAGTTAGAAAAATAAAAGGATCCAAAAACTGTTGTGTCAGTAATTTTATATGTCCTTCTCCTTCCTACTGTACTTTTTTCAATGTCCTTAGTTTGTTTTTTCATTCTTTTGTGACCTGTTTCTCTTGCAGGTCCCTCGTCGGCTACCACGCATTGATTTTATATATTCTGACACAAACAGCGTTTGCGCTCAGCATATATGGATACCTTTGCTGATAGCAGCTGTGGTGATTTTCTGATTTCAGCACTGCAGTTAAAATCCTATTTTGGTATACGTGGATAGCGCCGTGTATACCCATCATTAAATTCAGTGGGTGGTTGTTTGGGCGGTTAATGATGAGAATCCAAAAACTTTTGTTGTGTCAGTCATTTTATATGTCCTACTCTTCCTACTGTACTTTTTTTTAATGTCCTTTGTTTTTTCATTCTTTTGTGACCTGTTTCTCTAGCAGGTACTCGTCGGCTACCACGCATTGATTTTATATATTCTGACACAAACAGTGTTTGCGCTCAGCATATATGGATACCTTTGCTGATAGCAGCTGTGGTGATTTTCTGATTTCAGCACTGCAGTTAAAATCCTATTTTGGTATACGTGGATAGCGCCGTGTATACCCATCATTAAATTCAGTGGGTGGTTGTTTGGGCGGTTAATGATGAGAATCCAAAAACTTTTGTTGTGTCAGTCATTTTATATGTCCTACTCTTCCTACTGTACTTTTTTTTAATGTCCTTTGTTTTTTCATTCTTTTGTGACCTGTTTCTCTAGCAGGTACTCGTCGGCTACCACGCATTGATTTTATATATTCTGACACAAACAGTGTTTGCGCTCAGCATATATGGATACCTTTGCTGATAGCAGCTGTGGTGATTTTCTGATTTCAGCACTGCAGTTAAAATCCTATTTTGGTATACGTGGATAGTGTCGTGTATACCCATCATTAAATTCAGTGGGTGGTTGTTTGGGCGGTTAATGATGAGTAATACTACGCATTATTCCTGTGCTGATTTCTGATAGGTTCTCTTTTTTTCCGTTCAGCCCACAGGCTGCATGAAAAAAAAAACCTATATGCCAAACAAGGACCAGCAATGTACTGGTACGTTGCTGGACTTTGAGTGGTTATACCAGGATGATGCCTGCAGATTTAGGCATCATCTTGGTATCGTTTTTTACAGCCAGCGGTCGGCTTACATGTAAAAGCAATCCTAGCAGGTAATTGGCCGCTAGACTGCTTTTACATGCAGTGGGAGGGGCCTCCCCCCCCCCCACCGCCGCCTTCCGCAGCCTTCCGTGGTTTTTCTCGGGCTCTCCTGTCCCACCGGTTAACCCGAGAGTGCAGCCGGTGGTTCAATTGTCTAACCATAGAGCTAATTGGAGATGAGAATGGCTCCAATCATCTCTATGGCCTAAGATGCCGGAGGCTACGAGCATTTCATGACTTCTGTTTCGCCAGAAATAAGCAGGGCCATTGGGAAATTGGGAAAGTATTTTATCACACCAATTTTGGTGTGGTCAGATGCGTTAAGGTCAGAGGAGAGATCTAGAGTCTAAAAGACCCCAATTTTTTTAAAAAAGAGTACCTGTCACCACAGATTGCTATCATGGGGGATATTTAAATTCACTGTGATAACAATAAAAATGATTTAAAAAAAAAAAAATGAAAGGAAAGGTGTCAAAATAACATAAAAAAGCAAAAGAAAAAAGAAAAAAAAAAAAAAAAATTGAGCCCCCCCCCTTTCCCCCGGTGCTTGCGCGCAATGGCGCACGCAAGCGGTGGTCTAGTGTCATATGTAAACCGCAATTGCAGCATGCATGTGAGGTATCGCCGCGATCGCCAGATCGAGTGCAGTAATTCTTGCAGTAGACCTCCTCTGTAAGTCTAACGTGGTAACCTGTAGAGACTTTTAAAGGTTTTTAAAAATGTACGTATGTTTTTGCAGCTGCGCAGGCATGCGCAATTTTTAAAGCATGTCATGTTAGGTGTCTATGAACTCGGCATAAGATCATCTTTTAAATTTTACCAAAAAAATTGGAATTATATAGTGTATTTGTGCAATAAATTAAAAAAAAATGTATTTTTTTCACAAAAATTGCGTTTGGAAAATCTGTGCGCAAATACCGTGTGACAAAAAAATTTGCAACATCCACCATTTTATTCTATAGGGCCTCTGCTTTAAAAAAATATATAATGTTTGGGGGTTCAAAGTAATTTTCTAGTAAAAAAAAAATATTTTTTCATGTAAACAAAAAGGCACAGAAAAGGCTTGATTTTCAAGTGGTTAGAAGAGTGGGTGATGTGTGGCTAAGATTGAGCATAAAATGCCGGGACAGTTCAAACACCCCCCAAATGACCCCTTTTTGAAAAGTAGACACCCAAAGCTTTTTTCTGAGAGGCATGGTGAGTCCATGGAGTATTTTATATTTTGCCACAAGTTTCGGGAAAATTATTATTATTTTTTTTGTTGTTGTTTTTTTACAGAAAGTTGTCACTAAATGATATATTGCTCATGCATGCCATGGGAATATGTGAAATGACACCCCAAAATACATTCTTTTGCTTCTCCTGAGTACAGGGATACCCCATGTGTGAGACTTTTTGGGAGCCTAGCTGTGTACGCGACCCCGACAACCAGTCCACATCTTCAGGTTTTCTAATGGCGTAAATTGCTGATTTTACCCCTGACTACCTGTCAGAGTTTCAGAGGCCCTGAAATTTCAAGATAGCACAAAACCCCCCCAAATGACCCCATTTTGCAAAGTAGACACTCCAAGCTACTGGCTGAGAAGCATGGTGAGTCCATGGAATAGTTTATATTTTGCCACAAGTTTCGGGAAAAATTTTTTTTTTTATTTTTTTATTTTTTTTTACACAAAGTTGTCAGTAAATGATATATTGCTCACACATGCCATGGGTTTATGTGAAATGACACCCCAAAATACATTCTGCTGCTTCTCCTGAGTACAATGATACCCCATGTGTGAGACTTTTTGCCAGTCTAGCCGCGTACAGGACCCGGAAAACCAATGCGCACCTTTTGGCTTTCCAAGGGCGTAAATTGTTGATCTCACTCCTTACTACCTATCACACTTTTGAAGTCCATAAAAAGCCAAGATGGCACAAAACCCCCCCAAATTACCCCATTTTGCAAAGTAGACACTCCAATCTATTTGCTGAGAGGCATGGTGAGTATTTTGCAGCTCTAATTTTTTTTGGAAAATGAAGAAAAAACAGGAAAATGCATTTTTTTTTCCTCTTTTTTCAATTTCCAAAGCTTTGTGACAAAAAGTGAGATCTGCAAAATACTCAACATGCCTCTCTGCAAATAGCTCAGGTTGTCTACTTTCCGAAAAGGGGTCATTTGGGGGGGGGTTGTGCTGTCTTGGCATTTCATGGCCTCCAAAACTGTGATAGGTAGTCAGGAGTGAAATCAACAATTTACGCCCTTGGAAAGCCTGAAAGTGGAGGTTGGTTTTCGGGGTCCTGTACTCGGCTAGACGGCAAAAAAGTCTCACACATGGGGTATCCCTGTACTCAGGAGAAGCAGCAGAATGTATTTTGGGGTGTCATTTCACATATACCCATGGCATGTGTGAGCAATATATCATTTACTGACAACTTTGTGTAAAAAAAACAAAAAAAAAATAATAATAATATATTTCCCGGAACTTGTGGCAAAATATAAAATATTCCATGGACTCACCATGCCTCTCAGCAAATAGCTTGGGGTGTCTACTTTCCAAAATGGGGTCATTTGGGGGGGTTTTGTGCTATCTTGGAATTTTAGGGCCTCCGAAACTGTGATAGGTAGTCAGGAGTGAAATCAACAATTTACGCCCTTGGAAAGCCTGAAAGTGGAGGTTGGTTTTCGGGGTCCTGTACTCGGCTAGACTGCAAAAAAGTCTCACACATGGGGTATCCCTGTACTCAGGAGAAGCAGCAGAATGTATTTTGGGGTGTCAGTTCACATATACCCATGGCATGTGTGAGCAATATATCATTTACTGACAACTTTGTGTAAAAAAAAAAAATATATATATATATATATATATATATTTCCCGGAACTTGTGGCAAAATATAAAATATTCCATGGACTCACCATGCCTCTCAGCAAATAGCTTGGGGTGTCTACTTTCCAAAATGGGGTCATTTGGGGGGGTTTTGTGCTATCTTGGAATTTTAGGGCCTGCGAAACTGTGACAGGTAGTGCAGAGATGACATGAACAATTTACGCCATTAGAAAACCTGAGAGTGTTGATTGGCTTTTGCGGTCCTGTACACAGCTAGGCTCCCAAAAAGTCTCACACATGGGGTATCCCCATACTCAGGAGAAGCAGCAGAATGTATTTTGGGGTGTCATTCCACATATACACATGTCATGTGTGAGAAATTTATCTTTTAGTGACAACGTTGTGTAAAAAAAAAAAATTTAAAAAAAAAATTGTAATTTTCACAAAACTTGTGGCAAAATATAAAATATTCCATGGACTCACCATGCCTCTCAGCAAACAGCTTGGGGTGTCTACTTTCCAAAATGGGGTCATTTGGGGGGGTTTTGTGGTATCTTGACATTTCAGGGCCTCCTAAACCGTTAGAGGTAGTGAGAAAATGCAATGAAAAATGTACGCCCTTTGAAATTCTGATGGTGGTGATTTGTTTTTGGGGACCCCTACACAGCTAGGCTCCCAAAAAGTCCCACATATGTGGTATCCCTGTACTCAGGAGAAGCAGCAGAATATATTTTGGGGTGTAATTACACATATACCCATGGCATGTGTGAGCAATATATCATTTCAATGACAACTTTGTGTAAAAAAAAAAAAAAAATTTTTTTTAGTCATTTTTCAAACACCTGTGACAAAAAAATGAAATATTCAATGAGCTCAACATGCCTGTCAGGACATTCCTTAGGATGTCTACTTTCCAAAAAGTGGTAGTTTGGGGGGGTTTTGTACTGCCCCGCCATTTTAGCACTTCATGAAATGAGATTGGCAGTCAGAAATTAAAGCTGCGTAAATTTCACTATTTACACCATAGTTTGTAGATGCTATAACTTTTGCGCAAACCAATAAAAATACGCTCATTGATTTTTTTTTTGTCAAAGACATGTAGCTAAATATATTTTGGCAAAAAAAAATGACATAAATTGAGTATATTGGATATTTTTTAAAAGACAAAGTTGAAAATGTCATTTTTTTGCAAAATTTTCGCTCTTTTTTTATTAATATCGCAAAAAATAAAAAGCGCAGAGGCGATCAAATACCACCAAAAGAAAGCTCTGTTTGTGAGAAAAAAAGGACGTAAATTTCGTTTAGGTACAGCATTGCATGACCGAGCAATTATCAGTTAAAGTCACGAAGTGCCAAGTTGAAAAAAGGGGTCTGGTCTTTAAGCTGCAAAATCCTCCGGTGGGAAAGTGGTTAAAAGACGTTTAACTCCATTGCGACTTTTCAGGCTGAATCTCCAGATTTCCTATTCCATTTCCATTAATGCTCATACCAACAAATATACGCAGAAGAAAGAGAACAAAGTGCCTCCGATAGTGTGTTACTTCCAACTATAAAGTTTTTTTATTTAAAAAGAAGTTCACTCACATTAAAAACAATTAAACACACATTCATGTACAAAATGGCATCAGGTAATGCTCACGCAGCAAACTCACCACCTCCATGCTGGTTAGGATGGTTGTGGAGTTCGTGTCACTTACTCTTTTGACATCCTGATGTCACATCTAACTTCGTACATGGAGTGGTTACACAGCTCTGAAACTCAGCTTATGTATCCTCCTCATCTTTAACCCTCTAAAGGCTATTTCCATATCAATCACATGGCTACAACAGAGTACTTGGTTGGAAGTATCCATCTAGGCCAATGATAGCGAACCTTGGAACCCCAGATGTTTTGGAACTACATTTCCCATGATGCTCATGTAGTTGAGCATCATGGGAAATGTAATTCCAAAACATCGGGGTGGCAAGGTTTGCCATCTCTGGTCTAGGCTAATTATCCCCCCTGATCTATCAGCCTATGCTCATGCTATAACTGGGTGGGGCTGCACTAACACCAACCCTTAGGGCTCTTTCACACGGTCCGCCTCCGTAGGCGGATCCGTGTTGCTCAGCGGGGATCGATCCGCGATCCCCGCTGAGCCGGACGGATGACAGCTCCGTCTCCGCTTGCAGTGCGGAGAGGGAGGTGTCTCAGCCCCCGCTGCCCTCTATGGGGGATCGGATGAGAGCGGACCGCTTGTCTGCTCTCATCAGATCCGATTCGATTACTGAACGGATGGAAAAATAGGGTTTCCATCCGTCCAGATTTCAAGCACAGGATCGGATGCGGATGGCAGCGGGTGTCAGCGGAGGTGTCTCCGCTGACACCCACTGCCCCATAGAGCTGCATGGAGGATCCGATCAGATCCGCCTAAAAAACTGACAGGCGGATCTGATCGGATCACCCGTGTGAAAGAGCCCTTAGGGTTTATTATTAAAGCGTCTGACAATGTACAGTTAACAGCCAGCACACACATCATGGGTTGAACTGGATGGACTGATGTCTTTTTTCAACCTCACTTACTATGTCACTATAGTAACAACTATAGGGTTTGTTATTGCTGTCACTGACACCAATGTTCAAGATCATTATTGCAGTCACTGACATAGATGTTTATAGTTCTTCAAACTTTACAGAAAAACCTTGCTGTTCATTTATCACTATTATTCCAGTTACTATTTACTTACTAAACATTCATTTTCATGATCGAAAGTGTGAAAACAGACATTTTCTTTTATATATCTGGCATTTTCAATTTCATCTGAATATTTTTCATAACACTTGGCTCAAAAGATTCCCTACACCTGCTTTTGAAAAGCTTAAATTCACAAAGTTGCATTAGTTTTTTTTCATAGTTAATTTTTTACTTTATGACGTAAATTGTTTTCACATCAAAACAAGCAAATATATGCCCACGAATAGGCATAATAGTGGTATGACTTACGGCTCAGTCAGACAATATTAAATCTGGAGAGAGATTTGGTGAGGTGTGCCAAATAACTCGAAGTTATTGTGGGGGAATGGAGTGGAAGCTGATCGTGGTGGGAGGGGGGAAGCCATTTATAGAAGATGCAGAGGAAGAGCTGACCATGGACAGGGGATAAGAAAGGCCAGGAAAAGTTACAGCTAACTAGGGGGTATACAGGAAGACTAGAGGGTACACAGGAAGCAGAGTGCTATCTGATGGACTGGGGAGCAATAAAAGACAGAGTGGACATTGACCAAAGCAGGACATAAAGGAAAGAGAAGAGTGATAAATGACTATGGAATACCATGAGGCAAGGAAGAGCAGAAGTTGACCACAGGCCTGGGGAGAATATTGGATTGCACATCAAGGATTGTTGATTGTTGACAAGGGATAGAAGAGGATGAGACCATTACATTCATGGACCACTGAGAATTCAGCATGGTGGTGGTGGCAAAAGAGAAGATGATCATGAAAGGGAAGATTCAGGGAAGGGACAGGGAAGGGAAGGGGCTTTGGAGGTCCATTATGGCAGGCAGGGGGGGGGGGGTAACTTCAAGAAAAACATCTCAAATTTTCACTAGTATTAACCTTTCTTTACCATCTGCCATGAAACGTCTGCAGCGACGTATATTTTATGAGGGTGCACAATCCGGGGGTTTCTGATTTTTTTTTTTTTTTATTTCTCTATGTTTTTCAGCTTGAGCAAAATGAACAGACAGAACATGGATAAACGTAACATAAGCATTTGTTTCTTACATAATATTACTGGGTCAGGAGGTTCACAAAAACAGCATCCTCTAAATTATTTACATTGACATACACATTGGTATTAAGCCGATTGGGAGTGGTTTGAGAATACAGAAAGGTGACAAAAAAATGCCACAGAGAAACCTAAGATTTATATTAATTTATTTTTTTAATTATTGTATTGCTTTTTAAGAGTTATTTATTTATTTTTATTGTTTTATTGTTTTATTAATTTCTACATACTCTCAAGGTTCTATGAGCTGTCTATATGCCAGTTATATAGAGATAAAACATGAACCTGCATAAAGTACAGATGTTTTATTTGGGTTGAGTACTAGAGTGTAGAGAGAACTAGAGAGAACTGGCCATGGTTCCCAGCATGGGGTCCGATGCGTTTCTATTCACCGGTTCAGGTGCAAATCACTTGAACCAAAGTTTTTGCCTGAATTCGCACCTGAACCGAACCAAACCCTGTCCCGGAATTGTGTGAACCAGCTCCATTGAGAGCCGGGCCCACTCGCATGTCATGCAAATTGGATGCAGGGAAACCCTTAAGCAGGGGAAATGTGAGGCATGATCTGATGAGGGATATATGGGATAACTAAAACATTTCTTTAAGACAGGTTGCTTCTGCTATGCTGTCTCTTTAGAAAAACCCACAGTGCTCTTGGAAAATATTTTTCTAAAACCCACATACTGTATGTATTATATCTGTTTTTATTATATGTAAGAATATATAGTGAAAACAGATATAATACATCACTTTTAAACCAGCTTAAACATTATGAAATGGACTCAAAATCTGCATAGTTTACCCATTAATATTATATGTATGTATGAAAGGAAGGGATGACTTTCACTTAATGAAAAAATATATTTTTCCGTGCTAGGATATAAGTGGCAGGATGCAGCCTACCTCACATATCACCCCAAAGGGGTATGCAAACAAAAAATAAAGGGAGGAGTAGGTGGCGCTGCCTGGGGGACAAACTAAAATGGTAGCAAAACAGTAGGTGAAAGTGTGTGAAAATGCAAACTCCTAATAAACTCTAATAAAAGTGCACGGGGTCTGACAAATGTCAATAATAAATAATATAAAAATACGGTAAACGATTAAGGCACAAATCCATAAAGTGCTCATGTGCAAAAAGTGCATATATAAACCCAAATAACAGAAGTGTCAATATAAAGTGACTAAGTGCCAATTGAGTAACAATAACAAATATATTAAGAAATATGTGTAAAAAAATTATTCCACATAAAGAAATGTGCAAAGAAAAATAATGTCAGTCAATAGATATGTAGCACCCTCCAAGGTAGGTGCTAGGAAAAAGCATATTTTGGTCTGCCTGCTTCACAGGGGAGCCTGATCAGTAGTTAGGCCTGTTGCATGTGTCCATGTGTGATTCATCTGGTCTGAGGGAGTGTCCCCACTGTATCCAATAGGGGAGCCCATTGGACAGTGGAGGAAACCTAGCCAGTGACACACAGGCTTCTATGACTATCCCAGAGGGTTGGCACAACAGTGGCGCATCCTGGGATATGTTATAAAAGCCATGGGCACATGTGACAGGGTGTCTTTGGATGGGAAGCCAGGTCCCAGGAGGAGCGTGACGGCTTTCTCTCCTCCTGTTGCTGAGGAAGGTGGTCACAGGCGGTCGGCCTTGTGGACCAGAAGTATGGTGCTGAGCCAGTGGATGCTGACAAGGGAGTTGGAGGCAGAGCGAGCCAGGGAAAAACAGTGTCCGTGAGTACCGGGAAGCTTGCCAGGGGTCTGCCCCGGAAGGGGACAACTCCAGTACAGTGTCAGTGGACAGGAGGTCAACGCACACAGTGAGAAAGGGGGTGCCAAGTTAGACCCTGAAGCAGAAAAACCTAAATGAGAGTACATATTCTTTATCTTCACTTCAGTGGCAAGGTGAAGCAGCGGCCTTGCCGCATTCTACAGTCAGTTGTCCTCAGGAATTGTGCATAGTTCAAGTTGGAGTATCCCACTCATCTCTTCTCCCATCCAGGTTCCAATAAAAAAAAACAAAAAAAACAAATGCCCCGGACTGTTCATTGTCTGAGCCGAGAACTTTTTATACCGTGTATCTGCTGCCAGTTGCTAATGGCAACCCAGGGGAACCCAAGAAGTGTAATTCTCAGCAGCTCCCTAGGGGGCAGTGCTACAAATAGGTCCATAACCTTGA
This sequence comes from Pelophylax lessonae, assembly GCF_965119305.1. Classification (NCBI taxonomy): domain Eukaryota; kingdom Metazoa; phylum Chordata; class Amphibia; order Anura; family Ranidae; genus Pelophylax; species Pelophylax lessonae. The sequence goes on from NC_138779.1 coordinate 95,250,224, forward strand.
AAAAATCCATCAGAAGGAAAAATAAATAAATAAAAAATGAAATAACTAACTGTCAGTGATTTACAATCTTCAGTGATATTCCGTGACTGTGAGTACACTCGTGCTCCCCCTCTCTCCCAGATCCGCACTCGCCAGAGAGAAGAACCCCTACAGGGGTAATAGGCATCGGTCATGGACTGTATTTGGCTTCTCTTACATGGGCCCAGTAGTAAAGACCTCTGATATGGACTACAAATGCCAATCTCTTAGGTACTCATTTCCAGTAAGTTACCACAGGTATGCAGAAATGGAAACTGATGTCTCATAGTGTAACTCCGCTAGGAAATATATTATTTATTCCAAACAGTAAAAGATTATAAATATAACAAAAAACTATCAGCGCAAAACCAAATATGTGATATAACACTCAAAATAGGTAAAAACACCGTGCGTGAATAATGTACTGAAAAAGTGCTTGAATATCACTGTGCATAAAACAAATATAGCCGGCAGCAAACACCAATCGTGTTCACATCCCACAATAGATCAAAATAAATACAAAAAATGTGCTGCGCCAGACGTGCACCAATAAACATAAATGATGTTAATATAATCAATATCTGAAGTCCATACAAGCTGTGATTGTGCTCAAAATCCAATAAATGTGCATTAGTGTCCAAGTGTCCAAATCAGAAATGCAATCTGGTGAAAAGTGCACACCAATCTGTGAAATCCCTCCACCTGCTAGATTGGCCTCTCACCTCCAAACAGGACCCAGACGGGCCAGCAAAAGCATGTACTGAGGATATCAGACTCCTGGAAAGACACTCCAGCCTCTCACCTCCGGAGGTCTCAAGACACGGGACATGCGATGCAAAATATAAAAGGGAAAATATAGTGCTCTCCGTTTCAACAATCAGGCTTTATTGAGGAAAATAGAAGTTTACTCACATGTACAGGGCACTTCACTGTGCCTGCTGTTATGGCAATAGTAATAGCGTGTGTCACTCGAGAGATGTTCGGCGTCGGTCACGCAAGCTCCGCCCCCCTATACGCGTTACGACGAGCGTATGGCTCCAACGTCTTCCTCGGTAGGGGTGGCTTGTGCGTGCCAAGCCTCTCTTTAAATAAGTATGCCTAGAGGTGGATTGGTTAGTGGACCTCTGCTCCACTGTATCTTCGGTTCTGGTGTCCAGTGTAGTTCTAGGAACAATGGGAGGAGCAGAGGTCCACTAACCAATCCACCTCTAGGCATACTTATTTAAAGAGAGGCTTGGCACGCACAAGCCACCCCTACCGAGGAAGACGTTGGAGCCATACGCTCGTCGTAACGCGTATAGGGGGGCGGAGCTTGCGTGACCGACGCCGAACATCTCTCGAGTGACACACGCTATTACTAGTGCCATAACAGCAGGCACGGTGAAGTGCCCTGTACATGTGAGTAAACTTCTATTTTCCTCAATAAAGCCTGATTGTTGAAAAGGAGAGCACTATATTTTCCCTTTTATATTTTGCATCGCATGTCCCGTGTCTTGAGACCTCCGGAGGTGAGAGGCTGGAGTGTCTTTCCAGGAGTCTGATATCCTCAGTATATGCTTTTGCTGGACCGTCTGGGTCCTGTTTGGAGGTGAGAGGCCAATCTAGCAGGTGGAGGGATTTCACAGATTGGTGTGCACTTTTCACCAGATTGCATTTCTGATTTGGACACTTGGACACTAATGCACATTTATTGGATTTTGAGCACAATCACAGCTTGTATGGACTTCAGATATTGATTATATTAACATCATTTATGTTTATTGGTGCACGTCTGGCGCAGCACATTTTTTGTATTTATTTAGTAAAAGATTATACTCACAAACAAACAAGGAACAACAAGCTGGTTAAAACAACGCTAGTTCCAGAATGCCATGCGTTCCATGGACCAGAGGTGCACAAGTGGAAATGGCGTAATGACGCTCTATGCGTTTCATCGATGTGACGTCATCAGGAGCGGCCTTCACCTAATAAAAAAAAAATGCATTTAATTAACATTTTAACCACTTGCCGACCGCCGCACGACTATCTACGGCGGCGGTCAGCCCCTCACAGGCAAAGTGACGTAGGTCTACGTCGCTCGCCTGTGAGGGTTTAGGGAGCGAGCGCGCGCCGCCGGAGGCGCGCTCCCGCTCCCGCGTGGTCACGGACCCCCCCGCGCGTGTGACCGGCGGACCCGATCGCCGCCGGCCACTCTGCGATCGGCGGGGGAGAGGGAGAAAGTCAGGCAGCTTGTGTAAACAAGCTGCCTGTCATTCTCCTCTCTGTATGAGAGATGATCACATGGATCTACTATGTAGATCCATTGATCACTCTGCATACAGTTGAAGCCACAGCCAATCACAGTTAGAATCACGCCCCTAGGGACACACACAGCCCCTCCCTCTCAAATAAAGTTAACCCCTTCACTACCAGTGTATTTTTACAGTAACAGTGCATATATATAGCACTGATTACTGTAGAAATGTCACTGGTAACCCCAAAAGTGTCAAAAATGTCAGTCAAGGGTCCGATCTGTCCGCCGCAATGTCGCAGTACCGCAAAAAAAATCGCAGATCGCCGCCATTACGCGGTTAAAAAAAAAACAAAAATGACAAAAATCTTTCCCTTTGTTAGTAAACGCAATAACTTTTGCGCAAACCAATAAAAATACGCTTTTTGCGATTTTTTTTACCAAACATAGGTAGCATAAAACAAATTGGCAGAAAATATTAAAAAATTTTGATTTTTACATTTTTTTTGGGGGGAATTTCATATAAAAAAAAGGGAAAAATATTGCTATTTTTGCAAAATTTACGCTCTTTTTTTGTTTATAGCGCGTGATCAAAAAATCGCACAGGTGATCAAATACCGCCAAAAGAAAGCTCTGTTTGTGGGAAAAAAAGGACGCCAAATTCGTTTAGGTACAGCGTCGCACGACCGCGCAATTGTCCGTTAAAATCACGCAGTGCCGAATCGCAAAATACCCTCTGGTCGTTTAGCAGCCAAATCCTCCGGGGCTTAAGTGGTTAAAAACAACCACACCTTTATGGCCACCAGCTGTCCAGCAGAGTTTGGTTCGTCCCTAGGAATAAATGGGGACACGCTGTGTGTAGGAAGGAAGAGGAGGAACCGACTGGCTTCACAGTAAAGATTGCTAGAAGGTAAGTCTTTTACTAGGTGGACTGCATTGAGGAAGGGAGGATTTATTTAAGCTACTTTAACTGCAAAAGTATCTTATTGGTCTGCTCAATAGACCTCTCACAGAAACCTTGCTAATGACCACTAAAAGCAAGGAAATGTTCCTAAAATGAAAAACCTGTGCAATAATATTGCATGTCATGCAAATGAAAATGCCACAATTTCATAAATATGTGTTTGGTTCAACACTGTTTTTTGTTGTTTTTAAAATGTTATACATTTTTACTTATTTAGCCTTTTTCAGGCTACATAAGCTAAGAAAACAAGAACAAATAGTTAGTGATAGCATATTCTCCATACCGTATAACCTAAAGAAAAGCTCAGCTTAGAGACTTTATTACAATCTAATTCTTAAGTGCAGCAATTCATAGCAACTAATCATAATTTATCCTGTACTGGTATGTACCTAGACCAAGGGATATCAAATTAGTTGTGATATTTAGAATTAATAAACGACCAACTGTTTAAAACCCTTATTGTTAATTTGTATACCTACAGTATCTAGCAAACTGTACATAAAGCATACTCCTGCTCTGGCATTTCATTGCCAGACTGTAGGCACATCTCCTTGTTTAATTAGCATTTTGTTTTTTTGTTTTGAACTAGCATTTTGTTTTTTTGGAAAAAAATACTGATTAGCATGTACTTGGTCACAACACAATTGGAGAAACACTCAATCAGATTTAAAATATTTTATTTCTTTATGTATTATGGTCAAGACTGACTTTATTTAATTTTTATCAAGCCAGCAGGGTGCACTTTAGGCTAATTTTTTTTTTTTCACGTATTCCAGAACTTCCTTTACTTCTTTGTTGTTTACAAAGCTCAGTATCTTAGATTGGAATTTACACATCCCTGAATGAGCAGTGAGTCATTGCCTGTTGGATGTCATATTTGCTATGCTATATCCACCCACTCCCTTTAATTCACTCACTGCAAATATCTGCTTTTTAAACTTAACTGCTTATTGCAAAGAAACTAAACTTCTGGTTTGGACACCAAAAGTTAACCAAAGTTAAATAATGCCTTAGCTTTTGGTATAAGCCAATATGTATCTCCTGCAGCCTGGACAAGAGGTACAGAGATCTCAGAGATGGCATGATCTTTTCCTGTTATTGCTAGGGCTTTGCTAAGTTACTACCAGCTGATTCAGACTACTACTGCCTTAGAGCAGTAGCTCTAAGCTCAGCAATTGATGAAATAGTGGACCACACATGTAGGGGGTTGAGAGCTCACTCATGTTATGGTGGGGGCTAGAAGTAATGGCTGGGAGTGTCTTAGCAATGTCCTACAACAAGGCACATTGGGGAAATGCCAACTCTCGGAGTTCTTCAGTCAGGTCTCAGGAGGTAAATAAATGGCCTACAATTATAGCAAGGGCATTATTCAGCTTTAGATAAAGCAGTACAGTTTGTTTTTATGAATAGGTGCCCCTTGACTGCATAGGCAGTTTTTTGGTAACATATATATATATATATATATATATATATATACAGTGGTGATCAAAAGTTTGGGCACCACAGGTAAAAATGTGTATTAATGTGCATAAAGAAGCCAAGGAAAGATGGAAAAATCTCCAAAAGGCATCAAAAACAGATTAGACATTCTTATAATATGTCAACAAAAGTTAGATTTTATTTCCATCATTTACACTTTCAAAATAGCAGAAAACAATAAAATGGTGTCTGCAAAAGTTTGGGCACCCTGCAGAGTTAATATCTTGTACTGCCCCCTTTGGCAAGTATCACAGCTTGTAAACGCTTTTTGTAGCCAGCCAAGAGTCTTTAAATTCTTCTTTGAGGTATCTTTGCCCATTCTTCCTTACAAAAGTCTTCCAGTTCTTTTAGATTTCTGGGCTGTCTGTCACGCACTGCTCTTTTAAGGTCTATCCATAGATTTTCAATTATGTTGAGGTCAGGAGAATGTGAAGGCCCTGGGCAAAACCTTCAGTTTACGCCTCTTGATGTAATCCCCCGTGGATTTCGAGGTGTGTTTAGGATCATTATCCATTTGTAGAAGCTATTATCTCTTTAACTTCAGATTTTTCACAGATGGCATCAAGTTACCATCCAAAATTTGCTGAAATTTTATTGAATCCATTTTTCCTTCTACTCGTGAGATGTTCCCTGTGCCACTGGCTGCAATACAACCCCAAAGCATGATTGATCCACCCCCATGCTTAACAGTTGGGCAAAGGTTCTTTTCATTAAATTCTGTGCCCCTTCTTCTCCAAACGTACCTTTGCTCATTCCGGCCAAAAAGTTCACTTTTAACATCGGTCCACAGAACTTCCAAAATGCATCAGGCTTTTCTATATGTTCATTTGCAAAGTTAAAACGATGATTTTTTTGGTGAGGACGTAGAAGAGGTTTTCTTCTGATGACTCTTCCATGAAGACCATATTTGTACAAGTATCTCTTTATAGTGGAATAGTGTACCACAACTCCAGTGTCTGCCAGATCTTTCTGGAGGGATTGTGCAGTCAAACGTGGGTTTTGAATTGTTTTTCTCACAATCCTGCGAGCTGTTCTGTCTTATATTTTTCTTGGTTTTCCAGATCTTGCTTTAACTTCCACTGTTCCTGATGACTGCCATTTCTTAATAACATTCGGAACAGAGAATATTGACATCTGAAAACGCTTTGCTATCTTCTTATAGCCTTCTCCAGCTTTGTGAGCGTCAACTATTTTCAGTTTCAATTTTCTAGACAACTGCTTAGAAGATCCCATGGTGCTGATTGTTGGGGCAAGGTCAGATCAGTCTGGGCATTTAAAACCTTTGAGATTGACATCACCTGGTATTCCCAGACGATGATTGAGGACAATCCATGACACTGGCAGGTCTCAGCCTTGCAAAGGGGGCAGTGCATGCTATACATTCTGCAGGGTGCCCAAACTTTTGCAGACGCCATTTTTTTTGTTTTCTTTTATTTTGAAAGTGTAAATGATGGAAATAAAATCTAACTTTTGTTGACATATTATAAGAATGTCTAATCTGTAATTTGATGCCTTTTGGAGATTTTTCCATCTTTCCTTGGCTTCTTAATGCACATTAACCACTTGCCGACTGCCTAACGCCGATCTACGTCGGCAGTCAGCCCCTCACAGGCAAAGTGACGTAGGGCTACGTCACTAGCTTGTGAGGGTCTAGGGAGCGAGCGCGCGCCCCCGGAGGCGCGCTCCCGCGTGGTCACGGACCCCCCCACGCGTGTGACCAGCGGACCCAATGTCCGCCGGTCACTCGGCGATCGGCGGGGAGAGGGAGAATGTCAGGCAGCTTGTGTAAACAAGCCACCTGTCATTCTCCTCGCTGTAAAGACACTGATCAAACGGATCTAGTATGTAGATCCGTTGATCAGTGTCCTTACAGCTCAAGCCACAGCCAATCACAGTAGAAAGCACGCCCCTACGGATACACACAGCCCCTCCCTCCCAAATAAAGTTAACCCCTTCACAACCAGTGTATTTTTACAGTAACAGTGCATATGTATAGCACTGATTACTGTAGAAATGTCACTGGTAACCCCAAAAGTGTCACAAATTTCAGTCAAGGGTCCGATCTGTCCGCCCCAATGTCGCAGTACCGCAAAAAAATCGCAGATCGCCGCCATTACGCGTTAAAAAAAAAACAACAAAAATGACAAAAATCTTTCCCTTTGTTAGTAAACGCGATAACTTTTGCGCAAACCAATCAAAATACGCTTTTTGCGATTTTTTTTACCAAACATATGTAGCATAAAACAAATTGGCCGAAAATTTTAAAAAATTTTGATTTTTACTTTTTTTTGGGGGGGAATTTCATATAAAAAAAATGTGAAAAATATTGTTATTTTTGCAAAATTTACGCTCTTTTTTTGTTTATAGCGCGTGATCAAAAAATCGCACAGGTGATCAAATACCACCAAAAGAAAGCTCTGTTTGTGGGAAAAAAAGGACGTTCGTCTCGTTTAGGTACAGCATCGTGCGACCGCGCAATTGTCCGTTAAAGTCACGCAGTGCTGAATTGCAAAATACCCCCTGGTCAGGAAGGGGGTAAAATCTTCCGGGGCTTAAGTGGTTAATACAAATTTTTACCTGGGGTGCCCAAACTTTCTATATAAACTTTTTATATATAATGTTCATCTGAAGCTAGACATCTCTGATTTTCTAAAGATCCAAACACAGGACAAACTACACTGGCATAATATACATTTTTAGTTAAAATTTACAAAGGTAAAAGTGATACACTCACACACTGAAATCCTTGTACAGTAGCTTTAAAAAGAGGCACATTCACAAACACATGCACACGTTTTATGGGCATTCTTGATCATTTTTCAGACAATTGATGTGTATAAGAAGTAGCCATGTAACTACCTATGCTTTCTTGATATATATCTTACAAAAAAAGTACCCTTTTTTCATTCTTGTACTTTTTATACTTATATATAATTTTAATATATTTTTTACATGTCTTGTATTTATTCATGCCCTAGATAGCAGCATTTTCGCTTGCATGCAAATTTATTGTATGTGTATATATATATATATATATATATATATATATAGATTGCATTTTTTGAGATTCTTCCAATGGGTTTTATTTGCTGAAGCTGGAGAGTGCAAAATCAGGCTCACTTCTGCAGAGAAACCAATCAACTTCCAAGCTTTATTGCCAAAGCCTAAGTGAACAAGCTTAGGTTAGAAGCTGATTTGCTACTATGCACAGTTTAACCAGATTTGGAGTGCACCAGTTTTAGTAAATCTACCCCAATGTGACATCCATGTTGGTGCATTGTCAGAAATGTCACATTGGGAGCAGCGGCTTTGTCTGTGCAGCCACTACGTACCAACTGACAGCAATGGGACTGCCTGCACAGGGATGCCTGGAACACTTGTGTATCCCCTTGCGAACAAACATGGCCCTCCATGGGCATACTCTTTGCTTGCCCCATGTGAATGAGGCCTTAGATGTAAGAATGTGCTTCTACAATTCTCTTGAGCCAGCTTATTTATTTTTTTGGTGAATTTGTATCTTGTGATCACAACATAGTATCCTTTATCAAACAATGTGGTTAGAGTTGCTGTAGTTATAATTTATTGTCAGAATATTTATACTGCTCTTAATATAACAGTGTCTATTTATGTAAATAAGGAAAGATCTGTAAGGTAGGAGAATCTCAACTTGTTTGCACAAATCAATATGTAACAAGTTATTTTTAATCGATTAATTTCTTTTTAACAGCATATACCAATCTTCGTGAAAACAGTCTACAGTATATATAAAAATATTTATTCACAAGACATGTATTCACAATAAATGATCAAAATTTGAGATGACACAAAAAGATAACTTTACATAAAATACAAACTTAAAACGATAAATGCAATGTGATATTTAGCTCAATAATGAAACTAAAAATAAAAGCAAGATTACCTTTTCCCCAGGTATAGCATAAACCATCGGTAAGTATTCTATATAATCAGACCACAATTGTCTGCGAATTGCGCAGCCGACAGTCACTCCACTGCAGATGGAGCGAGAATAAGCTATGCAAAATGGGAGACTAAAATCGCCAATAATGCGCTGAATCTGATATTAATAAAAATGTATTAAAACAAAAATCAGCTTTTTAGAGAAAAATCTACTATGGTTTGTACGGCTGGGATTGTAATCTTATTACCCTTAAATATGCAATATAAAACATATAAGGAAAGAAATAAACAATTGTAAATAATAATCAACTAAACAGCAAGGTATATTTACCACACTTAAGATGGCTGCTAGCTTCAAATGGTCGTTACCAGAGTCCTTAAGATTGATGCCTTGCTAAAATGGTAGCCAGTTAGGGAGGAGTTTCATTTGGCATCCCTCAAAGTTTCAGATAAATGATGGAGCAAGATGGAGTATGTATAGATGAGTATATAGATGGATGTGAGTAGCGTGTGTGTTGTAGGTGTAATGAGTGTTGTCAGTAATGTAATGTGTCTCTCACATCTGGGTTCTCCTTTTTATATGGTATTGAACAAAGGACCATTAAAATTACCATAAGTTGAACCCAGAAGGATGAAACTTTATCCCCATTGGTTGGGATTACTTATCCGTTAACTGGTGAGGTCATTGGCATGCCTCTCCTAATAACCCAATATTTTGGATATTAAAGTTAAATGATGATTTCTTTATATTTAAGAGTAATCATAAAACACAACATAAAAACCTGTCCATACTCTCATAATATATATACATGTCCATCTAATATATCCATCACATATCTTGGCAGGAATTGGATCTGGTAACACCATTTATGAAATTATTATTTTTAATACAATATATATATTTATTGGAAAATACTAAGTTACCCCGAGACTGCATTTAGTAGTATCTCCAAAGGGGGCAGTATCGTATTGCTTATTAGATTCGGAATATAGAATAATAATACCATTGTTATCTGATGACCTATCCCGACCTCTTGGCTAGTGAAAAGCCTTAAATTATTTGACCATGTCATATGCTGTCAGACATTGCGTCTAGATTGGAAGATCTATATGGCCATAAAAACTCAAACACAAACTTCTCTAAAATGAGGTAATTAGTATTTAGCTTTGTCTAAGTAAGATTATTATGTGTAAAAATATAAACCCAAAATGTGATATAACATTCCTAAATATATATGTATACATATACGTATAATTATTACTCATACTTTCTTACACACGATATAATGTATCTTTAAAACTTATATAGTTTAAATGTCTCATGAACTGAACTATTGTCCATTGTTAAATACAGATAAGAGTACAAGCAAGACTGGCCATCACTGACTGTTGGTGTCTGGCTAAAATTACCCTTATCTGATGAGATGTCCATGTACCACTTATTTACGATTTAAAAGAAATACAAAGATATCTGTTGAAAAATTCAAGACTCTCTGTAAGGCATTTTGTAAAAGAACATAAACTTTCCATGAACTCCTAACAAAATGGATGCTGGAAATATTCAAAATCTCTATAGTTTACATGGCTTTTAAATATTTCCATTTTTTTTTCTTTTATTTAATCACCCCAATAATTCTGACATTATTTTTATTGTACTAAAATAACTTTTTGAAGGTGTCAGTCAGCAGAAAGTTTTCAGGCTGCAGCACTAGTTATTCATATGATCACTTACCACTAATTGGGTTCTAGAGCTAGATCAATATACAGTCACTTAAAGTGGAGCTCCAGCCCCCCCACCAAATAATTAAAAGTCAGCAGCTACAAATACAGTATTGTACCTGCTGACTTTTAATATTAGGACACTTACCTGTCCAGGGATCCAGCGATGTCGGCACCCCAGCCGATTTTTCAATCAGTTCTTGGGTGCTGCTGCCGACATTCCTTGTAAGGGAAACCGACAGTGAAGTCTCCAGCTTCACAGCCGGTTCCCTACTGCGCATGTGCGAAGCCTGAATGGCTCAGCGATGAGGGAAGAAAAAAGGGGGCCGAAATTCCGGGGGACCTCGCTGAGGTGAGGTCTCCAGGAAGTGGGGACGGGTACCTGTCAAAAACAGGTACCCACTCCCCCCTTCCCCCTGAAAGGTGCTAAATGTGGCAGCAGAGGGGGGAGAGGAAACAACAAGCTGGAGCTTCCCCTTTTTGGGTGGAGCTCTGCTTTAAACTGTTTAGTTGCAAGGCTGATGAAGGGAATACGTTTCTCTGAAATGCGTTCACCAAGCAAAGAAATCCTGTGATTATACAGCAGAGGAAGAAGAGTTCTTCAAGAGGAAGAGGGGGGAGACTGAGAAGGAGGAGTACAGTAAAACCTTGGCTTGAGAGTAACTTGGTTTGAGAGCATTTTGCAAGACAAGCAAAATTTTTTCATACATCTTTACTTGATAAACAAGCGATGTCTTGATAAACAAGTAACGTCATGTCACAACTGAGCATAAAAGTGAAGAGAGGTGCCTCTAAGTGTAGCAATATGGTTACATTTAATGAAGTTACAACATTTAGCAACTCACATGGTTGATGAATAAAAGAGGCACATCTAAGTATGCAGGCATCCGGGGTAAAGCTGTCCACATAGACCACCCTCCGCACCGCCATCAACGTCGTTCCTTCCACACTGCGTTCCACGAGTGCTTCAAGCCTCGCTTTCAGATCGCTCTTCTGCAGGGTAGTCTTCCCGGTCATGATTGCAGACTGACAGCGGTAAGAGCCAGCGGTGAGGAGGATGGTCTACATGGACACCTTTACCCCGAATGCCTGCCTACTTAGATGTGCCTCTTTTAATCATAAATCATGTGTAAATAAACTGCTTACAAGTACACGGAGACCAAATTGATTGTAAGCAACCAAGCGCTTAATGAGGAAAACACTCACAATATTATGGTAATGCTGCTACGTAATACAAATCATACATATAAAAGAATAATCAAACACACATAGGTAAAATATTCCTGTAGCGCAAGGGGAAACCACAATCCAGCCCCTACCAATTCGTCAGCTGGTACTGACAATATGTAAAAAATCACCAATGGGGTACAGTTCATAGATCAATAGATCAATATGCAGCATTAGTCCTCAAACATCGGTTATAATAAGCAAACTGTCGGTGCAGATGTATGGGGTCACCAAACCGTCACCACTTGTGCTCAGAAGGGGGATAAGCAATGCCCACTCCCCAGCTCCATATGCTCAGTCACTCTCGTGACAGAGCGAACAGGCAGATAAAGCAGCTTCTCTCAGACTTCCAAACCGAAACAGTAGCTCAGGACCTCTCAGGTATGAGACATGCAGAGGAAGAGAAATTGCTCCACTAGTGTAGTATCGTTAAACACCTCACTTTATTAGCATATAAAACATATTGCACTCACATGTCTTCAATTGGATAACAGCATATCAAGAATGGAGATGTTCACCCTTCGGGATCGAGACCCAGGCTCCACGCCGTGGGTTTGCGCGCCTTCCGGGTTTGCAGACTCCTAGTACAGGATTGAGGTAACGCGTTTCGTACTTCCGACTTCCTCACGGGGGCGTGGCCACGGCGGACACGGCAACAAAATAAATACCTCAATATCCACGCCCATTCGGGCGGATCCAAAAACTATGCACCAACTCCAATTGGGCATGCGCCACCTGGTGTTAACGATCTCTCTGTTAACTATTACCAGTGACCACCTTCCCGACTCCCATCAACTATAGCCCTCTCTGGCCTTGCACCCGCTCCCTCCCGGGATGAGAATACAATATGCCATGGCTGAAATTACTTCAAGAGCACTCTGTATTGGACGATTTAATCCCCACATATAGTCGAATGGGTACTATACTCAGGTTGTTGGCGCATGCACAACGATAGCATTACAAATAGGCAGACCTACTCCATTCATAAAATAAAGTAGCATGCATAGAATGTACAATATTGGGAGGTAACAGCTCCTTCGACCATATTGCATACCTAAATCAAAACATATACAACAATTAAACCACAAGAGGTATTGGTGTATATACAAACAAGAATTAATAAATTGATAAATGTAATATATTGATCAGTCCAGGATATCATCATCTGTAAAATTCAAAGTGCGGGGTGGAGAAAACCTAGAACAACCCCGATTCATCACATACATACAGAGACATAACAGAGAACACTACACACATATGTAAAGTGTGCAGTGCATATAATTAAAATATAAAATATAAATAATCTGAATTATTAAAACTGATATTATTAAAATCAATTAAGAATCACTAATAAAACAGTTTAAGTCCAGTTCAATGTTTAAGCCCAAAGGGCTCAAAGATTGGGTCAGGAATATCCACTTGGTTTCGCACTTGGACAACTCCCTGACCCAATTTGCCCCTCTCCAAGATGGTGTAACCCGTTCTATTCCCCAAAACTGTAAACAGCTGGGGTCACGTTGGTGATGCAATCTAAAATGGGCTGGTACACTGTGTTCTGTCTTGCCTTTAATAATGTTGCAGACATGTTCACCCACCCTAATGCTTAATGTACGTTTGGTCCTCCCAATGTAAATTAATTTACAGGGGCACATTAGTGCATATACTACATGCGTAGTGTCGCACGTAATTTGATGTTGAATCTCAAACTCTTTATCAATCGCTTCCACATAGAATGAATAGCGTCTCCTCATATTTGCAGTGGTGAAGGAACAAGTTTTGCACCTCCCGCACTTATGGAAGCCACGACGACCCGGAAAGAAGGATGTGCTGGGTGCATCAAGTACCTTTTTAACTACCCTGTCACCAAAACTGGGAGCTTTCCGGTAGATGAACTTATCATGTTTGTTTCTAAATGTTGAACCTTTATTAAATATAACCATATTGCTACACTTAGCGGCGCCTCTCTTCTCTTTTATACTTTGTAGCTCCTGCTGGATATTGTTTCCAATCCCCTTGTGGAGGCTCCCATTTGTGGATGGACATTTTATGGTTACACAACCTATCTCATTACTATAATCTATTTATATGGACTATAAACTGAAGGACTTATAAGGAAATGGTTGTGAAACAAATCATCTGAGTTTCCATTATTTCTTATGGGGAAATTCGCTTTGATTTACGAGTGCTTTGGATTACAAATGTTTCGGGAACGAATTACGCTCGCGATCCAAGGTTTTACTGTATGTTCTCTCACTCTGGGGTTTACCCCACAGTCCAGATCCACAGGCTTGATCTCTATCCATGCTGGTGGTTCTTGCGGCAGTTCCTAGCAAAATACAGCTTCATTTTTTAAAGCTCCTATCTGAGGATTTTAATACGTAACTGTATGACATATCTTTTTTAAATAAAACTGAAATACGCTATGCCAGTGTGCTGTGACCTGTGTTTGGATCTTTTCTAGTTCACAAAGTGCTCTTCTCTGCTTCTCAAGAGCTACAAGGCATAGCATATGAACTCTTTATGAACTTTTTGCATTTTATGTGGCTCTATACCGGAGTATTAGTTACACACAGCTGACAGCTCTGTTGCTGTTTCTATTTCTTAGCGCAAACCAATATCAATTGCAATTTTGGTTTACATATGATTTTCTAAAACTGTCAAAAAAATCCAACTGTTGCTTTTTTTAACACTGACAACTGGAGCTGCTCTTTTCCATCAAAGAAATGTTGTAGGGCACTTCCTTCTGAGCACACCTTTATTGTGACAAAGATAAAAATCAAATACCAGTCATCACATATCTGGGTTACCAAGGGCAGTTTCAGTAATCATGTTTTCTCAAAGTATCTGTAATTACCAGAAATATATAATATCACCAGTAATATAGAAAATCCCAAGGGAGGAAAAACATTTAACCCTTTCCAGCCTCTGTAAAGTTCTAAACATGAGTTAGAAAACAAAATTAGTACAATAAAGTTGTTTTTTTTTTTTCTTTACAGCATCTGTAAACTTTTTTCTGAAATATTACATACAGTAGTTCCTATAGATAACTACCCACATCTTAAACTCACTCTTTGTCAAAATTAATTCTCATTATTTAGTTATTTAACTGTTATTATAAAGAAAGGAACATAATTCATTAGTTTTATTGAATCTCAGGACACCAGTGGATTCTGAAGCTACACTGAACGAAGGGTGCGTTCCCTTACGCACCATAAACCATAGGTATTTAAAATATAACTTTTATTATTCCTATAAAACATTGTCTGGACTGTGTTTTATAGGAATTAAGAAAAGTTATATTTAAATACTTATGGTTTATGGTGTGCAAGGGAACACATTCTACGTTCAGTGTAGCTTCAGTTTGTTGCCAGTCTGGTATTTTTTTGCTAAATTTCAGGTATTAGTCTGTGTAGACTAGTAGATTCTACTTTGATATCCAGTGAGCCTCCTGTAACAACATCCTTTCCTGATCGTTGGGTTGATTTACTAAAACTGGAGTGTGTAAAATCTGGTGCAGCTCAGCATAGAAACCAATCAGCTTCCAGTTTTTTTTTTTTTTTATGGTCAAAGCTAAATAAACCACTTCAGCCGAAGAAGGTTTACCCCCCTTCATGACCAGTCCATTTTTTGCGATACGGCACTGCGTTACTTTAATTGACAATTGCGCAGTCCGCAACACTGCACACAAATAAAATTGATGTCCTTTTTTTCTCACAAATAGAGCTTTCTTTTGGTTGTATTTGATCACCTGCGGTTTTTATTTTTTTTCGCTAAAAAAAAAAAAAAAAAAAGGCCTACAATTTTGAACAAAAAACAATATTTTTTTACTTTCTGCTACAACTTACATCCAATAAAAAATGTAAATATTCAACTGTCTTCTTCAATTTAGGCCAATATGAATTCTGCTACATATTTTTGGTTAAAAAAATCCCAATAAGCATATATTGATTGGTTTGCTCAAAATTTATAGCGTCTACAAACGATGGGATTTTTTTATGGAATTTTTCTTGCTAGTAATAGCGGCGATCAACGACTTATAGCGTGACTGCAACATTGCGGCAGACAAATTGGACACAAAGTGACACTTTTGGCACTTTTTTGGGACCAGTGACACCAATACAGTGAGCAGTGCTTGTTTTTAGAGTTATATTAGGATTTATTTTTAATTTTAGGGATATATTAGGTTTTATATTAGGTTGATATAAGGTGCGACTGCTGCAACCCTGGTAGTTCCGCCACTGACAAGACATGTTAGGTATCCACTTACTTGGCACATCATCTTTTATATTTTTCCAAAAAATTGGGTATTATATTGTGTTTGTGTGCACTAGAATTCATTAAATAGTTTTATTTTTCCCTAAAAAATGTGTGCCTAATAAACTGCTGCACAAATATTGTGCGACATAACAAATTGCAAAAATCACCATTTTATTCTCCAGGGCCTCTTACATGTATGACTGAAATGTCAGAATTGGCCTGGGCAGCTAAGTGGTTAAAGATTTTGTATTTTTAGGGTTACCATTGAAGCATGAAAAGACGCTCTCCCCACTGAATGCTATTATTTTAAATATTTTTTGCATTGGTATATGTCCCCCATACCAGTGTAAGCGTCTGATACCTTTTTTGATAGTAGTTTGCCTATTAGCCCTAATAACAGCCGAAAGCTACAAACAAGACTCGCAAACTAGACTTCAGTGGGATTTGCTTCTATGATCATGTTTGCCAAATTTCAAACAGGATTTGCCAAACCTGAGGAGATTCGCTCATCCCTATTGGTTAACAAAGGTTGTAAAAACCTTGTAAACTTCTCTTGATCCCCAACCCAAACTATCAATACATCATTCATGCATCTTTATCATAGCCATATATCCCTATAATATTGATAGCTTTAGTGCAATCCATAGGCTGGATCTCGCCTTAGTGTATTAATACCAAAAAGGAATGATTATGAATGAGATACAATATTACCGCAAACGTATAATAGCTGATGTACTGTAGAATGTATAGAACTATAGAGACTATACATAGACAGGGAAGGATTAAATCTTTCCCTCCATGGGGATTTTAAATATGGAATTACCTGCATAGTCTTGATGGCAAACACATAAATAAAGCATGAGTACATATAAAACAGTTGTTGGTTACCTGGACATGTAATGGCTGTATGTAATTTTTAACTTTGCTACAACAAATTAAATGTTAATGGGTATAAGTGCCCTGCAGCATTTCTTTATTAGAAAAAATGTTTGTCCCCCCGTCCCCCCCTACTTCCCTGGTCCACTGCAAGGACATCTGCCAATACTTGTTGATGGTTTGAACCAGGTTTTTCTCTAATTCATCCCTCTTCTTTCTCTCTATTCTCCACTTTCCTTTCTTCTGTCCCTACCCTCCTCCGAGAGGGGTCTCAGTCAGTAGGCGAGTTAACAAAATCTCCTGATACGCTCCACGTATCTACATGACTCCCCCCCCCCCCCCCCATACCTACCCTATCCCTCTATTTCACTACCCTGTCATTGTTTTTTTGCATTTATCACTATTGTGAGGTGTAGTTGCCACAGTTGAATGTTGGGTGATATGCTCGGTGTATTAGTTCTTTGTAACTGCATACCCTTTTGAACTCTGTTGTTAAAGTGTTAAAACACCAATAAACATTTCTTTAAAAAAAAAAAAAAAAAACATGTTTGTAGACTTTGTTACCAAAACCAAACAATTGTGGGGGATAGAACATATTAAATTAACAATATTGTTGTCTATAGCACCATGTTGGTGTTCTGCTCATGAAACCATCTAGGCAAAGCAAAACCTAGGGAGAGAATTCCCCCCAATGTTAACCAAGCAATTATTAAGCAGACACTAGACTTACTCTTAGTTATAAACAAATATTTATTCTCAATCTGTTATAAAAAGTGTCAAGCACTTATAGATACCATACTCGGCTCAAACAACTTCCCCTTCCCACCCATAAATCAATGTCACCAAAATATACATCCAGACAATGTAATACTGTTATGTATGCTGCGGATGCTGTGCAGATCCCCGCTTGTGTATAAAGTGGATGACAAAGCACCTCAACAGGACACTAGCCCCGCCGCATACATAGGCCCTGGGGCTCAGGTGTAGTATAATGGCCAGTCACTAAGCACTGTATTCTACCAATGGGGAAATTGTTCCAAAAGAGGAATGTCCAAAAAGGATCGTCGTTCAAGCAGTTGATTCCTCCAAACATAAGATAGATGGTAGAACCCAATCTGGGTAATGTCATATGCATCAATATTACTGGTCAAGGATGTGAGCTATCTTACCCCATCCAGTTGATCTTCCTGTGATCCACACTTAGGGACTTACTGTTTGTATGACCAAACTTGATCTTAGGGGTTCATCTCTGCTCAAGCTTCCTTCCACAATATGTCAGGTGGATGTCCATAGATGTAGACTGTTCACTGGTGCTGCTTCGGCTAGATGGCTGTTAGCCATTCTCCTGAGTCACTCTTCTGGCTTGTCTACCCGCATACCGTGGGATTTCAAATGCTCCACAAAGGGAGGCGCGTGTAACGCTCCTGCGTTTTACGTATGATGTGGATTTTCAGCTGCAGAATTATTCCACTTCAGTAGTCATGTAGAGAAACGCTGAGACACCATTCCCAACTCTCAATGACTCATCATGTGTGGATGATCTCAATTCAGCAAGTAAATACACACACTCAATAAGATGTTTCCTAGAGTGACTTATGTATATAGTAACACAGTGATGATAGGCTGAAGAGACAGGTTGGGTAGAGATGGTAGATGACAGACACTTGAAAGGAAATGTTCTTGAAAGTAAGATAGTAGCAGATGGGATGCAGATAGGTTTAGCAATCATGTATGGTAGTAGATGACAGAGTAGCAGGTGGACATACAAGAGAGATCAACCCAGTGCAAGAAAAAGGTGGTAGTAGGCTCAAGAGCTAGCAATCTTAGATAATGCAGATGTAGTAATAGTCCTTAGTATGCAGAGCTAGATAGTGTAAGCTTTAGTATAAAGGTTATAGAGGTTTCCCCTGTGGGGTACTTATCACTAATAGCAATGTAGCAGAGGAGAGGTTCGGCAAGAGCGGATGATCCAGTAGCGGGATACAGGGATCAGCGCAGCGTGGTTCCGATAGCGAGGTATGCTTGCAAGCATGTGAGCTTCAAGACAGGTTAGCGTCAAGGCACAAAGCAGTTTGAACGAACACATGTGAGTGAGAGCCGGCGATCTAAATAGCCATCCAGTCCGGCGCTCAGTGATGACAGCATCAGTCTTAAAGGTGTATGCGCACCTTACCAAAAGAGAATGGTGGGGCGCATACACTTATGAAAGAGTAATTAGGGTACCCAAAGGTACCAGAACATTACAGTACCCCCCCCCCCCTTAAGGCCGGCTCCTGAAGGCCTCTGGAGCTGGTTTGTCTGGGTACTTCGCATGAAAATTGCGGATTAATCTAGAGGCATGTATGTCAGAGGTGTTTAGCCAGGTGTCGTCTTGGGGCCCATAGTTCTTCCATCGAACCAAGTACTGAAGTCTTCCTCTGTGGATACGAGAATCCAGAATCTCTTTTATCTCATATTCTTCTCCACCTTCAACTTGTACAGGAGGAGGAGGAGGGATAGTAGGCCTTATTCCTTGGTCAGGAACATGGGGCTTCAGTAGCGACACATGGAAAATGGGATGTATTTTGAGGTCTATTGGCAATGTAAGCTGTACTGTAGCTTTTCCAATAAGTTTCTTGATTGGGAAAGGTCCCAAGAACAGAGGTCCAAGCTTTTTGCTAGGGATTTTCAGTCTTAAATTTTTTGTTGAGAGCCAAACGAGGTCCCCGATAGCGTACTGAGGAGAAGGTCTTCTGCGAAGATCATAGTACTTCTTTTGTTGACTATGAGCGTGTGCAATGGTAGTATTAAGCAAACCCAGAGAGTCCTTTATTTGGGTAAGATAGTCTGAAGCTACTGGGTTATTTGAAGGAAGGATGCGTGGTGGAAGAATAGAGGGATGAAACCCATAGTTCAAGTAGAACGGACTCTGCTTGGTCGTACTGTGGGTTGCGTTGTTGTAGGCAAATTCTGCCAGAGGGAGAATATCCACCCAATCATCCTGTTGGTAAGAAGTGTAACAACGTAAATATTGCTCGATGCATTGGTTGACTCTTTCAGTCTGTCCGTTGGTCTGCGGATGGTAAGGAGAAGTGAGCTTCCGCTCGATCCGTAGTATGTGACATAGTTCTTGCCAGAACTTGGAAATAAATTGTGATCCACGGTCAGACAGAAGAGTTTTTGGGATACCATGTAACTTAAAGACATGTTTCATCAGGAGTTCTGCCGTTTGTTTGGACGAAGGTAGTCTGCGAATAGCAATGAAATGTGCCATTTTTGTCAGATGGTCCACTGACACTAAGATGGTATTAAATCCTTTGGAAGGAGGCAATTCCACTATAGAGTCCAAGGACACAACTTCCCATGGAGTTTGGGGTATTGGTAGACTGCATAGTAGACCGGATGGTCTCGTAGTGTCAATTTTGGACCTGGCACAGACATTGCATGAAGAGACGAATTTTTGTATAGATGTTTTCATGTCAGGCCACCAGAATTGCCTGGTAATCAGATTAAGAGTCTTTGTCATACCCATATGTCCTGCCATAGGCACATCATGCGATAATTCCAAGATCTTGGTGCGTATGGTAGGTGGTATGTAAAGTTTGTCGTTGTAGTAGAGGAAGCCTTCTGCATCAGTATTTAGTTGTGGTGGGGGTGAATCCAAACTTATACCATGCAAAACCTCTTCCTTCAAGGAACGGACAACTCCAATAATGCGTTTGTGAGGTATTATAGGAACGGAAGGGATTTCGAAGTAGTTTTCTTCAGTTAGTCGTGATAGTGCATCCGCCTTTTTGTTCTTATCTGCAGGTGTGTAGGTCACTAGGAAGTTAAACCTTAGAAAGAATAGTGACCATCGTACCTGTCGGTGCGAGAGAGTTTTGTTAGTCTGAAGATATTGGAGATTTTTATGGTCCGTGTATATAAGTATTGGTAATTGGGTGCCTTCGAGTAGATGTCGCCAATTCTCCAGAGTCAATTTTATAGCAAGCAGTTCCTTTTCACCCACGGGGTAATTTATCTCTGGACTGCTTAGGGATTTCGAAAAAAAAGGCGACTGGATGAAGTGGTGAAGTGTGAGTTGGTCGTTGGGAGAGTATTGCTCCTACTGCCATGTTTGACGCATCTACTTCCAGAATGTATTGGAGGGATGGGTCTGGATGGCGTAGTATGGGAGCAGAAGTAAACCTTGTCTTTAACAGGTGAAAAGCTTTATTTGCTTCATCTGAGCATTTGAATGTTTTTTTAATGCTAGTGAGCTGTGTGAGGGGTCTCACAATGGCAGAGAAGTTTCTAATGAACTTCCTGTAGAAATTCGAAAATCCAAGGAATCGCTGTAGCGCCTTGCGTGTGGTTGGTGTAGGCCAATCCTGAATGCAGGATATCTTACTCGTGTCCATCTCGATTCCTGTTTTGGATATGATGTAGCCTAGAAACAGTACCTCTTCTTTATGAAACAAGCATTTTTTCAGTTTCACATAAAGGTTGTGTGCAAGCAATCTCGATAATACTAGTCTTACATGTCTTATGTGTTCAGACAGGGATCGTGAATATATAAGTATATCGTCCAGATATACCACAACACAGACATCTAGTAAGTCTCTGAAAATATTGTTTATAAATCGTTGAAAAACTGCAGGGGCGTTGCATAGCCCGAATGGCATTACAAGATATTCAAACAATCCGTATCTGGTTCTGAATGCAGTCTTCCACTCGTGTCCATCACGGATTCGAATGAGATTGTATGCTCCTTTCAGGTCCAATTTTGAAAAATAGGTAGCTCCACGCACCTGCTCAATGAGCTCAGGGATAAGCGGTAGAGGATAGCGATCTTTTATTGTAATAGCATTCAATTGCCTATAGTCGATGATAGGCCTGAGACTTGAGTCCTTATTGCGGACAAAAAAGAGTCCTGCTGCTGTGGAAGAAGTGGAAGGTCTAATAAAACCTTTTTCCAAATTCTCATCCAAATAGTCTTTGAGATGGGAAAGTTCATCCTGTGAAAGAGGATAAACATGACCGAACGGCAATTTGCTATTTGGGAGTAGATCAATGCTACAATCATAGTCTCGATGGGGAGGTAGTGCTTGAGCATTTTTCTCAAAAAAAACCTCAGAGAGATCCTGATAACATAGTGGTGCAATCTCATCTGTCACCACAGACAGGATCTTCCCGAAAGACGGGAGGTTACACGTACCCTCGCAATAGCAAGAGAGGAAGGTCAGGGTCCGTTCCTTCCAATCTATGGTTGGTTGATGTGTGTGCAACCAGGGAAGTCCCAAAACAATGGGAAAGTGGGGTGAAGGTATTAGATCGAAGGTAGTGGTCTCCATATGAGACCCGTTAGTAGTGACTAGGAGTGCCTGTGTCTGATCAGTGATCGGACCAGAGGATAAAGGAACACCGTTAATAAGACTCACTGAGACAGGTTTAAGTTTAGAAATAATAGGAACTTTATTTAAAGCAGCAAAACGAATGTCAATATAATTTCCACAAGATCCTGTGTCAATCATGGCCTTAGTAGTAATCCTGTTCTGGTCCCACTGTAATGTTAAGCAAACAGAAAGGTAAGGGTTAGTGATTGAAGTTGTCAATCCCCCTAAGAGGACATGTGAACACTCACCCTTCTTTTTGTAGACTAGGGGACAGACGTTTATCTTGTGATCCGGGGATGCACAGTACAAGCAGGGATTACCAGATCGTCTTCTGGCTCTTTCCATAGTTGATAGAGGTGGGCGTATGGTTCCTACCTCCATAGGAACGGGGTCAACGGCCGAAATCCGAGAAGAACTGGATAATGGCATTCCCATTTTCTCAGCCTTTCTTTCTCGTAGTCTTCTATCTATGGTGATACTGAGTTGTATCAATGCATCCAGGGTTTTTGGCAGATCCGCTCGGGCGAGCTCGTCTTTAACGGCCTCTGATAGGCCAAGCCTAAATTGGGATTTCAGAGATGCATCATTCCATTCTGAATCAAGGGTCCATCTCTTGAATTCTGCGACAAAGTCTTCTACAGGTCTCCCACCTTGTTTCAAGGATCTTAATTGAAGATCGGCAGTACTCTGCCTATTGGGATCATCATATAGGCTAGTGAGTTCTGCTAGGAACAAGGCATAGGAGTTGAGAAGCTGGTCGCTTTTCTCAAAAAGAGAGTCTGCCCAGGCCCGAGGATCGCCTGTTAGGTAAGAAATAATAGTACAAACCTTAATGTGAACAGTAAGGTAGGTACGGGGTTTTAGCAAGAAAAGTAACTCACATGCGTTTTTAAATTCGCGAAATTTTTTGCGATCGCCTGTAAATACCAAAGGAGGATTTATTTTGGGTTCAGGGGACTGAGCAGTGGTAAGTTGTGTCAGTCTAATTACCTGCTGCGACAGAGCCTGATTGTCTTCTTTTAATTCAGCAAGTGCGTGTATTAACGCAGGTACTTGCTGTTTTAATTGTGTCATCTGAGTGGTTATTTCTGCTGAATCCATTTGTGGTTCGTTCAATCTGTAACGCTCCTGCGTTTTACGTATGATGTGGATTTTCAGCTGCAGAAATATTCCACTTCAGTAGTCATGTAGAGAAACGCTGAGACACCATTCCCAACTCTCAATGACTCATCATGTGTGGATGATCTCAATTCAGCAAGTAAATACACACACTCAATAAGATGTTTCCTAGAGTGACTTATGTATATAGTAACACAGTGATGATAGGCTGAAGAGACAGGTTGGGTAGAGATGGTAGATGACAGACACTTGAAAGGAAATGTTCTTGAAAGTAAGATAGTAGCAGATGGGATGCAGATAGGTTTAGCAATCATGTATGGTAGTAGATGACAGAGTAGCAGGTGGACATACAAGAGAGATCAACCCAGTGCAAGAACAGGTGGTAGTAGGCTCAAGAGCTAGCAATCTTAGATAATGCAGATGTAGTAATAGTCCTTAGTATGCAGAGCTAGATAGTGTAAGCTTTAGTATAAAGGTTATAGAGGTTTCCCCTGTGGGGTACTTATCACTAATAGCAATGTAGCAGAGGAGAGGTTCGGCAAGAGCGGATGATCCGGTAGCGGGATACAGGGATCAGCGCAGCGTGGTTCCGACAGCGAGGTATGCTTGCAAGCATGTGAGCTTCAAGACAGGTTAGCATCAAGGCACAAAGCAGTTTGAACGAACACATGTGAGTGAGAGCCGGCGATCTAAATAGCCATCCAGTCCGGCGCTCAGTGATGACAGCATCAGTCTTAAAGGTGTATGCGCACCTTACCAAAAGAGAATGGTGGGGCGCATACACTTATGAAAGAGTAATTAGGGTACCCAAAGGTACCAGAACATTACAGCGCGCCGCATGGCGATGTCCTTCCAGGTACCCGACATGAGAGGCTCTCCAAGGGGCTTGTCTATTCAAAAGTTTCTGGTGACGTAACTGTGACGTCAACGCATTTCCCTGCATTACGCGTAGCTTCGTCAGAATTGAGCACCTAACTTGAAGAGCGAATTGGTCTTTTAAACTACAGAAATGTTCCCATTGTGGAAACTATTAGCAGTGAATAATAGATAAACATCTATTAATATTGAGCAACAAGTGCTGTGGTTGTGAAATTTTTTCAACGAACAGAACTGGGGTATTTTTATTTCAGTGATCTTTTCTAACAGATGCATTGTCATGTCGCATTTTGCAGAGTAAGCAAAAATGCATGAACATCAAAAAATACATAGGGGTTGAAGGGTGAAGTGTCTCTGCTCACAGTTTGGTTCTAGGTGTACAGACCCACCATTAAAACTGCTGAGACCATAAAGGGTAAGTATCAATGATGACCCAGCCCAATTGTATAATGCATAAAGGAATGATGGCATCAAACCATTGACTTTAGAGTCCAAATAATGATGGCAATGCATTCCCCCTTTATTTAATGCAACTGCTGGTAAGAAAGCCTTGTTTCGTGTTCTTTGTTTTCTTCTTGCAGATGTATTTTGCTTGAAACTCAGAGCAATCATCAAACTTCCCTAATAAAGGGGAATAGTTCTTAACCAACAAAATATGTTGGCTATTTTTATCCTGTAATATCCTGTTTATGAGCTAAAACAGGGGTCTCCAAACTTTTCAAACAAAGGGCCAGTTTACTGTTCTTTAGACTTTAGGGGGGCTGGATTGTGGCCAGTGAGGGAGCAAAATGTTTTGTGCCCAGCATCAGTGAGAATAAACATGGCCTTATGGTTTATGGTCAGTAGGACAGTAGAAGGAGGAGTAATGCCCCATCATTGGTATTAGTGGGAGTAATATTACCCCATCATTGGTATCAGTGGAAGATATAGTGCCCCATTGTTTGTGTCCGTAGGAGAAATATTGCCTCATATCATTGGCAAGAATAGTTCCCCATGGGCCAGATAAAGGCTAGCAAAGGGCTGCATCCAGCTCTCTGGCTGCAGTTTGGAGACCCCTGGTCTAAAATATCCTGATGGACTCTAAAATCAATGGTTTGATTGTACTATTGCATTCTTCATTATAGTACCGAGTACTGTCCAGAGTGTCCTTGTTAGGACCTTGGTATACATGTGAGTTTCCTTATCAGAGCAAAAAGGCACCAACAACCATAGATAGTATATAATAACCAATATCTAGACCTTATGATTATTGCACTAGGAGGCAGGGCCGCTGTCTGGAACTTTGTTTTACACATGTAAATATGTTACTGGCAGTAAGCAGTGTGATGTATAGTCGCCTTTGTGCTGCTTCTGTCAGCCCTGCTGCTCTAGGTCAAATACAATTTTAGCTAGGGTTGCACCGATACTGGTGTCAGTACTGATACCGAGTATTTTCACGAGTTCTTGTACTCGTGAAAATGCTCCGATACACATTTTTTGTTCAAATCACATGCAATTCTCTACAGTGCAATTCTCTGCAGTGAGATTAAAGCCCATTCATTTTGTATAGGCTAAAATCGCACTGCAATCGGTGTTAATGGGTTCTTGACTGAAAGTATTGGTACACATACTCGCCAGTAAAAAACAATATCGATGCTACCCTAATTTTGCAAAATTCTAGTCCTGGCTAGCACTAGTGTGTTTTGTAGAAAAAGGCCCTACATGTTTCATTTGGAAAGTCCAAGCTTAGACACGGCTTCCTCCATTCTCCTACATCCTTCTAATGTTCTGAGGCACCATCATTGCATTGTCGGATGTGTAGCGGCATACCAAACCATAAACAGTAATAGTGCATTAGAAATCAAATATCTGTTTTATCTAGATAGATGTTTTATGCTTCAAGTAGCAAAAATATAGCTTGGTATAGGTTTTCTTTTTCGTTTCATCAAAGTATTTCTGTCATGTGATCATTTATTCATTTCCTTCTTCTCTGTGTGCTTTCATTTACTAACTTTAAGCTCATGCAAGTAAAGGTAAGTAATTATCATCCTTCCGCTAGACCTAGTAGTAATGTTAGATTTTAGGTGAATAATAGACTAATATATAATAGAACTTTAAAGTACTGAAAACTTTAGAAAACAAATTTGATGGCTATCTTTTAGTGAAGAGTGAATTTGCTTGCATTCAATTCAAAGTCGGTTCGGTTAACGTCTAAAAATAAACAAACTGCAAACTTTGATGCAAACCCTATTGAAGTCAATGAGAGACACATGTTGGCAAATAACTCTGTCCAATTTTAGGGCTAATAAGCTATGGATTGTCAAATAAAGGGCATGGGTTGGACACTGCCAGAAGAGGAGATTTACCAATGAAAAAAAATCATTTTTTTTTTAAAAATGGCATTTTGCAGGTAACAACTCTTTTGATAAGGTTTAATGGCACCATTACAAATGTACAATATGCCTAAATAATATGCTTGGGAAATGTCTTAAAGGGATTGTAATGGCAGAAGGTTTTTTTTTTTTTATCTTAATGCATTCTATGCTTTAATATAAAAAGCCTTCTGTGTATAGTAGCCGCCCCAGCACCCCCTAATACTTACCTGAGCCCCCTCGCTATCCAGCGATGTCCACGAGTGACCGTCCAGGACTCTCCTCCCTGCTTGGCCGAGACACAGCAGCGGCACCATTGCCTCCTGCTGCTGTCATTTAAAGTCAGTTAGCCAATCAGGAGAGAGAGGAGGCAGGGCCGAACAGCAGCTCTGTGTCTAAATGGTTACACGGAGCTGCAGCTTGACTTGGGTGCCCCCATAGCAAGTTGCTTGCTGTGGGGGAACTCAATAGAAGGGAGGGACTAGGAGCAGCGAAGAGGAACCTGAGAAAAGGAGGATTTGGGCTGCTTTGTGCAAAACCACTGCACAGAGGAGGTAAGTATAACATGTTTTCTCTTTAAAAAAATAAAAAAACACGAGACAATCACTTTAAACCTGCCTGAGAAAGAGTGCATCTATGTGTACTTTAGCAAAAGTGACATTTGCAAAAAAAAAAAATACCATTTAAATTTTTGATTACTAAAATACATTTGTCCTTTGGTTGTTTTTAAAAGTAAAGCAGCCAGAATTTCCCTCCACATCCATACTAGATGCATATCATTAATAAGGATCTGCTACATGAATGTAAGGGGAGATACCACAAATATAAAAAAAAAATTATACCAAACCCTTTATCATTTATGAGAATTAAGTATGGATTTGAAGGGAGAACCCCACGCAAAACATAAGGGAAAAAATGCTTGGAGCCCCCCCTTTACTCCTTACCATACACTTGCTTGAGCATGCAACCTGGCTGGAAGTAAAGATGAGTTCTAAACCATACTACACCACATCCCCTTAAAGAGGTTGTAAAGCCACCTTAATAACTTTTACCTATAGGTAAGCCTATAATAAGGCTTACCTATAGGTACTGTATATATCTCCTAAACTTGCACCGTTTAGGAGATATTTACATTGCATGCAGCCGATGACATCATCGGCGCATGCGCTCTAAAGCCCTGAGCTCTAAAGCCCTGTGCCGTGAACGTCGGCTCCCATGCGCACGTCATCACGCCTCCGGCCAATCAGATTGCCGGAGGACACGAACCAGGAAGCAGGACATCCTAACATGTCTGCCGTATTACCGGTGAGCGGGCAGCACTACAGGGGCTTCGTTCTAAGGTAAGTATTTCATAATGAGCTAGCTCATTATGCCTTCTTTTCTTTCAGGTTTTTTTTTATTCCGTGGTTTAAAACCTCTTTAACATAGGGAAAGTACCTTGGCAAAGCACTTTATCCCCATGTTGATGAGGGCAGTGGCTATTCCCCACATTCCTAGCGTGGTGGTTCTCGGAGTCTGCAGAGGAGATGTATCAGAATCTGGGTGCTTCCTTTAAAATAAGAAGACTATGTGAATAAGTAAGGTATATATATTTTACCCCTGGTTATTCATTCACAAAAATAAATAGTAAATGAACAAGCTGACATTTTACACAAAGTTCTTTATTGTAAAAAAAAAACAAAAAAAAACACAAATACTAAAGACAAAGACCCTTATTAAACAAAAAGTCCCACAATGTGAATCCATTGTTAATAACATTGTCCAGTCATGAAGATCTGTGTAAAACACAATAAACAATACCGCCAACCTCCCGAAGAACAGACCTCTCACTGCAAATGACCGCTCCTCACCCTCCAACTTAACCTAAACAAAGGGGTGACATCATTGACCAAATATGGACATAACTTTATCTGGTAATTGACATAACAAATGATACCAAACACCTTTGTTTACATTCAGCTGTGGGCAGGGAGCTGTCATTCACAGCGAGCAGTACATTGGGAGCAGACTTGTTGGCATGTTTTTTGTTGGCAAGTGTCATTTAAGGTTCCAGTTCTGTTAACCCCCTGGTGCACAAAAAGAAATGATTGGAAGGGCAGTGGAGGAGAAAAGTTTCACCTAAACCAGGAGACAGCAGCACAAAGGACCCGTCACACTGATAGCAAGTATTGCCCCTTGTAGTTTTTTTTTTTTAATCTAAATTTAAAACAGACTTTTATTGGTCTGTGAGTAAATAGTAAGACACGTCCTCAGAAAAGTCTTTGTTGAAAAAAAAGGGTTCAGCAAAATGCAACAAAAATATTAAGGTTGATGGAGGACCTCCGCTATGAGGATTAATTACATAGATTACAGTTATTCACTCCGATATGAGTATGATGTACAAATATATCAAAAATTATTCCAGTAACTGTAATAAACTTTACTCTAAGGTCTACTCTAAGGTCTACGAAGAGGACACATGGCCATAATTTGAGGTTTGGAAGAAAGAAGGTTTAAAGCGGAATACCCCCGGGACAGTCAGGGCTAGTATATTCCACAACGGATAGCCTCTGTACTGTCCCGGGTCGACCTTACCTTTTAGAAGAAATACTTACCTTGAAAATTTCTTCTCCAGCGCTGCTATCTTGGATGTGGGCAGCTGAAGCCAGCTCGTCCTCTTCTGCGTCCTCTTCTCTCAGAATGCGCCTGCACCGGCCCCGCTCGTCACTTCTGGTGCGGGTGCGTCATCCCTCCGTCCCTCCATGCCCAGAAGCTGTTTAGCAGGGAATGAGGCACCGCACCAGAAGTGACGAGCGGGCCGGTGCAGGCACATTGATTCCTGGGAGCGATGACGTTCAGCTTCCAGGAATCAACGCAAAGAGAAAGTAACGGCGTGGGCCGCGGCCGCAGAGGGAGGAAGTGGAAGAAAGGTGAGTATATTTTTCTTCAATAACAAGGTAAGTAAACAAAAAAAATCGTAACTATCCATTTCTTTTTCAGGTGACCAATAGCAAGCGGATGGCCCAAAATCGATTATGTCGATTTTGTGGCCGGAACTCCGCTTTAACCTTAAATTGTGTAAATGGATCTTTATTGAAAATAGTACTAGCTGACAGTGTTGACAACTTCAAAACACTTTTAGATGTCCTCCTCAGGAAAGAGAATATACAGGGCTATGGAAATTGTTAGAGAATAAAAATCACCCACATACAACACACATAGGTTATACTGGATGTAACTGTATCTTTTTTTCAACTTTATAAGCTGCAGGATGTAACTAAGACCTTCAATACAGGGTTGAGCATATATTCAAGCTGACAGTGCTTCTGTTGAAAGAATAAAGGCAATGGGGCAGCTTTGACATTGAAGATGAAAGGCAGGGGATGTCCAATCGTACAAACTCCAGCCACGGGCGAATAATATAACAACTTAACAAAGGCAATAAACCTTTTCCCAATTCCTAGCCTGCCCTGTACAGCATATAAATATGTCATTTCCAGGGCACCTAGGGAGACCAGAATGCTATTACCTGCCTATCTGAAAAACACATTGAATGCTATTGGATGTATTTTTGCCTGGCATTAAGTAAATTTTTTCCAGGTGCACAAGAGAATCAAAAACTATTAGATTTTTTTTTTTTTAGAGTTTAACTAAATCTATTAACAATATTTTTTGCCAATATTTTGATATCAGTAGTTAACCACTTTACCACCAAGCCTATTTTTGACACTTTTTGATTACAAGTTTAAATAAGTATTTTTTGCTAGAAAACTACTTAAAACCCCCAAACATTATATATATTTTTTTAGCAAAGACTCTGGAGAATAAAATGGCAGTCATTGCAATATTTTTTGTCACGCGGTATTTGCGCAGTGGTTTTTTAAACACCATTTTTTTGGAAAAATTATGAAAAATCACATTTCACTGCATTTAAAAAAAACTAAACAGTAAAGCCCATTGTTTTTGTATATTGTGAAAGATGATGTCACGCCGAGTAAATAGATACCCAACATGTTACGGTTTAAAATTGCGCACACCCGCGGAATGGCGACAAACTACGGTCAATAAAAATCTCCATAGGCGACACTTTAAAATTGTTTAATGGTTACTAGTTTAAAGTTAGAGTGTAGCTCTTTTTTTTTAACTATTGCTCACGCTCTGGCGATCGCGGCAATACCTCACATGTGTGGTTTGAACAGTGATTTCATTTGCGGCGCAACTTCCATATAAGTTTTCTTTCGTGCACTAGCTAACGGCGATGGGGGTGGCTACATTTTTTTTCCTATTTATTTTAGTTTTTTTTATTTTAACATAGGTTTTTAAAAAAAAAAGAAATAAATCTGATCACTTGTATTGCTGTCACAAGCAATGTAAACATATCTTGTGACAGCAATATGCAGTGACAGGTACTCTTTATGGAGGGATCGAGGGTCTAAAAGACCCTAGACCCCTCCACTACACTTCCATGTATTCAAAACGCCGAAAAGTGCATTTTTGAATACTGTCACTTTTTGAATCTGCCGCCTTTAGCAGCAGAGTAACCCGGACGTGGCGTCATGGACGCCGCCTCCGGGTTACGTCATCGGAGACCCAATCAAAGCTGCTTCTGGCTTTTATCGGGACTCCATCCAGCCGGCGGACGTGCCGGCTGGGTGCTCGGGTCTCCCGGTGGGATGGGATACCCGGGCAAAGCCGTGGAAGGCGTCGGGAGGGGGGGGGGTCGTCCCCTCCCGCTCGCCGGGGTAACGATCGAGCGGCTCCCGAGCCACATCGGTCATTACCACCGGAAAGCCGACCGCCGGCTCTAAAAAATGGTACTGCGATGATGCCTCTAGCTAGAGGCATCACCCCGGTATAACCACGCAAAGCCAGCCGATGTAGGTCTACGTAGCTGGTCGTAAAGTGGTTAAAAGAGATTGACATATATGACTCACAATGTCCTTGAAAGGTTTGCGTAGTACAGTCAGAGCCTCAGAAAAGATAGAAGATTCATACATTGATAAGAAAGGCGGTTTCAGCATGGAGAAGTAGTTTTTTTGGGCAAACCATCAACTCCCCAGCCTTTTACAATTTGGGAAAGAGGCTATAAAGAATACAATTTTCTTGATTACGAGGGGGGAGTCCAAAAGGTCATGTTGCACAGGTAACTATCTGGGTTGGTTGATTTCATAGATGAAAATGTCTGCAGTTTGTGTAGAAGCAACTTTTATGCTGGCCATACACTATGTGAAAAATCGTTCAAACTCATTTTCGAAAAACGAACACTCGGCCGTGAGAGCAGACGATTGTGCCATCATGTAATGACAGAATTTTGATTGATAAATCGTTCAATGGACATAAATGAACCTGTTTTTTGTTCATTTTGTCACATATGCTTAGTGCAAACAGTTCGGACGAGAAACACATTAACCTTTTAATTTATCGTTCGGTCTGCAGAATTTTCCAAACTGTTCCTTTGATTTTTCAGCTCTGAAAAGTTAAAACTGATTTTCTATTTGTGCCCATTAACTGGACGAAAAACGAATGAACGGACTAAATGACAAATTTTCGAAAGATTTTTCAGGTAGTGTATGGCCAGCATAGGAGTATGGAAACAACTTTAGTAATTATAAAAGACCTGGTTTACCTCACCAGTTGCTGTAACTGGATTTCCCTGAGAATAAAAAATTTGAGTAGTATTTGGTGGTTGCTGTTGCATTTTTAGAGAGAAGCGCCAATAGCTTACCTTTGCTGTTCATAACATTTTTGTTTGAAGAAAAAAAATTGAGCCTTTCAACACAATGCAGTTGCATACTTCTGCCAAGTTTGTTCAGAGAGAGGTGAGGGATTTCTAACATATTCTGCTTCATCATAGAGGTCCAAATCAAAAAAATGTTTCTGCTCCTCCCTAAATAAATATGCTTTTGGTTGGGCTGGTACAGTGTTAATCAATATGCCATGAGCATAAGCCTTAAAATGTTAGTAAAGGCTAATTATAACTATTCTTAAACATGTTTAAGACTCCCTTCCCCAGACACAATGGACGCAAGGGAGGGGGTGTTGGGATCCTTCTAGCCCCACATAGCACCTTTCAGGTACTTCACCCACCTCCCTCTCTGTCACTCTCCTCATTTGAGGTACACTGCATTCATCTTTTCTCCCCTGTTTCTCTAAGGATAGCTGTGATCTACTGCCCCCCTGGACCAGTATCGACCTTTCTTGACGACTTCTCTGCCTACTTTCTCTCTTCCAAAATCCCCGCAATCATTCTCGGCGACTTCAACATCCCTATTAATACTAACACTCCTGCCACTTCCAAACTTCTCAGTCTAACCTGCTCCTTTGACCTGAAGCAATGGATACATGCTTCTACTCACTCTGAAGGCAATATCCTTGACCTTGTTTTCTCTCACCTGTGCATTCCTCACAACCTTTCAAACAATCCTTTCCCTCTCTCTGATCACTACCTATTAGTTTCACTCTCTCCCTCTCCTCCACCTCCTCTCCCTCCAGCTACCTTACAGTTACCCGCAGAAACCTACGCCATCTCAACCCTTCTCTTCTCTACTCTGCTATTGACCACCTCTATGACAAAATCGCACCCCTGTCCTGCACCAACCTAGCCACTTCTATCTACAACGCTTCACTCTTAGCCTCCCTGGACACACTGGCCCCCCTCACTAGACACCGAATCAGGCCCCGACCCCTTCAACCTTGGCAAACAGATAACACTAGAAGTCTGAAAAATCATAGCCATGCTCTTGAGCACCTATGGCGTAAGACTAGGTCTCAGAAAGATTTCAGCCAATATAAATCTTCCCTCCATAAATAAAATTCCAGTCTCCACACTGCCAAGCAGACCTATTTTATTACTCTCATAAACAGCTTGTCATCCCGCCCCCGGCAACTCTTCGCTACCTTTAATTCTCTACTCCGTCCTCCACTACCTCCTCCCACTGACTCACTCACTGCCTAGGAGATTGCCAACCACTTCAAACAGAAGATTGATACAATTCGTAAGGAGATCATTGCTGTTCAGATACCTTCCATGCTTTACTCTTCATGCCCACAGGTGCGATCACTACTTCCCTCATTCAACCCCACCATTATAGATGAGTTTGCTAAACTACTTGCTAACGTCCGCTTAACCACCTGCCCTCTGGATCCTGTTCCCTCGCAAATGCTACATTCACCCTCTGGCCCTATTCTACGCTCTCTAACCCACATCCTCAATCTCTCCCTCTCTTCTGCCATCTTCCTCAACTCTCTAAAACATGCACTAGTCAACCTCATACTTAAAAAGCCCTCACAGGACCCAACCAATCTTAGCAACCTACGCCCTATTTCCTTGCTCCCCTTTTTATCCAAACTCCTTTGTCTACAACCGACTGTGCGACCACCTTGCCGAGAATAGCCTCCTTGATCACCTTCAGTCTGTATTTCGGCCTCAACACTCCACTGAAACTGCTCTCCTAAAACTGACAAACGATCTACTAACAGCCAAAACCAATGGACACTATTCTGTACTCCTACTCCTGGACCTTTCTGCTCCTTTGATACGGTTGACCATCCCCTCCTCCTCAAAAAACTCCATGCCTTTGGTCTCCGTGACTGTACTCTTCACTGGTAATCTTCTTACTTATCCAACCGCACCTTTAGCGTTACTTACAATTCTACTTCCTCCTCTCCTCTTCCCTTCTCTGTTGGGGTCCCCCAAGGCTCTGTTCTTGGACCCCTCCTATTTTCAATCTACACCTCCTCTCTGGGTCTGCTGACGATACTCAAATCTATTTATCCACCCCTCAGCTCTCTCCCTCAGTCTCCTCCCGTATCACTAATTTACTATAAGATATATCAGTCTGGATGTCACACCACTTGCTCAAACTCAATCCATCCAAAACCAAGCTTATAATTTTTCCTCCACCACGTGCCCCTTTCCCTGATCTCTCTGTCAATATCGATAGCATTACTATCAGCCCATCCCCGCACAAACAAGGTCCTAGGTGTTGTCCTGGACTCTGAACTCTCCTTCAAGCCCCACATCCAATCGCTGTCCAAATCTTGCTGCCTCAACCTCCGCAACATCTCCAAAATACGCCCCTTTCTAACCAAAGACACAACAAAGCTCTTAGTTCACTCCCTGGTTATCTCGCGCCTCGACTACTGCAATTCCCTTCTCATTGGCCTACCTCTACACAGGCTACCCCCCTTCAATCCATCATGAATGCTGCCGCCAGACTCATCCACCTTACCAATCGCTCAGTGTCCGCTGCTCCTCTCTGTCAAGCCCTCCACTGGCTTCCGCTCACCCAACGAATTAAATTCAAAATACTAACAATATCTTACAAAGCCATCAACAGCTTAGTCCCCAGCTACATTACTAGCCTGGTCTCAAAATACCAACCTAATCGCTCTCTGCGTTCCTCTCAAAACCTTCCGCTCTCTAGCTACCTCGTCACCTCCTCCCATGCTCGCCTCCAGGACTTTACCAGAGCCTCTCCAATCCTATGGAACTCCTTACCCTTATCTGTCCGATTATCTCCTACTCTATTAGCTTTTAGGCGATCTCTAAAAACCCTCCTCTTCAGAGAAGCCTATCCTACCCACACCTAACTACTATTTTCTCCATCGGCCAATCCCCTACGGTTATTGCCTTTTGTTTCACTTGACCCTCCCTTCTAGATTGTAAGCTCTAATGAGCAGTGCCCTCTAACTACTCCTGTATTGAATTGTATTGTAACTGTATTGTCTTCCCTCACATTGTAAAGCACTGCACAAACTGTTGTATAAACAGTTAAATATATGCGCTATATAAATCCTGTATAATAATAATGTCTCCACCCCCTCCTCTTACCTATCCTGCATAACCTGTATAAAAAAAAATGTGTACTTACCTTCTTTTTAATCTGGTCCAGTACGGTAACGTGATTCTGTCTCCCCTGTGTAAGGGAGCACTCTACAACAGCTGTTAATTTCTCAGAGCCATGAGATCACCCATAGGCTCCCATAGCCCATCTATTGTAGACGCTCCCTCCTCTCCATTGCATCAGCTGCTCACTGACACAAGGGAGCCAGTGCTGCAGGATCATGTAACTGGATTGGATTAAAAAAAGGTAAGTACACATATTTTTTTCTACAGGAAATGCAGGACAGGTAGAAGGAGGAGGGAGGTAACATATTTTAGAATAGTTATAGTCAGCTTTATGATCCACTTTAAAGGAAATATGGGTTATCAAAAAATCAGTAGTAGCATTTAATTCACAATAAACAGGCCATGTGGGGGTAAGGTTATTGTTCTGTTCTCACTACACGTATGCCCCAGGCGTGTGCAGCTCAACATACAGCTAAACCTTTAATCCTGCAATAACCAGTCCTTTTGTAACTTAAGGCTTTATTCCAGAGATAGAATAGTGGTCACATGAACAGGTTACAAGTCAGAATGGATATGCGAATAGGATTGTGAATAGAGTGAGGTGAAACTGCAAATAAACAGATAAAGGCATACAATCAGTATACAAACATAAACAGTATATGCATTGAGTATATAACCAACCGTTTATAGGCATACCAGCGATGCTTCAAAGGGGGGTTCAGGAATCTTCCCACAGGAACCTCAGATGCTGTCTGGCTGTCTCCATGAGCTGTTCTAAAATGGAGATTTTCTCAGAGAGGGGTGGAACTAATGTCCAGCAATAGATAACAGGAAGTACCATAAAGTACTGTACAACAGTCTATGTCACAGTGGCATCTTGTGGCCTATATTGGTATTACAAGTTCCATTAGCATTAATTATTTCCTTATGCTGGAGGCATGACAGTTATTGTCCTTTGGAAAAAGAGCATAGTCTTTTATAGACAGTGTAGAGTGAGTGCTAAAGGGACAGGAGAATTGACAACCATCAGTACGCATTCACTAGACCCAGTTATATTATAGTCAAAGCAAATAACGTGGGTCTATCCACTGGAGGAATAGAAGAGGGTGTAGCCGACTTATGATCCCACTCCAGGCTGCATACTTTGTTAAAGTCTAGACAGACAGGGTATATACTGTATATACAGCAGTCAGTGACTGTCCACTATGCAATGTGTGAAAATATCATTTCCGCATGGGCTCAATTTCATGGACACGAAGTGGAACGCAAGAGTATGTTTTGGCAGAATAGAGAAGACACCCCTTGAATATTGAGGGATGGGAGCATGGTAGACCCATCCCAGCCAACCTTTAGACAGACAGTCTTCCAGTGACATAAGTTTCTTGAATAGCCACTATCTCTGAACACTGTTCTTAATAAATGCAAGCATTGTGGTCCTCTTAAACAAGTCATTTAAACCCCTCATATTTAAACTCATATTAGACAGTGACTTACCTCTAATCAATGATTAGAAATGTACATTGCATAGGATAACAGTAATTACCAAAAATAATATTGCGGAGAAGTGGAGAACACAATGAGTCACATAACTAATAAACAAGTAAGTATAACCCTTCTGTGTGGGGCACTGACACAGACCTAATCAAGAGTTTTGAATGTGTCAACCCAGAGCAAATATTCTGACACATAGAGCTACAGACACTGTTTAAGGAGACATGTATGTGGAAAGATGGTTAAATGCTTAACAGTGAAAGACACAACAAACAGTTCCCACACTATAGCAGTCTTATAAATGGCAAGATTTGCTGAGAATATGCACAGTAGGAAGAGAAGTCCATGGGTTGAGTCACCAATTGTTGTAGAGGCCTTGAAGGACTTTCAGCGAAGAAAAGTAAGATTGGATTTTGTTGGCATACAGATTAAGAATGTTCCAAAGGGAGAGAATCATGTGTTTGCACATTTATAAGGCATATCACATTGGTAAAACAAATTGCGAAGGTGAATACTGCAATTGTCTCTGGATTTTGCAGGGCCAAAAATTGAGCTTCTACGATCCCTGATTCACAATATCCTTTCTTTAGTACTATGTAAATCTAGTACATGAGGTTAGTATTGGACAATTTATGGGTTTGTCTGTTTTTACCAATTTTGAACAGAAAAATTTTAAGTCCTCATTGAGTGCAATCAGAGGGGTCTAAGCAAATGTAACGGGTTCCTCTTTGGCATGGCTGTCTCCAGTGTTATCAACCAACCAGATTAAAATTTACTACACGTCACCCACAATTTACTGGCACAGCCAAGCTTTTACTAACATTTACAAAAGTTACAAATTTACAGTTTTAAGTGCAAATTTCAGTATTTAAGCTACAAAAAATACAATATACAGTTAGCAAGGTGATTTAGGGTAGATATTAAGGCGAAAAACATATTTCTTATTTTCAATATAGTAAGTAAGTAGCTCAGGGACAGGACTCAGGAGGGTAAGAAATTAAAATAGGCAGACACACACACACATGAAATTCACACTCACAGGGGCACTGACAGCAGTGGGAAGAAGCACAGATGATGATGATGACACCTCGCCGACACCTCTGAGTCACAGTGACAGCCTCTCTCCATGCCAGGTGGTCCCTTCTATTCACTCCAGTGCCAGCAGCACTGACAGTCTCTCTCAGTGCCATCTTAAGAGCATTATAGGCCCCAGGAAATGCAGTGCACTGGGGACCTGCCTACACAATCACCCACGTGAATAAAAATGCAAATTATTGATAAGGCTATAATTATTGGTACCTCCAACAAAATCAGTGTTTAAACATTAAATTAATAATTAATAAATCATTTTAAAAAAGGCTAAAAAAATAATAAATTAATAAATAATAAATGAAAAAAAAAAAAAAAGGCTAAAAAAAAATTAATACTTTAAATGTAAAAAAGATTCAGCGCTGAATGTGTAAACTATATGTAGACCTGCAGCTGACACTCAAGGACAATCTAGACACCTTTAACATATATCATAAATCATAGTGCAGCGCAGTCTTATAAAACTCTCTAAAACTGGAATATATATAAATATTAACTAAAAAGTGACCCAAATACAAAGTCAAAAATAAGAGCAAGAGAGACAGTCCATAGCTTGAAATGATGCAGGAGAAAAAAGTCCACACGTGGTCTGGTGAACACTGAAGTCACACTGATTGTTTTTGTTCACCAGACCACGTGTGGACTTTTTTCTCCTGCATCATTTCAAGCTATGGACTGTCTCTCTTGCTCTTATTTTTGACTCTGTATTTGGGTCACTTTTTAGTTAATATTTATATATATTCCAGTTTTAGAGGGTTTTATAAGACTGCGCTGCACTATGATTTATAAAAAAAATTAATAACTAATTTAAAAAAAGCGACAAAAATAAAATGCACTGAAATCCCTATTCATTTGGGCATCAATTGTATACAAAATGAAAGTGACATGCAGATTTTTTGGCTTTCTGAACATACAAAGACAAAATTAATTTCTGCACATAAAAAAAAGTTAGTACTGCCATGCTGGCTTCCACTTTAGGCTTCTACAGCAGTGCCCCCACCCTTGCGGCTTGCGTTGCAGCTGTCCTGGTGTGTGCCTGTCTTCCGGCAGACCTTGGAAGCATGCAGGCACTCCTGCTGCTGTGGGTACCTCTCCATGGCTATAATCTCCATCGATTAGCCTGACAGCAGTGCCAGGCTAATGACAGCTTCAGGGGTGTAAATACAGGGGTTTCAGGGGTTGCAATTGCAACCAGGCCCCATGCTCCAGGGGGCCTGTGTGGCTCCCCTGTACACCTGGAATTGGAGGGGTGGCGGGGGCAGCATGTAGAGAAATCATTGTCCTCCTTTTTCCTCCTGTAGCTGCAGGAGAAAAATGGAGGAGATTGGTTCCTCTGTATGCTGCCCCTCGCCATTCCTCCTATCCAGTTCACTTGTGTTCTGCTGCCTCTCAGCCCCTGTGTGCTCCCCCACACCACTGTTGGGAGGCCCCAAGATGGCAGGAAGGGGGCCTGCTGCAGGACCATAATAAAGGGCCCCAGGATCAGTGGGAAGAGCCCCAGGCTTAAAGAGAAGGGCCCCGGCCAGGGGTCTGGGGGACCCTTCATGGTTTCTTGCACCGGGGCCCTGAAGGTTCTAGTTACGCCTCTGGACAGTTTCCAAGTTCGGCAGCTGGGTCCGGTGAACACACACACAGACGGGAGTCAGACTCAACAGTCCTGTGCACTCTCCCTCCACGGCCCAAGTGGCCTGACAGCAGCGCAGGGCCGACAGGCGCTTGCCACCTGCTAAGTTAAGCAGTGGGATGCACATGGGAGTTGGGCCTAATGCTTGGCTGGGGCTGGGTCGCTGGGCAAGTGGGGCCCACCGGGCAACTTCCCAGCGTGCCCATGCGGTAAGACGGCCCTGTTCCCGCTCCTGGCTTGCCTTGCTCCCATCCCACTCGGCTCACTTGCAATATGACATCACACGAAACATGCTCAGGAAACAGCCTCTGCCAGACTCACCCCCGCCGGCCTTGCCTGAACACACTGTAGCAGGCACTCGGATGGTCTGGGCCGGCTCCGGACTGGAACTTCAGAGCTGAGTGTCACAGACATATTTTTAACTAGCAACCTTTTCCTGTCACTGGCATTTACTGGCAGGAGAAAAGTGCCCGGTTTTTACTGGCTGCCAGTAAAGTACAGACGGTTGGCAACACTGGCTGTCTCTAAAATCTTTATTTTTGTTAAAATCTGCCATTCTTTCATCTAATGCTTGGTGTTTTCTCTTCCCTAACAAAGAGATGAATTGCTTAGTTGCTTGTGGAAATAGAATTGCTTAGATGTTTGCCGGAAAACAGCGTTGCTTAGTTGTCTGTGGAAATAACATAACACTCTTCACTCTCAGTCTCTGCCAATTCAGCCAGCAAATCATTAACCTTCCCCAGAAGAGGTGTTTTCTGTTTGCCCTACGCTGTGCTTTTTAAAATCGTCAGGCCTCTGTCCTCTATATATATGTAATTATTTTTTTATTTAGAGTAAGAAAGATGTTATACCCAGCTACTCTGTCCATTTGTTTTGCACAGAGCAGTCCCTTAACCACTCCTGGACCGGAAGAATTTACCCCCCTTAATGAGCAGTCCATTTTTTGCGATATTTTAACTGACATGTGACGCTGTACCCACAAATAAAATTGATTTCTTTTTTCCCCACAAATATAGCTTTATTTTGGTGGTATTTGATCACCTGTGCGATTTAAATATTTTGTGCTATAAACAAACAAAAAAAGCGACAATTCTGGAAAAAAAAAACAATATTTTTTACTCTCTGTTATATAACAAAAAAAAAATCTAAATTTTTCATCATTTTAGGCCAATTTGTATTCTGCTACATATTTTTGGTAAAAAAAATCCCAATAAGTGTACAGTGGGTACGGAAAGTATTCAGACCCCCTTAAATTTTTAATTCTTTGTTATATTGCAGCCATTTGCTAAAATCATTTAAGTTCATTCTTCTTCCTCATGAATGTACACATAGCACCCCATACTGACAGAAAAACACAGAATTGTTGACATTGTTGCAGATTTATTAAAAAAGAAAAACTGAAATATCACATGGTCCTAAGTATTCAGACCCTTTGCTGTGACACTCATATATTTAACTCAGGTGCTTTCCATTTCTTCTGATCATCCTTGAGATGGTTCTACACCTTCATTTGAGTCCAGCTGTGTTTGATTATACTGATTGGACTTGATTAGGAAAGCCACATACCTGTCTATATAAGACCTTCCAGATCACAATGCATGTCAGAGCAAATGAGAATCATGAGGTCAAAGGAACTGCCTGAAGAGCTCAGAGACAGAATTGTGGCAAGGCACAGATCTGGCCAAGGTTACAAAAAGATTTCTGCTGCACTTAAGGTTCCTAAGAGCACAGTGGCCTCCATAATCCTCAAATGGAAGACGCTTGGGACGACCAGAACCCTTCCTAGAACTGGCCGTCCGGCCAAACTGAGCTATCGGGGGAGAAGAGCCTTGGTGAGAGAGGTAAAGAAGAACCCAAAGATCACTGTGGCTGAGCTCCAGAGATGCAGTCAGGAGATGGGAGAAAGTTGTAGAAAGTCAACCATCACTGCAGCCCTCCACCAGTCGGGGCTTTATGGCAGAGTGGCCCGACGGAAGCCTCTCCTCAGTGTAAGACACATGAAAGCCCGCATGGAGTTTGCTAAAAAACACCTGAAGGACTCCAAGATGGTGAGAAATAAGATTCTCTGGTCTGATGAGACCAAAATAGAACTTTTTGGCCTTAATTCTAAGCGGTATGTGTGGAGAATCATCACCTGTCCAATACAGTCCCAACAGTGAAGCATAGTGGTGGCAGCATCATGCTGTGGGGGTGTTTTTCAGCTGCAGGGACAGGACGACTGGTTGCAATCGAGGGAAAGATGAATGCGGCCAAGTACAGGGATATCCTGGACAAAAACCTTCTCCAGAGTGCTCTGGACCTCAGACTGGGCCGAAGGTTTACCTTCCAACAAGACAATGACCCTAAGCACACAGCTAAAATAACGAAGGAGAGGCTTCACAAAAACTCTGTGACTGTTCTTGAATGGCCCAGACAGAGCCCTGACTTAAACCCAATTGAGCATCTCTGGAGAGACCTAAAAATGGCTGTCCACCAACGTTTACCATCCAACCTGACAGAACTGGAGAGGATCTGTAAGGA
Source organism: Pelophylax lessonae (assembly GCF_965119305.1). NCBI lineage: Eukaryota > Metazoa > Chordata > Amphibia > Anura > Ranidae > Pelophylax > Pelophylax lessonae. Next base: position 95,292,166 of record NC_138779.1, read on the forward strand.
GGAATGGCAGAGGATCCCCAAATCCAGGTGTGAAAGACTTGTTGCATCTTTCCCAAAAAGACTCCTGGCTGTATTAGATCAAAAGGGGGCTTCTACTAAATACTGAGCAAAGGGTCTGAATACTTAGGACCATGTGATATTTCAGTTTTTCTTTTTTAATAAATCTGCAACAATGTCAACAATTCTGTGTTTTTCTGTCAGTATGGGGTGCTATGTGTACATTCATGAGGAAGAAGAATGAACTTAAATGATTTTAACAAATGGCTGCAATATAACAAAGAGTGAAAAATTTAAGGGGGTCTGAATACTTTCCGTACCCACTGTATGTTGATTGGTTTGCGCAAAAGTTATCGCGTCCACAAACTAGGGGAAAGATTTATGTAATTTTTATTTATTAATTTTTTTTTCTAGTAATGGCGGCGAACAGCCATTTTTAGCGGGACTGTGACATTGCAGCGGACAAATTGGACACCTAACTGACATTTTTGACACTTTTGGTACTTTTTGACACTCCCAAGAGGAAAATGTCTAAAGGGATGCAGGCCCAGCTGCTTTCCTCATTAGAGCCCTGCAGCATTCACAGCTGATATATAATTATGAAACCACTCCCATTTGACCCACTCAGCACAGAGGAAAAAACAATGATTTCTTTACAATAACAAAAGGTAGAAATCTGCAACAAAGTTTGTTAAAATCCCTGCAATGTACAGAGATCACCCAGACGGGAATGTTTTTTTCTCAACAAAAGTGGAGTTACTCTTTAACCACTTGCCGACCGCTCACATTGAGGGTACTGCGGCAAAGTGGCTCAATTCCGTCCAGCGACGTAGGACTACGTCGCTGGACTCCTCCCCTTGTGGGCGGCGCGCATGTGCCGCTGGAGGCTCGCTCCCGCTGTATTCAGACACAGCGGGAGTCGGGCCAGGGGAGGAGAGGTGGTGATCACCGCTGCTCTTCCCCGATCTTAGGGGATCGAGTGAGGAAATCCGCCCGCTTGTGTAAACAAAGCGGGCAGATCTCCTATGTGACAGGCAGGGACAGATTACAGGATTCAGCATAGCTGAACCTGCGATCTGTGCCTGTGTCACACAATCCCCTCCCCCCACACACGTCAGTAAGCACCAGGCATACATTTAACCCCTTGATCACCAATAGTTAACCCCTTCCCTGCCAGTGTCATTATTACAGTAACAGTGCATATTTATAGCACTGATTACTGTAGTAATGTCACTGGTACCCCCAAAAGTGTCGAAAATGTCAGTCAAGGGTCCGATCTGTCTGCCACAATGTCGCAGTCCCGCAAAAAAAATCGCAGATCGCTGCCATTACTAGTTAAAAAAAAAAAATGACATAAATCTTTCCCGTAGTTAGTAGCTGCGATAACTTTTGTGCAAACCAATCAAAATACGCTTATTGTGATTTGTTTGACCAAACATATGTAGCAGAAAACAAATTAGCCTAAAATGTTAAAAAATTTTGATTTTGACATTTTTTTTGGGAATTTCATATAAAAAAATGTGAAAAATATTGTTAGTTTTTCAAAATTGTCGCTCTTTTTTTGTTTAATGCGCAAAAAGTAAAAATCACATAGATGATCAAATACCACCAAAAGAAAGCTCTATTTCTGGGGAAAAAAAGGACATCAATTTAATTTGGGTACAGTGTCGCACGACTGTGCAATTGTCCATTAAAATAATGCAGTGCTGAATCGCAAAATATGGCCTGGTCAGGAATGGGGTAAAATCTTCTGGTTTTAAAGCGGTTAAAAATACGCTCATTGAGAATTTTTTTGTCAAAGACACGTAGCTAAATACATTTTGGCCTAAATATATGACAAAAATGTAATATATTGGATATTTTTTAACTGTCTTTGTAGAAAAATATTGTTATTTTTTCAAAATTGTCGCTCTTTTTTTATTAATATCGCAAAAAATGAAAAGTGCAGAGGTGATCAAATACCACCAAAAGAAAGCTCTGTTTGTGGGGAAAAAAGGACGTAAATTTAGTTTGGGTATGGCGTTGCATGACCGCGCAATTGTCAGTTAAAATTGCACAGTGCCAAGTTGCAAAAAGTGGCCTGGACGTAAAGCAGGAAAATCCTCTGGTGGTAAAGTGGTTAAGTAAAACTGATCAAAGTGGCTAAACAGCCACTTGATCACTTTTTCAAGTGACAGAAGGGGGCCCCCGCACCCTCTGCTGCACTCTGCTGTTTCTGGGCTCTCCCTTTCCAAGGCGGAGCCGGGTGCCACTGCTGGCGGTTGCACTGGCTGACTATAGGGAAGATGGAGGATCTTTCATTCCCCAATTGTCACTATGGTCTATGACATTGGAAGTGACAAGGATTCTGTCACTTCCGGTTTTGGTCTTTTGTTTACCACCCGTCAGCCCGACACTGCTGACAGGGCTTCCATCTTCCCCAGGTCTTCCTTTCGAGTTCATGGGCTCTGGCTGTATGAGTGGCCGGGGTCGCGATGATATCACTCCTGTGCATATTCACGGAAGCCCTCGGCTGCGGCACGAAGCTCTGAAGGTGACATCACCAGCTGCATGTGTAAATATCTCCCAAACACTGCAGGTTTAGGAGATATTCATTCTACCTATAGGTAAGGTTTATTATAGGCTTGCAAGTAGGTACAACTGAAAAAAAAATAACTTTACTACCACTTTAATGGCTTGCTGCTTCTACTGCATGCTTGTTGCTTAGCCCACTCCTGGCCAGCCAGGCTGCATGATCAGATAAGAGCCTGCTATGGGTTTTAGGTGGGGCAAAATCCATACCAGACCTACATCAAGGACTAAGAGTATGGAATTTAGTGTCAAAGAATTTATCTTTGTGTATGTCCTGTTTCCTTTACTTCATCATACAGATGTGCCACATCACTTGCAGGCTTCTGAGCCCTTTCAGAATCATAAAGGAATTATGTATTTTTGATGTTGCCCTTTAAGACTTTTTTCAAAAGAGCTGCACCCCCTTACCCCATGAATAGCATATTTTTAAAAAATGTTTAACTTGCTAGGGCCTAGCTCCCAATGCCATTTGAAACCTGGTCAGATTCACTGGCCAGTCTTCAAACTATGGCCCTCCAGTTGTTCAGGAACTACAATTCCCATCATGCCTAGCCATGGCTGTGAATGTCAGAGTTTTACAATGCCTCATGGGATGTGTATTTCCGCAACAGCTGGTGGACCGTAGTTTGAGGATCCCTGCTGTAAAGGATCACCTGATCTCATGTTGTACACTGTCTATATCCATTTTCAATTTTAAAATGTCATAATTAATTAAGCATTTGTTTGCCACTAAACCCTGTGTCAGATATTTCCTAGTTTGTGCTCCCTTTGCAAACAGACTGGCTCCCCTCCGGTCAGGGTCCATTACAAGTATTGCACCAGCTTTGTTTCAGAGTACTGTTTTTTTGAGGCAGGGTTTGTTTCTGCAATTTTCTTCTGTAATTTTCTTTCAGCCTAATGTTGTGTGAGTGTATGAAAGGACAACTGTACTAAAGGTATTGTTGTCCTTTAAGTGAGGTATGTGCGGAGTCCCGGGAGGGAGGTCATATTTCATATGTAATTGCTGTTTAAAATATACAAAATTTCTGAAACATAATTTAGCTTGGTGCAGTTCACATTTGTATCAACCAGACAGTATACCCAGCATAAAACAGCAACTGCTCACAAACATGGTAAATATTAATATTCTGGATAAAAACACATCAATTTGGCTTGATTATTATTATTATTCCTATACTGTATATTAGAAAACAGTAAAGAATAAAATAAAGTTATGAACATCTTTGCAATGTACTATAACACAGGACATACCGGTATTACAATGTTTTGATAGGTCCATGTTCTCCTAAACTAGAGATTATGAGTTAAGTCTCTGTCTGAGCTGAAAGCTTATTTGATCTATTAACTACTTCTCCATAGAGGTTACAGTGGGTGAACTAATTATATAAACCTGAAGTAGACAAATAACTTCAATGAGTAAAGTAGAGGTAGAGATTTAATTGTTATTAAGCCTAGTCAGTTGAGGATAAATAGGTTATCTCCCTACACTGGCATTTGATATTTGATACCCTGATCTTCAGGCTAAATACACCAATAAAAACCTACAAAACATAATGCTGTTCTAAACTACACAAGTTCTTTGTTAGTGTAGCAGAGTGCCCTTTTATTCACCATAGATAGATGCAGGTGCATGCCCCTTTACCTCTATTTTCCACATTCCATTGGTTTCCTGGACCAGGGAAGATAGGTTCCTCAGTTTGTGAGCTAGGGTGAGATGATGCGGATGGATGGTTGAAGAAACAATTTCTAGATGGACTGCTGTCTGACATAGTCAGGAAAATCTTGCAAGAGATAGAAGCAGCCACAATTTGAAGTCTCAGAAACTGTTAGAAGCGGCCATAAGGTCAGCGGCATAGATATACAGGCTTGAACTCAACCAGGGCTGTAAATAGTGGGAAATCAATAGACCCACCGCCAACCAAACAGATGGTTTATGGGAGGTGGCCATCCAGAAATTGACAGAAGGGATGATTCAGCTCCAGAACAAATTCATCCACTTTGAAGTGAAGACAAGACTACTTATCTAAGGGGCAAGAAGGGGATGCCGCCCTTGTGAAGAAGGTGAACACTGCCTCGGAGGGATTTAAGGTGGGCATGGAGACTAATTCAGTCCTGGAGCTGTCAAGCTGGGTGTTCTCCTGGGAGACTGACCCAAGCATACACAGCCATTAAACCATTATGCTACACTGTTAGCAGTCAAGCAATAGGACAGCAAATGACTCCCCCCATCTAAGACCCGAACATGTGTTGTTTGACTGTTCTTGTACTGAGTGTGTGGATGCTTCCATGGCCGAGAGATAAAGTTAGATGAGCCTAGAAATACCATGGATCTCATTTACACTATTTCTGAGATAAGGAAACATATGGTAAACTATTTAAGAGGTATAAGGAAACAAAAATGCCTTTTTTGCAGCAGCAAGCAGTTTTTTGTTTAAAAATTCCCATATAGTAGAGCTCATCAAACACAAGCCAGTTTGCTATTGAAGCCTCAGTGTTGCTTTGCACTCCATAGTCCATCAGTCCTCTCCTTCCACTCTATGCACCTCATTCTGAGCCCTCCTGACCAGCAATGATAGCTTCCTGCAGGGATTCACAGGGAAAATTGTGCATGTCTGAAGTCCAACAATTTGTTAAAGTGCAGTCATGGCTGGAGCATGAAGAGTAGGAAGCATCTGACTTTAACCTTTAACCTGTTGACAGAGGGCTAGTCTGTTGTAAATCAAACACAAGCAAGTAAAAATGCAAAACCATGTGAAAACTTATCTGGAATCATTTCATAATGGCCCATTCCAGATGTGCCAGTTTATTCAGAGAAAAGAAATCCAAGAAAAACCAAGATACCTACACTGTAACCTTTTTTTTTTTAATTTCTTTATTTAGTAAGAGGTTGCAATACAAACAGAGTGAAGGCACATCAGGTAAAGATGAAACATAACAATCTGACAACAGCATCATAAACAGTGCTTCACCAAGGTTACCATAGCTGTAAAAAGAATATAGTCCACTGGAACAGAAAGGTGGGATCAGTTCCCCCCTGGATGTGAAAGAGAACAGACATGCCAAACATTACAAAGGATGGCAGATTGGATAACAACCTCAATTTATAACAAACTTATGGGTGTCGGGTACCAGGGTAGTACCGACGGACGGGCTCCTGTACAGAGCAGAAGCAGGAAACGGTAACTCCAAACCATGGAGTCAGTCAGGGAATGAACAGGTAGCAGGGATAAAAGCTATAGAAGATCCCAGTCTCGGGGAGAAAGTACGAGTAGGTACAGATGGGAGAGAAAGAGAAAAGGAGCAGGAACTGCAGGGGCTAAAAGAAAAAAGGTAAAAGAGAGAAGAAAGGAGGAAGGAAGGGAACAGGAAGAAGCTGAAGAGGTCGGCGGTACCCGGGTCCCCAGGCCCGTAACCCCCCCCCCCGCGCCCCCAGAGCCCTAGTCGGAGACAGAGAGCTCCCGCAGGTAAGCGTCTGTACATGTGAAGTAGTCCCACGGTCTCCATTTGTCCCGAAAAGCTTGTTCTTGATTGTACAAGGTAGCCAACAAGTCTTCCATGTCCCGAAGCTCCTTAACCTTGGAAAACCACAGAGACCTCGGGGGTGTATCAGGTGACCTCCAACAGAGGGATATGCAGGCTTTGGCAGCATTTAAAAGCTTAATAGTCAGAGAGGACTTGTGTTTCTCAACTGGACGTCGGGTGAGGTGCAGTAAGCACGCCGCAGGATCATCCGCCACGTCCACTTTAGTAAGCTGTTTGATAACGCCGGCCACCGCTTGCCAAAACGGTTTGACCAGCGGGCATTCCCAAAAAATATGAAACATTGTCCCCCCGGTGTCATTGCAGCACCAGCATTTATCCGATACCAGAGGGAATCACCGGTGTAAGAAAGACGGCACCCTATACCAACGCGTGAGAACCTTGTATCCCGTTTCCTGGATCCTAGTGGCGATAGAGGATTTATGCGCAGAGAGAAGGATCTTGTCTCTTTGGGATTTTGTGAAAGTGGTACGGAGGTCAGATTCCCAGTGGGCAAGAAAAGGAGGGGAAAAATCAGCGGGGGGGATTGTTCAGTGCCGCATAAGCGACAGAAAGGGTGTATCGCATCGGTTCCGGACTGTGGCAGATCCGGTCCAGGGCGGTCAGAGGACGGGAGATACTGGGGAGGCAGAGGGTCCCCCGGAGGAAATGCAGAAGCTGGAGACCACTCCAAAAGTCTAGCGAAGGGTCCACGATTCCAGATAATGCCCCCACGGAGAGGCCACCTTCACTTCCCAAAAAGTCCACAAGATGGGCACGGCCCACGACAGTCAAGCCATGGAACCCACCGCCATCCAGCCCGGGAGGGAAATCCGGGTTGCCCACCACAGGAACCATCGGCGAGGGGAGTGGGGAGACCATAGTGTGAAAAAATGTGTCTCTGACAGCAGAGAGCGTACATCCCAAAGTGGGATGATCCCGCAACTCCCCTGGGAGAGGCGTAGAGATCCACGGCCAACTCCTAGCTGTGCCACCTGAGTCCTCCAATTCCATGGGAAAGGTCTCCGTAGCGACAAATAGCCAGATCAAGGCTGGGAGTGACGTGCGGGGGTTGGTGAGAAAAAAAATCAGGTCGTCGGCAAAAGCCACAACCTAATGGGTCCCAGACGGTTTGGGATATCCCACGATTTCCGATTCCTTCCAGACCATACAGAGAAACGGTTCCAGGGTAAGGATAAAGATTAGGGGCGATAGAGGGCACCCCTGACGATTCCCATTGGAGATGGGGAAGAAGTCGGAATGAGTGACATTGTCTCTGACCGCAGCCAAGGGATGCGAATAGAGGGACAAATTCCAAGACAGCATGGATTGCCCGAGGCCAATGTGGGTCAGGACTGCCCTAATGAACTGCCAGTTAACCCTGTCAAAAGCCTTCTCCGCATCCGTAGATAGCAGGAGAAGGGGGGTTTTGGAAGACCTGGCAGCATGAATCAAGTTGAGGACCCGGATGGTGTTATCCCGCGGCTCCCTGAGGGGGACAAAACCTGCCTGATCGGTGTGGACCAAAGACAGAACCTGCCCTGTAAGCCTGTTGGCCAAGATTTTAGCGAACAATTTCAGGTCCGCATTGAGAAGTGCTATAGAACAATAGTTGCAGCAACGGGACAGGTCCTTACCCTCTTTGGGTATCAGGGAGATATGAGCCCGCAACAAGTCAGCCGGAAAAGGGTGGCCGTCTTTAATCACATTGAGGGCCACTAGCAAGTGGGGGAAGAGAACATCATGGAAAGTCTTATAATCTACACTGTAACCTTCTCAAACCCATGGAGACCCAAAGAGAAGCCCATAAGTGGGACTTTAAAGAACCTGTTCCAGTGCATGAGCCACATCTCTGCCAACAGAGGTTCAATGATGACTGCCTCCTGCTCTTCCACCATTTTCTCCAAGAATCATTCACTGATGCATCTGAAGACTAGGACGCATCAACTCTTGTCCTGAAAAATAGTACAGAGACTACTCCCCTGAGGCACTGCTAGAGACCTATGTTTGGGAGACTCCCTGTGCACCTTGTCTGAAAATCTGCAAGGGACAAAAAAGTTCAAGTGGGGTGAACTGTAGCGGGGTGCCATGTGCTCAAAATTTTCAGATGCAGGCATGTGCCCCTTTAACTCCATTTCCCACAATTCCCTCCTGGACATGCGCAGGACAGATACTTTTTTCAGCTTCCCTTTCTTCCAAAGAGGACACACCTGATAAGACAGAGCTAGATTGGCAAGCGATCCACAACCAGGTGTGCAGCTTTCTATTGTCATGACCTGTGTGCAGGAAGCCAGACAGAAACTTAATAGTCTGGTGCTGCTCTAGCAGACCCAGCTATTGTGGTGAGCCCCTCTCCAATTGCTGTCAGAGCATTCCAGATACCAGAGCTACCTTGGACTTCACTGAGATAGTTGCTGTTTATCAGGAAGTAGTAATTCTCAGCTAGACTCCCTGTGATAGAGTCTTAAGCCTAATGCACACTGGGCAGAAAAAAATTCACTTTTACAGGGATTTGGCATTTATTTTTTTCAGCTTGTAAACGCACTTGTATGTTAGCCTATGTGTCCATGCACACACAGAGGCGTTTATAGGCATTTTAAAAGAGGAGCGTTTACAGACTGAAAAAAAAAAATCTCCAGCAGCCAGTCAGCAGCTCTCTGCTCAGGGAGTTGTCAGAACCAAGTGATCGGTGGTGTTTGATCGCTCGGTTCTCAGTGCAGCGTCACCAGGGGACAGATGCAGCATCAGACCGATGCTGCATCCACCTAGGTAAGTATAAAAAAAATAAACCCAAACTTCTATTTTAACTGATGGAAGTTAAACAAGAACCTAGAGAAACTACAAAATAAGTTAGAGTTGGTGACTGGGGACAAAGAGAAGGCAAGTTCAATATATACCTTCTTCAGCTCTGTGCATACAAAGAAAAATGGGGGAGCTCAAGTCCATAATGGGGATAGTACTGACATAGCTCCAAAAAAACTTGAATGGCTCCTCAAAATTGATATGGTGCATAAACATTTAAACAAAATAAAGGCGAATAAATCACCTGGACAAGATGGCATATACCAGGTGACCTTACACTGGACCCCCTCCCCATCCCCCCTGGTCCTGCTGTACCAGACTGCCGCAGTCCCCCTCTGTCAGACACTGAAAAGCCGCTTCACCGGTCCGAGGATTTTATGTCAGGGAACTAGCCGCATGAATACGCACGCACGTATTGCAAACGCACGTCCGCTAGGGCGAAGACGTGTGCGTGCTGGCCCACAAAGTGGATGTCCAATCCCAGCACCCTCTGGCCTTTAAAAGGATATCTGTGGCACATGAACATTGCTGACTGGTCTTCAGCTTCCTGTTTCCTGTTTCCTGCTTCCTGTGTTTGTTGCTGCTTCTGATCACCTGTTGACAACCCGGCTTGTTCTTGGATTCCTCTTGTCTCGCTCCCAGCTCTGACCTCGGATTGTTCACGGATCTTCTCTTGTCATCTGCCCTGTGTATGACCCCGGCTTGCCTAACCACGACTCTGCTATCTGATCTGCTGACCTCTGGCTTACTGACCTCTGCTTCTGTCCCCGACTACGCCTTTGGCTGTGCCTTGTCTGCTGTGATCTGCCTTGGTGCCCACCTGCTGTACCCAGCCTGCAGAACCTGCTTCCAGTACTTACCTGTTGATCCTGCCAGCTGCACTCTCCATTACAAACTACTTCCAGCCGTGTGCAGTCTGCAACTACCACAGCACTCCTGGGTCCTAGTGCTCACCTCCTCTGGTGTTCACCTGCAGAGATATATTCCTACCATCAACCCTCATCTGGGGCACAGCTGGCAATCCCTGCTACTTTGGGCTTCGTGCTTCCTGTTACCACCTTCAGGGACACCAAGCACTCAGCCGCAAGGAGAGCCCTCTCGGCATTTCGGCTTCAGGACCAGGTACGTGACAGTACCAGTCAGCCATAAAATGTCTGAAGCCGACAGAGGTGCGTCTCCGCTAGAGGCTTTGTGCCAACAAGTTACAGCCCTCACACAAGCCGTACAGAATTTACAAGAAGGCTATATGCAACTAGAAGGTCGCCTGCACAGCATACCCTCTACGTCCTTTTCTGCTTGCCAGAATACCGCACATGAGGTCTCTGCTCCAGCCTCTGCTGTTTTTGAACGCACCGCTGTCATACCCACAGTAGTGGTACCTCCACCTGAACCAAGGGTCCCCATACCCGAACGTTTCTCCGGGGACCGAAGAAAATTCAGAGCGTTTAAAAATGCTTGTCAGTTATACCTAGCTCTGCAGCCACGGACTTTCTCCCTTGAAACTGTCAAAGTCGGTTTCATCATCTCCTTGCTGACAGAAGAACCTCAATCCTGGGCCCATCATCTTATGGAACAAAGTAACCCAGTCCTAGACTCAGTTTCAGCCTTTTTTGAAGCCATGGCACAGCTGTATGATGACCCCCAGCGAATGGCTTCGGCCGAAGCGGCCCTGCACACACTCCAGCAAGGGAATCGGCCTGTAGAGGACTATACGGTTGAATTCCGCAAATGGTCAGCAGATACAGACTGGAATGAAGCCGCACTCAAGTACCAGTTCCGGCTTGGTCTGTCCGAGGCGCTCAAAGATGAACTGGCCCGGGTGGAAGCTCCCACTACCCTTGAACGCCTTATACAGTTGGCTATACAGCTTGACCGCCGATTACGGGAGCGGCGCTTTGAACGGACTCAATCTTACAAACCTCCAGTAACCACCACTACACCCATGCAATTCGGCCTGTTGCGGCCTTCCCTGACCCCTGAAGAGAGGATCCGCCGGCGGCAAGCCAACCTTTGTCTATACTGTGGCGGTACGGGACATTTCCTTCGAAACTGCCCTGTGAGACCCAGTAAGTTCCTGTCCTCTCGTCCCACATATGCCTCGGTCGCTGGATCCTCCCCCGCTCATATCATCTTGCCTGTCTCACTGCAAGTGGCAGAAGGGGAAGTCAAATTCCGAGCCATTGTTGATTCAGGCGCCTGCAGTTGTTTTCTGGATCTTACATTAGCTAAGAAATTACAGATTCCACTTAGACCTAAAAGACTGAGTCTTACTGTTCACCTGGCAGACGGCACCATTCCCAAGTCGGGGCCCATTACCCAAGAGACTGAACCAATTCTAACGATTACTGACTCTGGACATCAAGAGTTCCTATGTTTCGATGTCCTCTACTCCCCCTTGTTTCCGGTAATACTCGGCCTTCCCTGGTTGAGGGCCCATAATCCCAAGATTGACTGGTCTAAAGGGGAGATCATGTTCCCTTCAGCCTACTGCCAGCAGCATTGTTTCGCTCCTGAACCATTGGACTCTCCCAGCTGCCTGACCGTTCAGGCAGTCTCAGATATCGGTCAGTATGTGCCTACTAGCTATCATGACTTCCTGGATGTGTTCGATAAGAAGAAAGCTGATGTGTTGCCACCTCATCGCTCTTATGACTGTCCTATTGAACTACTTCCAGGTGCAGAAATTCCTTTTGGTCGGATTTTTCCATTATCAGAAATAGAGCTGGAGGCTCTACGACTCTACATAAACGAGAATCTGGAAAAAGGATTTATCCGTCCATCCTCTTCCCCTGCAGGAGCAGGAATCTTCTTTGTTCAAAAGAAGGATCATACACTCAGACCTTGTGTAGATTACAGGGAATTGAATAAAATTACGGTCAAGAACCGCTACCCGCTACCTCTCATACCAGAACTGTTTCAACGATTTCGAGCTGCTCGAGTTTTCACTAAACTGGATCTACGAGGTGCATACAATTTAGTCCGAATTAGAGAAGGCGACGAGTGGAAAACGGCCTTCCGAACCCGTTTTGGACATTTTGAATACCTTGTGATGCCTTTTGGACTTTGCAATGCCCCAGCCACTTTCCAACACCTTGTAAATGACATCTTTAGAGAATTTCTGGATTACTTCCTTATAGTCTATCTTGATGATATTCTCATTTTCTCTGCATCTCTTGAATTGCATCGTGTGCACGTAAAGAAAGTCTTGTCTACCCTCAGGAAACATGGACTCTACGCCAAGGCAGAGAAATGCGAATTTGAGAGACAAACCATCCAGTTCCTAGGATTGATCATATCCACTGATGGTATCGCTATGGACCCCCAAAAGGTGTCTTCCATCCTGGAATGGCCTGCCCCAGTGGATAAAAAAGGAATCCAAAGATTTGTGGGGTTCGCCAACTTTTACAGGAGATTTATTAAAGGGTTCTCATCCATTATTGCTCCCATTACCCAGCTCACACGTCAACATTCCCGATTTCAGTGGTCCCAGGAAGCCCAGGCGGCCTTCAATAAACTGAAAGCTCTTTTCACCTCCGCTCCAATACTTCGGCACCCAGACCCTGCTCTGCCTTATGTCTTGGAGGTTGATGCCTCCGAGGTCGCCACTGGGGCAATCTTGTCACAACGTATGGGGCCTAAAGCCTTGCTCCATCCGGTAGCTTTTTTTTCTCGGAAGCTGAGTCAAGCAGAAAGGAATTATGATGTCGGTGATCGGGAGCTACTGGCTATCAAAACAGCCTTAGAAGAATGGCGATATCTTTTGGAAGGAGCTGCCCATCCAGTGATGATATTTACAGATCACAAGAATCTGGAATATCTTAGGACTGCTAAACGCCTTAGGCCTCGGCAAGCACGGTGGGCTTTGTTCTTCTCCCGATTTAATTTTCATATCACCTACAGGCCAGGGTCAAAAAACGGCAAGGCCGATGCACTTTCACGAATGTTTCCAGAGACCCCTGAAATAGCCTCCTCCAGTACCATCCTTTCACCACAAAACTTTTTGTTGTTGCAACCTGATTTAAAATCAGCCATCCAGCAAGCTTCCACTCAGTGTCCGGAGTCTGAAGTTTGTTCCTTGAAAAAACAAGACAATTTTTTCTGGCAAAATAACAAGATCTTCGTTCCACAAGAAGCAAGGACCCTAGTCCTGAAGGCATGTCATGACCATCAATTAGCGGGTCATTTCGGGGTACACAAGACCATTGAGCTCATTCAACGATCTTTTTGGTGGCCAGGCCTGAATCAGGACTGTAAGGATTATGTTGGCTCCTGTACTACGTGCCTTCGTAATAAGGGAAGTAACACCAGAGCCTGGGGCCTGCTAAGGCCGTTACCAATTCCTGATTTGCCCTGGAAGATGTTGTCAATGGACTTTATAGTGGACCTGCCTCCGGTTGAGGGATTCACATCCATCTTTGTAGTCATTGATCGATTATCTAAGATGTCGCATTTTGTGCCTATGGTGGGCACACCTTCAGCCACAGACACGGCTCAGGCTTTTATTAAAGAAGTAGTGAGACTTCACGGCTTGCCCAAAAGCATTGTATCAGACAGAGGTGTGCAATTTACCTCCAAATTCTGGAGAACCCTTTGCAAAGCTTTAAATATTGATGTCTGCTTGTCCTCAGCCTACCACCCACAAAGCAATGGTCAGACAGAGAGGACCAACCAGACCTTAGAGCAGTATCTTCGGTGTTTCTCCACCTTTTCACAGGACAACTGGGTATCTCTGCTCCCCTGTGCTGAATTTGCCTACAATAACTCAGTGCACGCGGCCACCAACCAAACCCCATTCTGGGCTAACTATGGCTTTCATCCATGCTTTTTTCCAGATTCTCTGCCAGAAACTGATGTGCCCGCAGTACAAGATAGATTAACCTCCATCTTTACGAATTACCAGACCCTGCAGGAGGCAATACAAAAGGCCCAGGATGACTATAAAAGGAATTATGATAAGAAGAGAAGGGAGAACCCGGCCTTCAAGGTTGGTGACAGAGTGTGGCTGTCTACGGCCAACCTAAAACTCCCCTGTCCTTCTCGTAAGCTGGGACCAAGGTTCATCGGACCTTTCGGAATTAAAAGAATCATCAATCCTGTGGCTTTCGAACTTTCTCTTCCGCAATCTTACAAAATTCACCCAGTCTTCCATGTGTCTCTTCTTAAACCTGCTGTTCCAGATCGTTTCCCAGGAAGGGAGAACCCACCGCCACCTCCAATTACTATTGGCGAGGAAACTGAATTTGAGGTGGAAGCAATACTGGATTGCAGAAAGCGAGGAAGACATATTCAGTATCTTGTTAAGTGGAAGGGATATCCACCTGAGGAAAATTCATGGGAGCCTGAGGTAAATATTCATGCCCCCAGGTTACTGCAAGAATTCTTCAACAGAAACCCTGAGAAGGTGTCACGTTTGGGCATCCGGAGGCTGCCCATAAGGGGGGGGCACTGTCAGGGAACTAGCCGCATGAATACGCACGCACGTATTGCAAACGCACGTCCGCTAGGGCGAAGACGTGTGCGTGCTGGCCCACAAAGTGGATGTCCAATCCCAGCACCCTCTGGCCTTTAAAAGGATATCTGTGGCACATGAACATTGCTGACTGGTCTTCAGCTTCCTGTTTCCTGTTTCCTGCTTCCTGTGTTTGTTGCTGCTTCTGATCACCTGTTGACAACCCGGCTTGTTCTTGGATTCCTCTTGTCTCGCTCCCAGCTCTGACCTCGGATTGTTCACGGATCTTCTCTTGTCATCTGCCCTGTGTATGACCCCGGCTTGCCTAACCACGACTCTGCTATCTGATCTGCTGACCTCTGGCTTACTGACCTCTGCTTCTGTCCCCGACTACGCCTTTGGCTGTGCCTTGTCTGCTGTGATCTGCCTTGGTGCCCACCTGCTGTACCCAGCCTGCAGAACCTGCTTCCAGTACTTACCTGTTGATCCTGCCAGCTGCACTCTCCATTACAAACTACTTCCAGCCGTGTGCAGTCTGCAACTACCACAGCACTCCTGGGTCCTAGTGCTCACCTCCTCTGGTGTTCACCTGCAGAGATATATTCCTACCATCAACCCTCATCTGGGGCACAGCTGGCAATCCCTGCTACTTTGGGCTTCGTGCTTCCTGTTACCACCTTCAGGGACACCAAGCACTCAGCCGCAAGGAGAGCCCTCTCGGCATTTCGGCTTCAGGACCAGGTACGTGACATTTTATGTCTCGTCAACTTTTTCTCCTCTCCTCGCAGTGCTGACAATATGAGCTAGACAGCTTCTGATTGATTGGCATCATTCATGTGACGGTGCTGACCAGTTAGAATCCCTGTAATCCGCACTGGTTAAGCATTACAGACATGAGATTAAGCCAAAGGGGTTTCAAATCCCAGGACCAGTAAATCAGCATTTTGGTGTCTGACAACGGGGGATCGCGGCAATCTGGTGCATCAGTACCGGGTGGGAAGGGGAGGGCATACAGATTTTCTGTAAATGTAAGCTTACACTTTAAACTCTGTTATTTTGAAACCATGATTTCTAATTGTTAGAGATTCTTTATAAATGGCTCAGTACAACTAGATTGGTGCAAGGCAAATGTGGTGCCTATATTTAAAAATAGATCAAAGTCTTTACAAGTAACCACAGACCAATTACCTTGAGAGTTTGACCAAAGGTCACATAGAAGAGTTTTTGCTAGAAAATCATATTTATGCAACAAACAGCATAGAATTGTGAAAGACCAAAGTTGCCAAACACATCTGCTTTTTTTAATATGAGTGTTAAGAAAAAACTACCCTGGGAAGGTCTTAGTTTAGATATCCAATCTTGGGACCTCCATTGTTTAGCTTCCCTGTCAACTGACTATTGCAGGTCTTTACTTCATATCAAAGAACTGAATCACCGCAGCTTGTTATGATTTAGAGGCTGCATGTGCATCTTTACAGGATTCCATTCAAAACTCAAAAGACCCTTGCTTCCTCCAATTGTTAGAACAACTCGCTCTTCCCTTGTAAATGATTACTCCAAAGCAAATGACATATATTTACTTTTGCTAAAGGGCTGGAGGACAACGGATAAACCTCTGCTATAGATCACACCCTTCGCTGCCCTATTTGAGATAGATACAAGAATATTCCTCCAGCTCCTGGTTAAGATCCAAGAAAATCATATTCTTGGGTTGCTTCCGTAGTCCTAATCTGGAAAAAGAATGGTAATTTAAGCTTCTGCATGGATTATGTAAAAGTCAATGCTTGTACTCAACGTAATGCCCACCCCTTTCCAAGGGTAGAGTCTCTCATTTCCTTGGGGCTTGGAAGTTCAGTCTTGTTACTTTTCAATGCTAGACCTGGCCAATGGATTCTGGCAAATCCCCAATCAAGGAAGAAACTACAAGGTTTCTCTGAGGTTTTTCAAATTTAACTAAACACCCTTTGGCCTAACCAATGCACACAGTACCTTTCAGAGACTGATGGAGCAGTTTTACTCTATAGATATATCTAAATTACATGATTATATTCTCCAAGACTTTTGACAAACACAGCCAGTACTTAGATCTGGTTCTTACTTGCTTAACCCAGTATGAACTAAAACTTAGGACAAATAAATGTCACCTGATGCAGTCTTGGATATAGTATCTTGGAAAAATAGTGAAAGCTGAAGGGGTATACCCTGATCCTACAAAGACACAGGTTGTACAAGTTTGGCAGACCCTCAATACCTGTGACTTACTTTTTCTTGAGTCTGGTCAGGTATTACTGATGCTTCATTCTGAACTTTGCTTGGATTGCTGCAGAACATATGCAGATTTGTGTGGGCAAAACCTTCCCTTAAATTGAAACTAAGTAGCAGGTGGCTCAAATTTAATCCTTAGAGACTACCAAGAAAAAAATAACTATAGCCCCATCTTGGTATAAGCTGTTCACGAAAAACCCTTTCAGGTGTATGTAGATGGCAGTTTGCAAGGCTTGGGAACTGTACTGACTGGTGCTAGGAATGAGATAGGGTTGAGAGAATCATTACACTAGCCAGAGTCTATGGCATACTGAACGCAATCTATTCAATAAGCTCCATCAAATTTGAGTCATTTAGCAGTGGTATGATCTGTAACCGAAAGGTTTGCTGAATATCTGCTTGGTGGTAGAATAGAGATCTATAAGGACAACAATCCATTATCTATAGACAGCCAAGCTAGCTGCACTAAAACAGCATTGGGTGGCAAGGATAGCTTAATTTCATTAAAAGCCTTGGCTTTCAAACAGCAGTGTCCATGTACCTTTCCAGTATCCTTATAAACAACCTCAAAAGGGGTTCTAAAGCGGTTGCTGGAGGAGTACGGGGTTGTTCCCTTGCAAGTAGACACCCAGTAGTCAAACACAATGCTACAGCCAACCTTAAAACTCTGTATCAACAAACTGTCTCTGAGATCCACACTTCTATATAATAGTGGGCTGAGATGCAGGGAGACCCGAATCTCTCGCTTTTTCTGAGATACTGGTATAGAATTGGTAAAGGAATTGGCAGTTGGATAAGCTCAGAATCACAATGGTCTCTTGTATCAGCAGATGCAAATACACAGTGAGCACCAAGACATTTACCAGCTGGTGATCCCCAGAGTTATCTGCCCTGGGCATTTGTCTGATCTTGCGTTACACTGGAAAACATTTTAGTGCAGAATGTACTGAAGCATATGTTCAGTATTTCTGTTCACTTAGATTATCCATTAATTTTAGTGCAGAAAGCTTGTCAAGAATGGCCAAATTGTGCTATTCAAAGGGGACAAGAGAAATACACTTGTGGTAAACACCTTAG
This sequence comes from Pelophylax lessonae, assembly GCF_965119305.1. Lineage (NCBI taxonomy): Eukaryota > Metazoa > Chordata > Amphibia > Anura > Ranidae > Pelophylax > Pelophylax lessonae. Next base: position 95,309,846 of record NC_138779.1, read on the forward strand.
AACTATTTGAGTTACTTACTGTGGCCTTTTTCACAGTGGCTTAGACTTTCTCAGTGCATGGTTATGTCTTTTTGTTTGTCAGACACTTCTCAGAATTCTCTGTTATGGTGCCCACTAAATCAGACATCCCTAACTTTCATTCTGGTTCCACCACGTGGAATTAAAAAGTCACACACTACCCTATATGCCCTACAAGGGAATGGAGTATGTAAAAGCTTTAACCGTACCTTGCTGGGCATGCTCTATACACTGGAGCAAAAACCATTAAGAACATTGGTTGCAGTATGTGGGGCATGTTGTGAGCTACATCCCTTTCTTTAAATGTTTTGAAGTTGTGGTCGTCTTCATGTTGATCTGTTGTTAAACTTGTCTGAACCTATAACTCTACAGACCCCTGAGGAGTAGTGTCAAGCTCACTATTGTGAACCAAACAAATGGTTTTTGAACAAACTTGGCAGTAGAAGGTGCAGTCAAGCTTTACCAGAAACACACTCATATTGGGTTGAGCAGCAACCTTTTCCCTAGTGACCAGTATAAGATGTTGTATGTCAAAAAACATCAAAACAAAAATTCAAAGCCCACTTCCTGACTGGCTGGCTGGTAAGTGAGCTGGGAATTTTTGTTTGTTGTTTTTTGACATGCGTCGCCCTTCCATGTGATCCTTGCTGCAAAGGCCAGTTATAGGTTGGAATGGTTGCCTTTTGTCTGTACATAAGATGTTGCATCTGAAGGGCAAAATTAACTTTGCAAATGGTTGCATTGCAACTTGCTGCAATCTTATGAATTGCGTTCAGACTGGCAGTTGTTGTAGTTGCTAATCTTTCACCATCTTTAGAGGCAAACACAATATCTCTCCAACCAAGGCTTTGTGGGAATGGTGTCTTCCCACTCTTTCTCCAGTTGAGTTTCTCTATGCTGCATAAACAATTTTGACAGAATTACAAAAAGTTTATGTAGCACAGATTATTCATAAATTTCCTAATGACATAATTATGTAGCCGGGAGCGGACTACAGTTATCTGACACTGCAGACTTATTCTCCACTCTTGCAGGCTCTATCTGTGCCCCCTAGACTGGAAGAGAGCATTGTGGGAATTGTAGTCTTTCGGAAAGATATTACTGCACTGCTAAACTGTTTATGGACTACACCTCCCAGCAGGACATTCGCTCCAATTGTGGGAGAGACTATAAAGGGATCTGCTGATCAGGCCCATGCTCTCTTGCTTCCCGGGATCCATCATATGTGCATCGGTCCACTGCAAAGAGAGACAGGACTGTGGCCTACTGCACTCCACTAGTGATGTCGCGAACCTAAAATTCGCCGTTGGCGAACGGCGAACGCGAACATCGGCAAATGTTCGCGAACCGGCGAACCAGGCGAACCGCCATAGAGTTCAATAGGCAGGCGAATTTTAAAACACACAGGGACTCTTTCTGGCCACAATAGTGATGGAAAAGTTGTTTCAAGGGGACTAACACCTGGACTGTGGCATGCCGGAGGGGGATCCATGGCAAAACTCCCATGGAAAATTACGTAGTTGACGCAGAGTCGGGTTTTGATCCATAAAGGGCATATATCACCTAACATTCCTAAATTGTTTGGAATAACGTGCTTTAAAACATCCAGTGTGTAAATACGATCAGGTATGATGTTTTATCGGTCAAGTAGTGTAAGGGTTACGCCCGTCGCCCGCTTCACAGTGACAGACCAAACTCTGACAGACCAAACTCCCCGTTTAACAGTCAGTCAGTCCATTTGCACAACCGCAAACTCCCCATTTGCACAAGGTTGGATACCAAGCTAGCCAGTAGCCATGTCCCGTTCCTTGTCCTCACTGACATCATTGAAGGTCTCTTCCTCCACCCAGCCACGTACAACACCAAGGGTCCCCGAAAGGTGAGAACAAGCCCCCTGGGACGCCTGCTGTGGCTGGTATTCCACCTCCTCAAAGCCACCTTCCTCCTCTGACTTCTCTTCTTCAGACTCCTCTCTCTGCGTTGCCACAGGTCCAGCAATTGACAACGACAAGGCTGCTTCTAGTGGTGATGGGGAGTGGACCACAACTCTTCCTCTTCATGCTCATCTACAGTCTTCGCAGGGCACGCTCCAGAAAAAACGCATATGGGATGAGGTCGATGATGTTGCCTTGGGTTCGACTGACCACCAGGGTTGTCACCTCCGCAAAAGGACGCATGAGCCTACAGCCATTGTTCATGAGCATTCAGTAACGCGGCCAAAAAATACCCAGCTCCGCAGAAAGAATGAAAGAAAATGAATGTTTTTTCTATGAAAAATTATCCTGTGGATCGCTTTTGGTCTGTTCACAATGAAGCAACGACCTTATCATCTGGGGTGTGCCAATACACTCCTAGAGGTGATGATCGCTTCATTGTGATACGCAAGCCCCTTCACCACGACAAGGTAACGATCACGAAGGGGAATTGACACATGTATGTGCCTTTTTTTTTGTTTTTTGTTTTTTGCAGCCACAGAGGCCATGTGCACATGCATGAAAAAGCAGGTATTGTTGCAGCCGCTGCTGTAGCAGCGGCCTGAAAAATTGAGGTTTTCAAGGCAGAAAGTGCACTAAAACATTGCGGCTTGAACCGTAGTTGGTGGCGGAGACGTCACGTAAGTCATCCGGCATGCAGAGAATGATAAAAGACAGCAGCGTGTGGACCATTTTTAGGCCAAGGCATCTCAGTCATCACCAGGCCTTTTTTAGTCAAATGCATCCCCCACTGTCAGTCCCTTCGGGATCCATGCCTCATTCATCTTAATAAACGTGAGGTAATCAAGACTTTTTTGACCTAGTCGACTTCTCTTCTCAGTGACAATACCTCCTGCTGCACTGAAGGTCCTTTCTGACAGCACACTTGAAGCGGGGCAGGCCAGAAGTTCAATGGCAAATTGGGATAGCTCAGGCCACAGGTCAAGCCTGCACACCCAGTAGTCAAGGGGTTCATCGCTCCTCAGAGTGTCGATATCTGCAGTTAAGGCAAGGTAGTCTGCTACCTGTCGGTCGAGTCGTTCTCTGAGGGTGGACCCCGAAGGGCTGTGGCGATGCATAGGACTAAAAAAGCTCCGCATGTCCTCCATCAACAAGACGTCTGTAAAGCGTCCTGTCCTTGCCGGCGTGGTTGTGGTGGTAGGAGGAGGATTACTTTCACCTCTTCCCCTGTTGGATTCCCGTTGTGCTGTGACATCACCCTTATATGCTGTGTAAAGCATACTTTTCAACTTATTTTGTAGCTGCTGCATCCTTTGCGACTGCCGGTAATTGGGTAACATATCAGAGACTTTCTGCTTATGCCGGGGGTCTAGTAGCGTGGCCACCCAGTACAGGTCGTTCTCCTTCAGCCTTTTTATACGAGGGTCCCTCAACAGGCATGACAGCATGAAAGACCCCATTTGCACAGGGTTGGATGCCGAGCTACTCATGTCCAATTCCTCGTCCTCACTGATGTCATTGAAGGTGTGTTCTTCCCCCCAGCCACGTACAACACCACGGGTACCAGATAGGTGACAACGAGCACCCTGGGATGCCTGCTGTGGTTGGTGTTCCTCCTCCTCAAAGCCACATTCCTCCTCTGACTCCTCTTCCTCACACTCCTCTTCCAGTGTTGCCGCAGGTCCAGCAAGCGATGGTAAGGCTGTTTCTGGTGGTGGTGATGGTGACCACAACTCTTCCTCTTCCTCTTCACGCTCATCTACGGCCTGATCCAGCACTCTTCGCAGGGCACGCTCCAGGAAAAAAACATATGGGATGATGTCGCTGATGGTGCCTTCGGTGCGACTCACTAGGTTTGTCACCTCCTCAAAAGGACACATGAGCCTACAGGCATTGCGCATGAGCGTCCAGTAACGTGGCAAAAAAATACCCAGCTCCGCAGAGGCTGTCCTAGCACCCCGGTCATACAAATACTCGCTGACTGCTTTTTCTTGTTGGAGCAGGCGGTCGAACATTAGCAGTGTTGAATTCCAACGTGTCGGGCTGTCGCAAATCAAGCGCCTCACTGGCATGTTGTTTCGCCGCTGAATATCTGCAAAGTGCGCCATGGCCGTGTAGGAACGCCTGAAATGGCCACACACCTTCCTGGCCTGCTTGAGGACGTCCTGTAAGCCTGGGTACTTCTGCACAAAACGTTGCACAATCAGATTCAACTCATGTGCCATGCACGGCACATGTGTCAACTTGCCCAAATTCAATGCCGCCAACAAATTGCTCCCGTTGTCACACACCACTTTGCCGATCTCCAGTTGGTGCGGGGTCAGCCACTGATCCACCTGTGCGTTCAGGGCGGACAGTAGTGCTGGTCCGGTGTGACTCTCTACTTTCAGGCAAGTCAACCCCAAGACAGCGTGACACTGTCGTATCCGGCATGTGGAATAGCCCCTGGGGAGCTGGGGGGGTGCAGTTGGTATGGAGCAAGACGCAACAGCAGAAGAGGACTCAGCCGAGGAGGTTAGCAAAGAGGATGGAGTAGGAGGAGTAGAGGAGGTGGCAGCAGGCCTGCCTGCAAGTCGTGGCGGTGTCACCAACTCCTCTGCAGCAGAGCCACGCATTCCATGCTTGGCAGCCGCCAGCAGGTTTACCCAATGCGCAGTGTAAGTTATATACCTGCCCTGACCGTGCTTTGCAGACCAGCTATCAGTGGTCAGATGGACCCTTGCCCCAACACTGTGTGCCAGACGTGACATGATTTCCTTTTCCACAATAGAGTACAGGTTGGGGATTGCCTTTTGTGAAAAATAATTTCGGCCGGGTACCTTCCACTGCGGTGTCCCAATAGCGACAAATTTTTTGAAGGCCTCAGACTCCACCAGCTTGTATGGTAAAAGCTGGCGGGCTAAGAGTTCCAACAAGCCAGCTGTCAGACGCCGGGCAAGGGGGTGACTCTGTGAGATTGGCTTCTTACGCTCAAACATTTCCTTGACAGACACCTGACTGTGGGCAGGTGACGAGCAGGAACTGCTGAAGGTGAGAGGCGGAGGGGCGGGTTGTTGATAGGGGGCATGGAGGACAGCAGTGGTTGACGTGGCTGAAGATGCTGGACCAGGAGGAGGATGGTGGTTTTCAGTTTGTGTGCTGCTTTTACTCATGTGTTGATCCCATAGGCGTTTGTGATGTGAGATCATGTGCCTTGGCAAAGCAGTTGTACCTAGGTGGGTGTTGGACTTCCCACGACTCAGTTTCTTTTGGCACAGGTTACAAATGGCATCGCTGATATCAGAGGCAGACACACAAAAAAAATGCCACACTGCTGAGCTTTGCAAGGACGGCATTCTGGTGGTGGCAACAGCTTGCGTTGATTGGCGTGCTGTCTGGCTGACCCCGGGTGCCGAATCTACATGCTGCCTGACTGCGCCACTAGCTCCGTGCGATGACCTCCTCCCCCTGCTTCCAACTCGTCTCCTCCTCCTCTCTGTCTCCCCATCTGAACTTTCCCCCTCTTCTTCTGCTCTTCGAGCAGGCACCCAGGTGACATCCACAGACACATCGTCATCATCAGCCGCTTCACTTGACAACTCAGCAAAGGCAGCAGCAGGTACAACATCATCATCATCATCATCACAATGTACGTCCATGTGTATAATGCTGCCTGACTGAGACATATCCCCGTTATCTACATCCTCTGGCACTAATAGTTGCGCATCACTTATTTCTTCCAACTGATGTGAAAATAACTCCTCTGACGGATCAAGTGAAGCGGCTGTGGTGCTAGTGTTGGTGGTGGTGCCGACGGGCTGGCGAGTGGTAAATTGAGAGGTGCCCGAAGCTGAGCTGGAGGAGGATGGTGCATTAAGGTTCCGAGCGGAAGCTGTAGACGATTGGGTGTCCTGTGTAAGCCAGTCAACTATGGCCTCAGAATTTTTTGAGTTCAGGGTCTGTGGTAGCCTCTGAACACTGGGCATTATTCTAGGGCCTAAGGAAATCACAGCACCACGACCACGACGGCCCTTGCGGGGTGGCCTGCCTCTGCCTGTCATTTTTTTTTTAATGTGTTGTTACTGTTGTATTATGAGTGCAAGGTGCTGTGCCACCCCTATAGGAGTGTTGGGCAGTGGGTACGGTACACTCTGTGGACCTGACAGTCACTGGCACCCAGGCAACTGCAATTAAAAAATATATATATATTTTTTTACTTTGCAAGCTGCTGTGCCACCTTATATATCAGTGGTGGGTGGGCAGTGGCACAGTACACTCTCTGTGGACCTGACAGCAGTCACTGGCACCCAGGCAACTGCAATTAAAAAATATATATATTTTTTTTTACTTTGCAAGCTGCTGTGCCACCTTATATATCAGTGGTGGGTGGGCAGTGGCACAGTACACTCTCTGTGGACCTGACAGCAGTCACTGGCACCCAGGCAACTGCAATTAAAAAATATATATATTTTTTTTTACTTTGCAAGCTGCTGTGCCACCTTATATATCAGTGGTGGGTGGGCAGTGGCACAGTACACTCTCTGTGGACCTGACAGCAGTCACTGGCACCCAGGCAACTGCAATTAAAAAATATATATATTTTTTTTTACTTTGCAAGCTGCTGTGCCACCTTATATATGAGTGGTGGGTGGGCAGTGGCACAGTACACTCTCTGTGGACCTGACAGCAGTCACTGGCACCCAGGCAACTGCAATTAAAAAATATATATATTTTTTTTTACTTTGCAAGCTGCTGTGCCACCTTATATATCAGTGGTGGGTGGGCACACAGTGGCACTGCAGTGGGCACAGTACACTCTGTGGACCTGACAGTCACTGGCAGCCCAGGCAACTGCAATAATAAAAAATATTTTTTTGTTTCAATTTATTGCAACAAGATGCTGTGCCACCGTATATATATCAGTGGTGGGCAGTGCACTGCAGTGGGTACAGTGCACTCTGTGGACCTGACACAGCACTCACTGCAATTATGACAGAGGAAAAAAAAAAATATTTTTTAAAATGCAAGGTACTGTGCCTGTGCCACCCGAAATGAGTGTGGTGTGCACACAGTACAGTCTGTGGTAGGTCTGTGGCCTCTCACACACAGCGGGCAGGCAACTGCAGTCACAGTGTACAATAGATATATATATATATATATATATATATATATAAAGAAAAAACTCTATTACCTTACCAGCCCTTAAAAGGGCTTTTGGGGACGCTAGATATATATATATATGTATATATATATATAAATAAATAAAAATCCTCAATTACCAGCCCTTAAAAGGGCTTTTGGGGACACTAGATATATATATATATATATATATATATATATATATAAAAAGAAACAACTCAATTACCAGCCCTTAAAAGGGCTTTTGGGGACGCTAGATATGTATATATATATATATATATATATATATATATATATATATATATATATATATATATATAAAAATTACACAAATACCAGCCCTTAGAAGGGCTTTTTGGGGTGCTGTCCTTACAGCAGTAGTGGACCAAGAACACTGCAAGACCAGAAACACTGACTAACTGTCCCTAGCTTAACAGCAGCAGCAGCAGCAGCAGCAGCAGCAGCAGCAGCTCTCCCTACTCTCACTACACACACTGCTTCAGAATGATCTAAGATGGATGCTGCCCTTGCTTATTTATAGGAGGTGGGAGGGTGTGGGAGGGAGGTATGCTGATTGGCTGGAAATGTGCCTGCTGACTGTAAAGTTCAGGGTCAAAGTTTGCCTCAATGATGTATTATGGGGGGCGGACCGAACATCGCATATGTTCGCCCGCAGCCGGGAACTGTCCGCCGGCGAACAGTTCTGTACATCTCTACACTCCACCCAGTCTGCAGACTCAGCCCAGGCGGGACGGACGACACTTACTACGTCGCAGACATCTCTGCAGCATCGCTGATCGTATTGGAGTCAATGAGACTCACTGAATCAGAAGAGCACATCCATCTCAATGTCTCACAGCATGGAGAGTTGACTTTGCTTGTTCTTCCAGGAGTTATAAGTTGGTCATCAGGATTGGTGAAAGAGCAGTGAGCCCTTTGTTTATTTCTTAATTCCATTGTATCCAGACACTCCCAGTCTTGAGAGGGCTGCAAGGTGGCATTTATTTGGATTTGACACGACTAAGAGCCTAGAGCATTACCTTTGTGGGCCCACCTTCAAGCACAGGAGAGTGGTGTGTTGTATTTGTTGATGAGAGCACCTGCTCAAAGTCTAGTTATCAATTGCTACAGCATCTCTCGAACACTGTATACAGACACCCTACATTTGGATCAGTTAGTAGATCATCCTTTTTCAGAACCAGCTATCTTGCATTGCTTATCTCACGCTGTGCTACACTTGGGAATCATTTGTTCTTTGAGCTCCAACTGCTGGTGAAAATAATAGCCAACCCTTGCATTCTGAACATTGCTATTTTATTGCTTTTAAAGGGGACACACTACTGGTATCTAGATTACCTCATCTCTCATTAGGATACAGGTACTATAGGCCCACCTAGGGTTCCCCTTTAGAAGGAGTATTTAATATAGCAATTCATAGCTTTCTGAAAGATTCAATCACCTACTGTCAGATACTGTGTATATTGGTGTAATTTGCTTGTTACCATAAGTGGTTATTTAACTGTTCTCTTAGTATTATTTCAACTGAGTCCTGGCGGTTTACCTAGGGCCTAGTTAATTAATACCTCCCTTAAGCTTTCCTTTTGAGTAAAGTAAGTCTAAAGAGTTAAAACAGATCTGCATTGTGTCAGTGTGTCATTTAAAGGTTTACACAATATGTCTGAACCTAAAGTGTCAGGAGGGCTGGACAGTTCACAGGGTCAAAGTGGCACAGAAGAATATACAATTACAAGCAACCCCCAAGGGGGCAGTGCTACAATTACATTCTACAAATAAACTGTTAATGCAAGTTCAGCCATATTTGATATCGTAAGTAAAGAAGCCCTAATACTTCCCCTATAGTTGGACTTTTCACAAGACCCTCCTTTCAGGATGTTCTGGTGTTTATGAGCAGTGTCACCAAAGAAAGTAAGTTGAAGCAAACTTGATTAATGAGCCAGCCCTTTCTAGCACTGGATACTAGTAAAAGAAGATCTAGGGTCTGGGTCTAGATCTAGACCAAGGCGTTAGAAAAATTCTGCTTTCCTGAGGTTTCTCACACTGGGATTGGGCATTATGACAATTGCATTGTATCCTAGTTTGAATACCTAAAATGTGTAGAGACGTACAAGTACTGTTGTGCAGTACTTCTTTCCTTGCAATGAACTGTGTAATTGCTAAAATGTTTGCTTTCTGTTTTTTAACTTTCAGTTCCTCCATGGGCTCTGGCTACCATTCTGATTGTGGCTGGCCTGCTCCTGCTGTGCTGCTGTTTCTGTATCTGTAAGAAATGCTTTGGGAAGAAGAAGAAAGGAAAGAAAGGTAAAGACAAGGTCAAGGCCCAGATTAACATGAAGGAAGTAAAAGACTTGGGAAAGAGTTATATTGATAAGGTAATTTAGTCTTTACCATATTACAATTTCATATTATAAACATGCAATGCTTTAGTATATAGTGTTTTAATAGCTTCTTTATTTTCCTTTCCCCTTTCCCTTCCTTGATGCAGTTTGCTAGAAATCAAGGAAATGCTGGATATTCTTATTAGAAAGCCCAGCATACTTTTCAAACTCTTCTAAATTCCCCCGTAATAAAATAAAATAAACTTAATTTTAGAAAATTTCAAACAAAAAATAAATAAAATTTGAAAAAACAAAACAAGATATATCTTTCTTTTAGAGTTTTGGTTCACTGTGCATGGATATAAGCTCAATACCAAGGACATTAATTACTCATTGGCTTCTTTTATCTGTGGAAGATGTCAGAGGGACATATCCTGTTCTTTCTCCTTGTTGTGGCTATCATGAATGGTTTACATTTCCATGCTCAATTTTTGACTACCTAACAGTGTAAATTAAGTAGAAGTGATGTCCCTCTCCCTTCTATTAGGTACTGATGCAGACACAGAAGGTAAAAGTATAATGGAGTGAAGAGGACCTAAACTGTTGAAGCTTTGCCCAAGCATGACTAGGGTAGTTCAGATCCCACCTGTTTAACCATATTACCTGGATCAGTACCCAACACCACCCCCCTGTACCTTGAAATGGCAACACTAACTTAGCATTGGGATTAAATGTTCGGTTCTGCCTTTTATTAAACAAAACCATAAATAACAGAAAAAGATAAAACAGTCAAACCAATCCAGATCAAAGAATGGTTGCAGATCCTCGACGATACCATCTCCCACAACTTTGGAGTCTGTGGTACCATTAAGTTAGGTTCTGTCCCCAGACTCCAAAACACCGCCTCGAGGACTATCCTAACTGACCACAGACCCCTACCACCTCTAGACTGAACCAGCCCAACCATAGGACTCCATACCTGAGACGGGTACCACCATTTTACCATTCGGCACCATGTTTTGGACCCTCTTCATGGACCCTAACCACCAACATCCAACCTCCTTAGCAGAGCAACAGAAAATGGCATCACTAGGGCGGGCAGGAGGGATGTTTCTCCTATGATCTCCAGTCTGAAAGTGAAGCCCCTTCACTCCTCCCCTCCAACTACTCTCTCTTCTGCTCCTCCCCATCACCTTGTCTGCTCCGCCAATCAGGTAAGAGTCCTGACCTCTCATATCCCAACAACTAATTTAACCTCCTACTGCCTGGTTTTCCTTCCACCCTGTCATGTATGCCCTATGCTTATCATTTCCTTCAAGCTCCGGGCATGTCTGAAGGCAAAAGACTAGTCACAAATCTTTGCAGCTAATTTTAAAGTACATTACTGACTTATCATGCCTTGCTCTGCATTGCTTTTAGAAGAGGCAGCCATCTTGATAGAAACAGTCTTTTACTTCATAAGCCTTAGGGAGTATATGGTTTGCTTGGCGTCTCTTAAGGTTCTTTTTATAAAAGCAAGAATGCAATTACACCTCTGTCGGGTATTAATGCGCTTTTACTAAACAAAATGCTGTACATGCTACAAACTATTACAATTATATATATACAATACAAGACTGACAGATATACATACAACAAGCTTGCACACACACTACCTATCTATACAATAGGAATACACTAAAAGTTACTCACCCTGGGTTATAGCAGCTTCATGTCCTTTGTAGGCAACTAGGACTCCTAGCTATTTGAGCGATTGCAGAAATCGGATGCTAGCGTAATCGCCAGATGACGTTTCTTCTGGCACAGATCTTCCTTGTTGTTATGTCATCATGGAGTCCCCCTTTCAGCTTATGTTGCTGGCCTTTTATTTTGAAAGTTTTTAAGGTGTGGCCCATTTCTCACTTCCTCCAATACATTAACTTTCTATGGGTAAAATATTTCCAAATTTAACCTCTAGATGACATTATTGTATCATATATGCCTAAGGTCAAATATGTCAAAAGTTCAAGCTATTGAACTTGAATGCATAGTTTGCCCATTATCCCGGCAAAGACAATGGAGGGATCCAACTGGCAACTGACATTTTTCCAACATACAAAAACATAATTTATGTTCCCATCGTATTCAAGGACAACTTGTGCAAATGTTTCCAATGGCATTTGTTTGAGAAGTGTTTACTCAAACACTCAAAGAAACCTGATGTCTGTCTGCTTCTAAACCAAACTGAATTTTCTATGTATGCCTGAAAAATTAGAAAACACGCACATGTGGAGGCCAATGGAGTACAGTGAACTCATTGTCCTGTTAAAGAAACCAGTGGTGAGATGAGTTGAGCTTTGTCACATGGAACATTATCCTGCTGGAAGGAGCCATCAGAAGATGGGTACACTGTAGTCATAAAGGGATGGACATGGTTAGCAACAATCCTCAGGTACACCGTGGCATTTAAACAATGCTCAATTAGTACTAAAGGGTCCAAAGTGTGCCAAGAAAATATACCTCACACCATTACACCAGCCTGAACTGTTGATACGAGGCAGGATGGATCCATGCTTTCATGTTGTTTATGCCAAATTCTGACCCTACCATCCGAATGTCGCAGCTGAAATCAAGACCAGGCAACATTATTGCAATCTTCTACTGTCCAATTTCTGTGAGCCTGTGTGTATTGTAGCCTCTGTTTCCTGTTCTTAGGCGACAGTAGTGGCACCAGGTGTGGTCTTCTGCTGCTATTGCCCATCTGATTCAAGGTTTGATGTGTTGTGCATTCAGAGATGGTATTCTGCATACCTTGGTTGTAACGAGTGGATATTTGAGTAACTGTTGCCTTTCTATCATCTTGAACCAGTCTGCCTGTTTTCCTCTGACCTCAGACATCAACAAGGCATTTTTATCCACACAACTGCCTCTCACTGGATATTTCTCTTTTTCTGACCATTCTCTGTAAACCCTAGAGATGGTTGTGTGTGAAAATCCAAGTAGATCAGCAAATTAAATAAATAGAATAGTACTGCACTCCAGGGGTTTAACAGGTGGAAAAAATCTTCATTGTGTTAAAGATAATCAATGAGATACATACCCATAGAAATCAAAATTATATATCTTATTTATCAAATTCAAAGTTTCAAAGGAAAAGGTGCTCCAATGTATAAATCTATCAAAAGTGCATATGTGAAAAACAGGTCTCAGTGCCACCAATCAAATTGTATGGACTAAATAAAGTGCATAGGTACTAAACGGTTAATACATAAATAAAATCAAGTGCATAAGTCACAATTGGTGCAAATAGCAATATCAATAAATATATAAGTTATACCATAATCTAAGAAGAACATAAAATGCAAACAATAGTGCTGAGTGTCCCAACAATATAGCAATTATAGTGGTTCTTCAAAACCATATAGTGTAAACAATAGTGCTGAGTGTCCAAACACTATATAAACAGCAGTGATTCTCCAAAATATATTTCCTTTAAAAGTGAAGTCCTTGAATTTTATATTAGAATCCTCCACCCTTATTACAGTGATCAGCTATATCAAGCTATAATTAGCAAAGCATGTGGGTATTGCAGGTTGGCTGGCTTCCGAACCTCCTGTATATGCTCCATTCTGATCAAATAGGGAACCATTCCACTTTCAGTATAACATTGATACGCGCTCCTTATGGCTCAGGATCATAAATAGAAAAGGCCATCATGGTGCAGTACATTCCAGACTTTATTATTAAAATTAAATGTCCACTTACAGTCAGCAAAAGGCTTTACAGCGATAAAACAGTTAGGGGGACACTCCGTCCGTGTCCCGCTACGTTACTTCCGGTTTCCAGGTAAACGCCCTACGCGTTACGTCACGAGTCACGTGACTTCATTAGGGGTCAGGGGCCTTTTATATTTATGATCCCGAGCCATAAGGACCGCGTACCAATGTTATACTGAAAGTTGAATGTTTCTCTATTTTATCAAAACGGAGCATATAAAGGAGGATTAAAAGCCAGCCAACCTGCAATACCCACATGCTTTGCTAATTTTAGCTGGAGGTGAGCAGTTAGCACACACTTAGGTGTTGTCACTGAAGAGAACCCCTGATCACTGAAATAAGGGTGAAGGATTCTGATATAAAAGTCAAGGACTTCACTTTTAAAGGAAATATATTTTGGAGAATCACTGCTGTTTATATAGTGTTTTTGACACTCAGCACTATTGTGTACACTATATGGTTTTGAAGACCCAATATACTTTTATATTTTTGGGACACTCAGCACTATTGTTTGCACTTTATGTTCTTCTTAGATTATCGTATAAGTTATATATTAATTTATATTGCAATTTGCACCAATTGTGACTTATGCACCTATGCACTTTATTTAGTCCATACAATTTGATTGGTGGCACTGAGACCTGTCTACACATATGCACTTTTGATAGAGTGTCATTTATACATTGGAGCACCTTTTCTTTTGAAACTTTGAATTCGATATATAAGATATATAATTTTGATTTCTATGGATATGTATCCCTGTGATTATCCTTAACACGATGAAGATTTTTTCCACCTGTTAAACCCCAGGAGCGCAGTACTATTCTATTTATTTAATTTACTATTTACACTGTTCAGGTACCAGTCCAGTACTTGCAGCACCCGGGAATTAATTTTACCTGAGTATACTCAATATACCCTGATAGCGCGAGAGTCACTCTATATTTTACCAAGTAGATCAGCAGTTGTTGAAATACTCAGACCAGCCCATCTGGCACCAACAACCATGCCACGTTTAAAGTCACTTAAATCCCATTTATTCCCCATTCTGATGCTAAGTTTAAACTTCAACAAGTTGTCTTCACCACGTCTAGATGCCTAAATGCATTGAGGTTCTGCCATGTGATTGGCTGATTAGCGATTTGTGTTACCAAGCAATTGATCCGGTGTACCTAATAAAGTGTCCAGTGAGTGTATATCAAACTCAACACAGTGGGGTTGATTTACTAATTTACTAAAACTGGAGAGTGAAAGATCTGGTACAGCTCTGCAAAGAAACCAAGCAGCTTCCATTTTTTTTTTTTTTTCCGTCAAAGTTTAATTGAACAAGCTGAAGTTAGAAGCTGGCTACCATGCACAGCTGCACCAGATTTTGCACTCTCAGTATATCACCAAAAATTAGGTTTTGATGATGCATAAAACCTGTTTTTTTTTTTTTTTGTTAAAGAAAGGTAATTTTCAGTAACTTTTAAATAAATTTTAGTTTGTGTTGCAATTGTTTATGCTATGTTTTTTTTTTTTTATATATATAATAACGCTGTCCTTTAAGCCAGAGACAGCCAGACAACTTGTACTTATAAGGCAGATTGTAATGGTGTACCACAGCAAACTACCACATCCCCAAAAAAGTAAATTCTTCATGTATTTATATCTGTACATTATTCTATTTTATAAAATGACTTACATTCTCTGGAATCTTTTCCCTCTATTTTTTTTCTATGCATCCCAGATATTGTAATTGTTTCTAAATGAAAGTGTGTGCCTTTTTATTTTGGTACTCAGGCTACCTGGAGTCATTCCAGAGTATTTGCTTTCAAGAGGTACTTTCAAATAATGAATGGAGACCTTTGTTTTGGTATCAGATGCTGTCTCCAGTTGGATGACTTCTGCTCCATGATACCCCGAGGAGTGGAAATTTTGTTTTCCGCTTTTCATCTATCTTTGTGATGTCTCATTACTGTCACCATTTGTTAGACAGCAGTAAATTAGCAATATGTTGTGAAAGCTGCAGTAACACTAGTGTTCTGATCTAAAAAAAAATGGCAAGCTGGTGCATATAATGGGACTCAGCCAGCCAGATCCCAGTGGCAGGTTGATGCCTATGCAATTACTTCGATGGGTGGCCGTGATACAGGTGTTATAAATTATTATTATTATACCCTATTTATAATGCATCCAAGTTTAACACAGAGCTGAACAGTTAACAAAAGACTTTGATACATAGTTGGAATATGAACAGCAAAATAATTTGTAAGCAAATTGAAGGGCACAATGGTTGAAAATGTGTTGATTTTAAAAAACAGTGGGGGGCACCAGCCTCTGAAAAGTCCATGTAGGTAGGGCCATTCCTATCATGAGCTACAAAAATGTTTAAATAATATCTAATTCTTGAGGAGTAAATATACTTTATCACCAGAAGTAATTCACTTTTTTCCCATCTACACATATTATTAGAGGAATCTCAAGGTAGCTATTGCTAGTTCCCTGGCTGTGTCTGGCTTCAAAGTGATTGTAAAGGCTTAAGGTTTTTACCTTAATGTGGTTGTAAAGTCAGAAGTCTCTCCTCACTGGACATGGAGGCAGCAGCCAGAGCCATTGGCTCCTGCTGCTGTCAATCAAAGCCTGTGAGGAGGGATCGGGGTGCGGGGTTCCGAGCTGCGCTGCGATGTCAACAGCCCTGCATAAGTGCTCCCATACCAAGTGCCATGCTATGGGGCACTCGGAAGGAGGGAGAGCTGAGAGCATTAGCGGGGGATCTCAAAAGAGAAGATTCTTGGCCGCTCTGTGCAAAGCCACTGCAGAAAGCAGGTAAGTATGACATGTTTGTAATTAAACAAAAACTTTACTTGCGCTCGCTACCAGTTGAGCTCCACTCCACACTGTACAGGAACCTTCTTGTTTGAGCAAGCTTGGTTAACTGGTGAACCTTTCCAACACTCGCTGCCCTTAGTGCCCCACAAGAGCTCTCTTTCCTACAACAATAGAAAAGAGACCTAAATCTTACTGGTTGCCCAAAAGACCTTTCTTGCCAGTGGATCCCAGGAAGGCGGATACAAACTCCTCGCACATTGGTATGCCAGTGGTGCTACACCGTATGTTTCCCCAGATTTTGAACTCCTGTTGGAGGTGTCTGGAATCTGAGGGGACCTTGCTTCATATTTTCTAGGAGTGTCCCATATCGAAAGAGTTTAGGACTATGGTGAAGCAGATGATCAGACGATCAAAACTATTATGGGGATGTCTGTTGGAGGAAACCCAGCAGCTTTTCTGTTGCATGACACACTGCTTTCTAATAAGAGATACAAAAATTACTACTTAGACACCTCCTCAATGCAGTGAAAGCATGCAATACTGCATGGAAGAGCCCTAACCCACCTAAAAAAGGTCCAGTGGCTTATCCGATTTTCAGAGATCTGGCAAATAGAGAATCTAACTGTGACACTAAAAGAGCAGAAAGAGAAATATTGGACAATCCGGACTCCATACTTTTTCTATAAAGACCAAACACCTCTTGCTTCTCAACAGCAATAGGTAGGTCCCCTTGGTCCTGGCAGAAACCAAAGTATGGGAATGTGGACCAGGGGGTTGGGAGGGTTTCTCTAATCTCCCTCTTCCCTACCCTTTCCCCCTTTTTCTCTGCCCCCTCCTTTTTTTATCTACTTCCTCCTCCTTTTCTTTCTATTCTCCCATTGACTTGGGGTTCAATGTTTACCCCCCCATAAAATAAGTAAATAAAAAGTAAGGTTCGGTATGACCTTTTTAGTAGGCAGGATAAACTGCATGGCCACCTAGCCTATGTTTGCACTCATTGGGTCCATGGAACCCTGCCATATTTATGCTTACGTGAAGTGTCATGCAGTGTCTCACTTATTGTACCCTATGTTGTTATATGTATTTTGAATTTTGAACTGTCATGCTGATTCTTCAAATAAAGAATTAAAAAAAGAAAAAGTTTACAATCAATTTAATACTCCAGAGTCACTGACCTTGAGCAAACATGCAGCCATTAAAAGCCAAAGTAAACAGAGAATTCATTATCTAAATAATTGTTTTGTTTTAGTGACTCAGAAGGTGACAGATTTTGAAGACAAAGTTACATCATAGCAACCATGGCGGATAGCATTATCAGAAGGATAGGCCAACAATGGCAGCATATGTATTTCTCTCATATTCCCATGAAAAGCATCCTTTAAATGTAATTTTACATTTAGGAAATCCCTTTCTAACTGACCAATCCCAGGTGATTTTAAACAAAAATGCTGGTGGGTTTCGGCAAGGTAATAGTGGTCATTCATGCTTCGATTTTATAATCTGGTTGATGTGTGATTTGGTCAAAATGCTATTAAACCTAAAAGGAATTTGTACAGTGATGGCAATAAACACTATACATTATGGTTGGTGATAAATTATACCATGGCAATATGAACATGAATACACTATTGACAAAATGTTTTGCTATAAAAGCCAAAATCCAATGCTCCAAGCAATCAGATTTAAAATCTAAACCTAAAGTAAGTGGAGAACCTGATTGGCTGATTTGTCACTATGGAATTGCTTTTCAGACGTTGTAATGCTTAAGTACCATTCATACCAATCAGAACTAGGTAACAGGTTATATTTGTGCCTTAGATGAGAGACTCTGTACATTTGATTTTCCTGTGGGAGCCTGTACTTGTATAAAGTGCACTCAAGGGCTCTCAAATATGTGCATAAGAAAATAGTTTAATTAAAAGCATAAATCTTAGACACTGCACACTTGTCCCTTAATTCTAATGTATGATTTCTTATTTGTTTAAAGCTGAAACAAAAGGAATTGGCAGTTCATTTTTGTCATACAGTGATGTAAACAACTCACCTGAGATGGAAGAGTCTTTGGTAGCCTTTTTTCAAACCTTTTAACCTGGACTCCGGAGACACATTAACATGATCCATATGTTGTAGCTATATTAATAAAACAAAAATAAAAAATAAAACTTACCTCTTGAATTTGAAACCTGTACTTGGGTAGACCAGCAATTTTCTACTACAATGGTGGTTTGTTAACTCCCAAAAGTCAGTCAGGAGCATGAAAGGGGGAGTTGAGGGTGGTAATTTAGGGGGGATAGGATGATGTCATCTGCCTACCATCCTCCCTTCTATACACAGCCAATTTGAACTACTTATCAACAGTTTCGTGTACAGTGACATTCTTGGCATACCAAGTACCTTCACGGTGTCAGAGAAAAAGCGCCAGATTAAATTGGTGACCAATGTAGTGCCCCTTTACACTGGTAGCCGGTGGATAACTGCCCCCTTATGTTGGTGGCCAGCCTTCTTACATTGCTGGTCAGTGGAGAAATGCATCCTTACATGTATTGTAAGTAAGAGGACTAATATTGGTGGATAGTGGAGAAGTGTCCCTTTATGTTTATAGTCAGTATAATGTTCCCTCACTTTGATTGTTAGTAGAAAAGTTTCTTCTTAACTTGATAATAGTTGGGAGAAGAATCCTTTTAGATTGGTGTTAAGTGGAGAAGTGCATCCTTACATATATCATAGGTGGGAGAAGGACATCTTTATATTGGTGGGGAGTGGGGGAGTATCACTTTATATTGGTGGTCAGTGTAGTACTCCCATACTTTAGTTGTTAGTAATAAAGTTTCTCCTTAAGTTGATGATGGGTGTGAAGGGGGATCATTACATTGGCAGTCAATGCAGAAGTACCACCTTACATAGATGATGGATAATCGGGGAAAAATCATCTTGAGGTCAGTGAGAAAGGGCACTTGTTACATTGTTGGTCTCTGGGAAGAATGCCCCCTTGCAGACAAAACTATTATTGGTATCTGTGTATACATATTTTCAAAATAAAAGATGCTCCACTAATCCCCACTGGTTCAGAAAAGTAATTTTAGCTCCAGAACAGTGCAGGCACCATTAAACAGGAGATCAGTCTATGGCTTTCCTCTTCGGCAGCTCTCACAGATTCCTGCCTGCCCTGCACTTACTGTGGGAAAAAGGGAAATGCAGATGCAGGTGCAGTGTGGGATGGGGCATCACAAGGTAGGCTGAACTGTGATTCCCACCTGTGCCTGGGTGCACTGATTCTGACCAATGACCTCCCTGCAAATGAGAGAGAGCGGCAGAGGTGCCTACACTGCTGGAAGGTACTGGAGCAGACCAGGTAGATGAGATGCGAGGAAGCTTTTTGGGAGGGGGGGAGAGATGAAGGCTTTGGAGGGAAACGTGGACAGTCTGTGAAAGACCTTGCACTCTGTATGTAGCCACTCCTCAATCCTGCACTCTGTACACAGCGCACAGCTGAACTCTGCACTCTGTACATAGCGCATATCTGAACTCTGCACTCAATGCAATCCTGGTATTTATTGCCCCTTTAAGATGCTCCCACTGTGCAATTTGGCCATACCCACCATTCGCTGCAGTTAGTTAGGTGGTGTGGTTGAGCTGCTGCACCTATCCTGTGGGAAAAAAGCCCTGGATACATTTATATAGTCTTAGAAATATAATAGGCCCTTTGAGGGCAACCATAATGCTGATGTGGCCCATGATGAAATGACACCTCTGCTTTAGAGTGCTTACAGACCTCATTTATGTTTCTGTCACCACTAGGGATGATCGAACGGTTCGGGTCGACCATCGGTTCGGCCCGAACATTGGGTGTTTGAGGTTCGGCCGAATTTAGAACTTTTTGCCCAAAAAGTTCGGAATTCGGCAACCAGAACCGACCAAAATGCAATGGTTCAGGAAATGGGTTTTAAAAGCCTGTGATTGGACCAGAACCATTAACAAAAGCCAATTGAGGGGGCAGAAGAATGCTAGGAATATGATTGGAGTGACTAGGGGGTCCATAGTCCAATCATTAGTGAATACGCCCCCCAGTATATAAGATAGCCCCCGCCAAATTCCTAGCATTGTTATACAGGACATGGAAGAGAGTGGAAGCAGTTCTGCTAATTTTACTTTAAAAGTGTAATTTAGCATTTATTAGTGTGAGGAAAGGGATATCTAGTGTAGTTAGAGTGCTCCTTTACACTTTAGTTAGCTTCAAAAATTTAGTTTCTGTAGGGAAAGTGTGAAGTGTCAGGGTGACCGTAATGTAGTGTAGGGTTAACTGACTGCTATGGCAGGGTGACCAAACCCTTCCATATCAGGGTGACCGTAATGTAGTTTAGGGTGAACTGATAGTGACTGCTATGGCAGGGTGACCAAACCCTTCCATATCAGGGTGACCACTATAGAGAAAAGATAGTTTCTCTCAAGTCACTTTCGCTTCTGTAATATGGCTTCGCCGCCGTCAGCATTCTTTTTGGCTGCAGGCATTGCTAGTGCTTTTTTGAGCACATGTTTGGAGTCAGACATGACATCTGAACATGTGTATAGGGGGTATATATACACACCCATGTCTGTATATATACACTTAGACATATATAGGTGTGAAAGGAGCAGAAAAAAACTACTTGTGCTAATGAAATAATTAACACCAATAAAGTTATGCTCCTATCACACCTATATATGTCTAGGTGTGTATATACATATAAGTGTGTGTGTATATACACCACTATACACAATTTCAGATGTTTTGCCTGCCTCCAAAGAACCCAAGAAAATGCCCAAAAATATGTTTTTTGGGGGGGTTTTTGGAGGCAGGCAAAACATCTGAACTTGTGTATAGTGTACCTGTGAAGTTTCAGCTCTGTAGCATGTCCAGAACCAGAAAAAAAAGATCATTTTTCAGTAGAGCAGGGATGGTGGGTCCCTCCTTTTACACCTATATGATCTTTTTTTGGGGGTTCTGGACATGCTACAGAGCTGAAACTTCACAGGTACACCTTTTAAACCCCCCCCCAGACACAAAATCACACAAAAAAAAGTCCTTAAAAATTGTCATTTTTGATAGATTTTTGATAGAGAGCCAATTATTGAAAAAAAAAAAATTCTTTGGATTTAGTGTCTGGGGGGTCTAAAAAGTGTACCTGTGAAGTTTCAGCTCTGTAGCATGTCCAGAACCATAAAAAAGACATATAAGTATGTGTGTGTACACAAGTTCAGATGTTTTGCCTGCCTCCAAAAACCCCCAAAAAATGCCTGCAACAACACACCTGGGCGTTTTTCTTTTTGACGCTAGCATTTTTTTTGGCATTTTTTTGGGTTCTTTGGAGGCAGGCAAAACATCTGAACTTATGTATAGTGGTATATATACCACTATACACAAATTCAGATGTTTTTCCTGCCTCAAAAGAACCCAAAAAAACGCCTGCTGTTAAACCGGCAAGGTGTGAAAAGCGAGAAGCCAACATCCTGTGCTGAAAGTGTTCTAATACAAACAATCTTTTTTTTTTATGGTTCTGGACATGCTACAGAGCTGAAACTTCACAGGTACACTTTTTAGACCCCCCAGATACTAAATCCAAATACATTTTTTTTTTTTAATTTTTCCAATAATTGGCTCTCTATCAAAAATGACACTTTTTAAGAACTTTTTTTGTGTGATTTTCTGTCTGGGGGTCTAAAAGGTGTAAAAGGAGGGTCCCACCATCCCTGCTCTACTGAAAAATTATCTTTTTTTCTGGTTCTGGACATGCTACAGAGCTGAAACTTCACAGGTACACTTTTTAGACCCCCCAGATACTAAATCCAAAGAAATTTTTTATTTATTTATTTTTTTAATTTTTCCAATAATTGGCTCTTTATCAAAAATGACAATTTTTAAGAACTTTTTTTTGTGTGATTAATAGTCTCTGGGGCATGACCCAGAACCCTAGGCACTTTTTATGGGCATTTATTGGGTTTTAGGGCTTCAAAATGGTGTTTTTTGATTACCAAAGTTCGGGTCCCATTGATTTCAATGGGGTTCTGAAATCCGGGCCGAACTTTCGGGTAGTTCAGATGTTCTGGCCGAACCGAACTTTTGAAAAGTTCGATCATCCCTAGTCACCACCAGCGTATCACCTCCATGCTGTGTTAGTCAGTAATCCAGCAACAGTATTGGACACAAGAGTGAAAAAATGTGGCTGCTGTTTTATGAGAATAGGTCCATGCTCCTTTATAGACTTTATTGTGTGGAAAGCAGGAGGGGATGCACAGTTAGGGCTCCCACCTGGCTGGTAAAAGGAATGTAAGAGGAGGTGCTGGTAAAAAAAAAAAAAAAAAAACTTGTCTTTTAAGGGCTGATAATTTTCTTTGAAAACTTTCCATCAAGCCTGTTTTCACTGGCATCAATACTGCGCCTACTGAAGGTAGGCTATTTGTGCAGGATGGTGGTAATCTACCTACCAAGCACCTACTCTTGCTCATTCACTGTTTAAACACTTAGGAAGGCCGTAGCAACACATTTTCTCCTAGACTGCTGTGCGCACTCCCAAACCTTATACAGGCAGCTGTCTAGAAGGATACAGCTGAGCTGAATGCAGCATGGAATCTTGCCTAATGATGCAACCTCAGTTTTATTCAAGTGTTCTCCCACCGTAAATAAGGCAGAGTCTGCCAACCTTACTGTGCCTGCTGTGTTGCAGTCACCTAAAGATCAGAGCCATAAGGACATACTTTAGAGCTGTTTTATCTACAGACCATTTGCCTG
Source organism: Pelophylax lessonae (assembly GCF_965119305.1). Classification (NCBI taxonomy): domain Eukaryota; kingdom Metazoa; phylum Chordata; class Amphibia; order Anura; family Ranidae; genus Pelophylax; species Pelophylax lessonae. The sequence continues at coordinate 95,332,584 of NC_138779.1, forward strand.
GGCACCACCAATTTATAGCGACAACCATCCTTCTATGTGATCTGGACTTTTTTATGGTTGGAACAAGCCAGCACATGCGTGGCCCAGAAGTGCAGGCAGGAAAGAGGCCATCAATGGTGACAGAGAAAAAAAATAAATACTATTGAAGCAGGAGGAAGATTTTGAGTTTGTGAAGGAATTTTAAAAGATTAGAGGCAAAATTTGCGCAGGGCTGAGTTACAACTCATGGAGCAGGAGGGGAGAGAAACACTGTAAAGGAGTTACCTTGATCAATTAGGACCTTAGTGAGATCCGCACAGTGACAGGAAAAAACATTATCAGTGGGGAGGGGGCTGCAATTCTGATATGTTTTATTACAAATCGATAACACATTAATGCAGTAATGGCACAGCTATGTTTTAGTTGCATGATAATAATGTACAGTAAAACCTTGGATTGCAAGCATAGTTTGTTCTGGAAACATGCTTGCAATCCAAAGCACTCGTATATCAAAGTGAATTTCCCCATAAGAAATAATAGAAACTCAGATGATTCATTCCACAACCATTTATTCATAAGTCCTTCAGTTTATAGTCCATATAACAAGATTATAGTAATGTGGTAGGTTGTGTAACCATAAAATGTCCATCCACAAATGGCAGCCTTTACAAGGGGATTAGAAGCAAAATCCAGCAGGAGATACAGAGTATAAAAGAGAAGAGAGGTGCCTCTAAGTTTAGCAATATGGTCACATTTATTAAAGGTTCTACATTTAGCAACACACGTGGTTGATGATTAAAAGAGGCACATCTAAGTATGCAGGCATCCAGGGTAGACCATCCTTCGCACCGCCCGCTCTCACCACTGTCAGTCTGCAATTGTGACCAGGAAGACTATCCTGCAGTAGAGCGATCTGAAAGTGAGGCTTGAAGCGCTTGAGGAGCGCAGTGTGGAAGGGATGACGTCGATAGCGGTGTGGAGGATGGTCTACAGTATGTGAAGGCATACTTAGATGTGCCTCTTTTCATCATCAACCATGTGACTTACTAAATGTTGTACCTTCATTAAATGTAACCCTATTGCTACACTTAGAGGCACCTCTTTACTCTTTTATACTCAGTTGTGACATGACGCTACTTGTTTATCAAGTAGAGAGCAAACAAGGAGCCGCACTTCTGGTTGGAGTTATAAAGTATAGTGGTTACGACTAAGCGGACGTTTCCGTGAAACGCGTTAACCGCTTTGCTCTTTTTTTCATGTCTCTGGCTGTTGTGGTCATGTTTTGATATGCTTTTATCCTTTGGACTTAATAAACCTGGATTTTATACTTTATAACTCCAACCAGAAGTGCGGCTCCTTGTTTGCTCTCTACTATCATTTCCTGGACTGCGGATCCTTGCCTGCACCTGTATTGGAGTTTTTGTGGGATTATCTCCTCACCAGAGCGGTTCTTGCTCTCTTTGATTAGTTTTTACTTGTTTATCAAGACATCTCTCGTTTATCAAGTCAAAATGTATTTAAAAAATTTACTTGTCTTGCAAAACACTCTCAGACCAAGTTACTATCAATCCAAGGTTTTACTGTATAATCTTATGTAGTGCTCAGTATAAACTCTCACACAACAAGAACTATGCTCTGAGTCAAAAAAATGTCTTCATCAGTCCTGTGCCATGCCAGTAAAGCATCCTGAGACTATTCATGGGTAGGAACACAACCATGAATAAAGAATGGTACAAAAACATCATCCAAGAGCAACTTCTCCCAACCATCCAAGAACAGTATGGTGAGGAACAATGCCTTTTCCAGCACCGTGCCATAAGACAAAAGTGATAACTAAGTGGATTGGGGAACAAAACATCAACATTTCGGATCCATGGCCTGGAAACCAACCCCCCCCCCCCCCCCAAACCTTTATCCCATTGAGAGCTTGTGGTCAATCCTCAAGAGGCGGGTGATCAAAAAAACCCCGCAAATTCTGACAAACTCCAAGCATTGATTATGCAAGAATGGGCTGCCATCGGTCAGGATGTGGCCCAGAAGTTGATTGACAGCATGCCAGGGAGAATTGCAGAGGTTTTGAAAAAGAAAGCTCAACACTGCAAATATTGACTCTGCATAAATGTAATGTAATTGTCAAAAAAGCCTTTGACACTTATGAAATGCTTGTAATTATACTTCAGTATACCATAGTAACATCTGACAAACAGATCTAAAAACACTGAAGCAGCAGACTTTGTGAACATTAATATTTGTGTCATTCTCAAAACCTTTGGCCACGACTGTACTGTACATGGCAGAATGTTGCGTTTTCTGAATTTCCTGAATTCTTAATAGTCAGAGAGTTGTAGGCCTCCAAAGCCATTGCTCTAAAAGAAAAAAACCATGCCTGCCGTAACAAGTATTTTTTTCAAAGAGGTGGCAACTCTATGTACAGGAGGCACTTGGCTTCCACTTGACTGTATAGTTTATGATATGACAGTTACACAAGGAGATGATATATGCATAGTGCACTGTGAACAGCAAAGACACACAAACATGAATTTAGTAAATTACATTCTAAGGGCCTGTGTCGACAGGCTTTGGTTTTATGTCGATGGTGTCATTTTGGCATCAATTTGAGATGCTTCTGAGGTCATTCAGAATTCATTGACAGTTAACATGCTGTTACATAGTGAGTCAGTTTCATTAATGTTATGTTTCTCATGCATATATGGTATATACTGATGGCGTACATATGTATATAACATATTGGTGATATAGTGTATGTACTGTGCCTGCACTAGGCAGCAAAAGCAGCTATGGACTGGTAACCTAGCAACTGGAGTAGCCTTGGGGAAAAGTGTGAGAAGCGAGTTCTGAAGGCACAGATTGAGTGGGACAATACGCAATACTCCCTCTTTGACATGTAACATCTTATCATTTATGAATCAAGCTACAATTCCCTACTAAATCTGTCTCATAATCCTTAAAGCGGTATTAAACCCATAGGCAAACATTTAATACATTTCAGTTTATCCCAATAGCATGGATCGTGATCAAATAGTGGCTATTTTGAGATCTCTTTTCATTGCACATAAGTTGATAGCCTCTCGTGGGACATTGATAGGTATGTAATGTTTGAAAAACATACCTATGTTCAATGCAATATTATTTAAAGTGGATTGATGGGGGGGGGGGGGGTTGTAAAAGATTTATATACTACCTGTTCCGAAGTATTTCTGAATACTTTTGAAAGTTTTTGAATAATTTTGACTATCTATGAATGGCTTTTTGAGTAACTGGGAATATTATGGGAAAACTAGAAGTGGTTGTTAAGGCTCGGTTCACATATATGCGATGCGGGAAGGCTGCGAATTCGCAGCCTGTTCCCGCATCGCACACGCACCCCCGGCAGTTCACACTGCCATATGCGATACGCTGGGGGTGTCAATGTAATCTTAATGACACCCCCAGTTTGATCGCATATCGCAGTGCGATCGTGCAGTTCGCACAGGATCGGATCGCACAAGTGTGAACCGCTGTGCGATCCGATCCTGATGCGGCTGCAAAAATGCCTCCTGTGCGTGTTTGCTGCGGGAGCGATGCGAATTTAGCCATACAGTTTGTATGGCTAAACTCGCACCGCACAGCTGATCGCATGTAATGTGGGAGCAGTGCGCTCCGACATTACATGCGAACCCCGCACACGCACAAGTGTGAACCGGGGCTCAGAATGATGATTTGACCTTGTTTTTTTTTTTGTTTTTTTGCTGGTGTTTATTTGTAAAATTTTCAAAAATAAAATCTGAGTTAACCAGTTCTTGACCAGAAGGATTTGCCCCCTTAATGACCAGGCCATTTTTTGCGATTCAACACTGTATTACTTTAATGGAAAATTGCACGGTTGTGCGACACTGTACTGAAATAAAACTGACGTCCTTTTTTCACACAAATAGAGCTTTCTTTTGATCACCTATGCAATTTTTATGTTTTGCGCTATAAACAAAAAAAAGAGCGACAATTCAGAAAAAAAAAAACAATATATTGCAGCTAACCAATCAGGAGATGTGGTGGCTACATTCGTTTTCTTTTCCCCCCTCTGTTTTCACCTGGTGATCTGGCCACTAACACACTTCCTGTATTAGACTGCCCCCTCTCTGTATGAAGGAGCAACAGAGAAAACTTTGGACAGCGGCATTGTCAGTCTGGTGGGGTGGGGGGGGGGGGGAGTGTTAGATGTACTAACAGATTTAAATACAATACCAAATTTAAGCCAAACTATAAGCAGTTACTGCAACAGTTTTGTTCCTTTTGGGATAAAGGTTTTACATAAATAAAATCTGATCATTGTAAGCACCCCTGTCAGTGGTGAATGGTTTGTCTCATCCCTCTTACCGCTGCATGTGCAGGGCAGCTTGTTCTGTTAAAAAACAACAGACTTACTGGCAGGATCACCAGGTGAAAATAAAGAAAGTTCAAAAAAGAAAGCTAATGCAGCCAACCCATCTAAGAATTGGTAAACTGCATTTTTTTTTTGTACCACTTGCTGACTGCCCGCCACAGATAAACTGCGGCAGGCTGGCTCGACTGCACAAATCGACATAGGGGTATGTCGGTTTGCAGGAGTAGTGCTGGGGGGTGAGCGCGTGCCGCCGCCGGTACGCTCCTGCCCCCCACTAGGCAGCAGGGATGCCGATCCATGGAACCCGTGGCCGCGATTGCCGCCGGGCACCCGCAATCACTCCCCGCTGAGAGAGAAGGACGGTCAGCTGTTATAAATCATTTCACAAGTCCCTCACCCATACAGTTAGGAAACAATCCCCTAGGCTCACACTTAACCCTTTGATCACCCCTAGGTTAACCCCTTCCCTGCCAGTGTCATTAGTACAGTAACAGTGCATATTGTTAGCACTGATTACTGTAGTAATGTCACTGGTCCCCCCAAAAGTCTCAAAAATGTCAGAGAGGGGTCCAATCTCTTCACCACAATGTCGCAGTCCTGCTAAAAATGGCAGATCGCCGCCATTACTAGTAAATAAATAAATAAAAATGACATAAATCTTTCCCCTAATTTGTAGACGCGATAATTTTTGCACAAACCGATCAAAATATGCTTATTGGGATTTTTTTTTTACCAAAAATATGTAGCAGAATACATATTGGCCTAAAAGGATGAAAAAATTTGATTTTTACATTTTTTTTATTTGGGAATGTTATATAGCAGAATGTAAAAAATATTACATTTTTGGTTTTGAGTTTAATCCAGCTTTAACTCACTGCTTCTGTTTTCTATTGCCTTGCTGTGAAAAAGTTTCCAGAATGGGAAAGGTTGTGAATGTGACAAAGAAGTATCTTAGTGGGCGGTATATGCAAGCAAGGAGCATGGAGGGTGTGACAGCAGGCATTGCAGGCAGGAGAGGAGATTGGAGGGTGTGACAGCAGGCATTGCAGGCAGTAGAGGAGCAAAGAGGGTGTGACAGCAAGTATAACAACCAGGAGAGGACATTAAAGGGTCTTACACCAGGTATTGCAGGCAGGAGAGGAGCTTAGAGGGTGTGACATCAGGCATTGCAGGCAGGAGGGGAGCTTGGTCATGCATTGATGTATCCAAATTACATTTCTATCATTTTGTCACTCAAATAGAGCTTTCTTTTGGTGGCATTTGATCACCGTTAGGCTTTTTATTTTTTGAGATATAAAGGAAAAATAAAAATGTGATTTTTGTCTTACCGTAAAATACATTTCTTTGACGTTCATTGACGGACACAGCTCTTGTTCTTCTTATCCATTGGGTTATACTGCTCCCTACAGGAGGAGGACACTAGTGATAAAAAAAGACTGACTACACCTGTGAGCAGTCCCAGGGGGTATTCTCCTCCCTCTCTGCTATAGGTACTCAGTTTTGTTACAAGTAGTGTCAGAAGAATTACAACTCCACAGAGGGGTGGGTGCTGTGTCCGTCAATGAACATTAGAGAAATTGATTTTACAGTAAGGCAATAAAATCGTATTTTCTCTTTCGTTTATTGACAGACACAGCTCCTGATCTTCTTAGCCATTGGGACGTCCCAAAGCAGTGTCAGACATAAGGGGTGGGAAAAGCAGGAAAAAAATTCCCAAGGCTAACCCATAGCCAATCAGGTAACAGGAGCTCAACCAAAAAACACAGTCTGATCGCTCAGAGTTCCAGAACATTGATCGATAGTCTGGGCTCCTCCAGTGTCTAGACCACCTGAGCAGAGGTCCAGCCTAGGATGCCTCCCCACCCTGACAAGCTGGCATCCGTGGTGACCACCAGCCTAGGATGCCTCCCCACCCTGACAAGCTGGCATCCATGGTGACCACCGTCAAATACAAGGGGAGAAACGATTTGCCTTGTCAAAACGCTGAAGAATAAAGCCACCAGATCAGGGACCCTCTTCTTCCCCAGCTCAGCCAGGAACTGCAGACACTTGTCCCATTTGGCACAGCAGGCATTGCAGCCTGGAGAGGAGTTCGGAGGGTGTGACAGCAGGCATTGCAAGCAGGAGAGGGGCTTTGAGGGTGTGACAGCAGGCATTGCAGGCAGGAGAGGAGCTTGGAGGGTGTAACAGCTGGCATTGCAGACAGGAGAGGAGCTCAGAGGGTGTGACAGCAGGCATTGCAGGCAGGAGAGGAGTTCAGAGGGTGTGACAGCAGGCATTGCAGCCAGGAGAGGAGATTGGAGGGTGTGACAGCAGGCATTGCAGGCAGGAGAGGAGCTTGGAGGGTGTGAAAGCAAGTATAGCAACCAGGAGAGGAGCTTGAAGGGTGTGACACCAGGCATTGCAGGCAGGAGAGGAGCTTGGAGGGTATGACATCAAGCATTGCAGGCAATAGAGGAGATTGGAGGGTGTGACAGCAGGCATTGCAGCCGGGAGAGGAGATTGGAGGGTGTGAGAGCAGGCATTTCAGCAAGAGAGGAGCTTGGGGGGTGTGAGAGCAGGCATTGCAGGCAGGAGAGGAGATTGGAGGGTGTGACAGCAGGCATTGCAGGCAGTAGAGGAGCAAAGAGGGTGTGACAGCAAGTATAGCAACCAGGATAGGACCTTGAAGGGTCTTACACCAGGTATTGCAGGCAGGAGATGAGCTTAGAGGGTGTGACATCAGGCATTGCAGGCAGGAGGGGAGCTTGGAGGGTGTGACAGCAGGCATTGCAGGCAGGAGAGGGGATTGGAGGGTGTGACAGCAGGCATTGCAGACGGGAGAGGAGATTGGATGGTGTGAGAGCAGGCATTGCAGCAAGAGAGGAGCTTGGGGGGGTGTGAGAGCAGGCATTGCAGGCAGGAGAGGAGATTGGAGGGTGTGACAGCAGACATTGCAGGCAGTAGAGGAGCAAAGAGGGTGTGACAGCAAGTATAGCAACCAGGATAGGACCTTGAAGGGTCTTACACCAGGTATTGCAGGCAGGAGATGAGCTTAGAGGGTGTGACATCAGGCATTGCAGGCAGGAGGGGTGTTTGGAGGGTGTGACAACAGGCATTGCAGCCGGGAGAGGAGATAGGAGGGTGTGACAGCAGGCATTGCAGCCGGGAGAGGAGATTGGAGGGTGTGAGAGCAGGCATTGCAGCAAGAGAGGAGCTTGGGGGGTGTGAGAGCAGGCATTGCAGGCAGGAGAGGAGATTGGAGGGTGTGACAGCAGGCATTGCAGGCAGTAGAGGAGCAAAGAGGGTGTGACAGCAAGTATAGCAACCAGGATAGGACCTTGAAGGGTCTTACACCAGGTATTGCAGGCAGGAGATGAGCTTAGAGGGTGTGACATCAGGCATTGCAGGCAGGAGGGGAGTTTGGAGGGTGTGACAAAAGGCATTGCAGCCGGGAGAGGAGATAGGAGGGTGTGACAGCAGGCATTGCAGCCGGGAGAGGAGATTGGAGGGTGTGACAGCAGGCATTGCAGTCGGGAGCGGAGATTGGAGGGTGTGACAGCAGGCGTTGCAGCCGGGAGAGGAGATAGGAGGGTGTGACAGCAGGCATTGCAGCCGGGAGAGGAGATTGGAGGGTGTGACAGCAGGCGTTGCAGGCAGGAGAGAAGTTCGGAGAGTGTGACAGCAGGCATTGCAGGCAATAGAGAAGATTGGAGGGTGTGACAGCAGGTATTGCAGGCAGGAGAGGAGATTGGAGGGTGTGACAGTCGGTATTGCAGCCAGGAGAGGAGTTCGGAGGGTGTAACAGCAGGTATAGCAGCCAAGAGAGAAGTGTGTAAGATGTGACAGCAGGCAGTATATGGCGGGGAGAGAATTTGCACAGTGGCAAAGTATAAATTATAATATATACACTCATCAACCACTTTATTAGGTACACCTTGCTAGTACCAGGTTGGACCCCCCTTTGCCTTCAGAACTGCCTTAATTATTTGTGGCATAGCGTCAACAAGCTGTTGGAAACATTCCTCAGAGATTTTGGTCCATATTGACATGATAGCATCATACAGTTACTGCAGATTTGTCGGCTGCACATCCATGATTTAAATCTCCCGTTCCACCACATCACAAAGGTGCTCTATTGGATTGATATCTGGTGACTGTGGAGGCCATTACAGTTCAGTGACCTCATTGTCATGTTTAAGAAACCAGTGGTGAGATGATTTGAGCTTTGTGACATGGTGCATTATCCTGCTGGAAGGAAGGAATGGACATGGTCAGCAACAATACTCAGATAGGCTGTGGCATTTAAACAATGCACAATTGATATTAAGGGGCCCAAAGTGTGACCACCATTATTTTCCAGCACTGCCTTAACCCTCTTGGACATGGAGTTCACCAGAGCTTCACAGGTTGCCACTGAAGTCCTCTTCCACTCCTCCATGACGACATCACGGAGCTGGTGGAAGTTAGAGACCTTGCGCTTCTCCACCTTCAATTTTAGGATGCCCCACATATGCTCAATTGGGGTTTAGGTCTGGAGACATGCTTGGCCAATCCATCACCTTTACCCTCAGCTTCTTTAGCAAGGCAGTGGTCATCTTGGAGGTGTGTTTGGGGTCGTTATCATGTTGGAATAAAGCCCTGCGGCCCAGTCTCCGAAGGGCGGGGATCTTACTCTGCTTCAGTTTGTCACAGTACATGTTGGCATTCATGGTTCCCTCAATGAACTGTAGCTCCCCAGTGACGGCAGCACTCATCCAGCCCCAGACCATGACACTCCCACCACCATGCTTGACTGTAGGCAAGACACACTTGTCTTTGTACTGCTTGCCTTGTTGCCGCCACACACACTTGACACCATCTGAACCAAATACGTTTATCTTGGTCTGATCAGTCCATAGGACATGGTTCCAGTAATCCATGTTCTTGGTCTGCTTGTCTTCAGCAAACTGTTTGTGGGCTTTCTTTTGCATCATCTTTAGAAGAGGCTTCCTTCTGGAACGACAGCCATGCAGACTAATTTTATGCAGTGTGTGGCGTATGGTCTGAGCATTGACAGGCTGACCCCCCATCCCCTCAACCTCTGCAGCAATGCTGGCAGCACTCATATGTCTATTTCCCAAAGGCAATCTCTGGATATGATGCTGAGCACATGCACTTAACTTCTTTGGTCGACCATGGCGAGGCATGTTCTGAGTGAAACCTGTACTGTTAAACCACTGTATGGTCTTGGCCACCATGTTGCAGCTCAGTTTCAGGATCTTTGCCAATCTTCTTATAGCCTAGGCCATCTTTATGTAGAGCAACAATTCTTTTTTCCAAATCCTCAGAGAGTTCTTTGCTATGAGGTGCCATGTTGAACTTCCAGTGACCAGTATGAGAGTGAGAGTGATAACACCAAATTTAACACACCTGCTCCCCATTCACACCTGAGACCTTGTAACACTAATGAGTCACATGACACCGGGGAGGGAAAATGGGTAACTGGGCCCAATTTGCACATTTTCACTTAGGGGTGTACTCACTTTTGTTGCCAGCGGTTTAGACATTAATGGCTGTGTGTTGAGTTATTTTGAGGGGACAGCAAATTTACACTGTTATACAAGCTGTACACTCACTACTTTACATTGCAGCAAAGTGTCATTTCTTCAGTGTTGTCACATGAAAAGTTATAATAAAATATTTACAAAAATGTGAGGGGTGTACTAACTTTTGTGAGCCACTGTATATGTATATATATATTTATATATATATATATATATATATATATATATATATATATATATATATATATATACACTATATTACCAAACCTATTGGGATGCCTGCCTTTACACGCAGTAGACCAGTCTTACTCTGTAGGGTTCAATATTGAGTTGGCCCACCCTTCGCAGCTACAGTATTACAGCTTCAACTCTTCTGGGAAGGCTGACCACAAGGTTTAGGAGTGTCTATGGGAATGTTTGACTGTTCTTTCAGAACTGCATTTGTGGTTTGTGGTGTCAGTCACTGATGTTGATGAGAAGGCCTGGCTCGCAATCTCTGCTCGAATTCATCCCTATGGTATTTTATCGTGTTGAGGTTCGGACTCTGTGCAGGCCAGTCAAGTTCTTCCACCCCAAAGTTGTTCATCCATGTCTTTATAGACCTTGCATTGTGCACTGGTCCAAATCATTTGGTGGAGGGGGGATTATGGTGTGGGGTTGTTTTTCAGGGCTTGGGCTTGGCCCTTAGTTTCAGTGAAAGGAACTCTTAAGGCATCAGCATACCAAGACATTATGGACAATTTCATGCTCCCAACTTTGTAGGAATAGTTTTGGGATGGCTCACTCCTGTTTTAACATGACTGTGCACCACTGCACAAAGCAAGGTCCATAAAGACATGAATTTTGAGGTGGAGGAACTTGACTGGCCTGCACCTATTTCTTAAAGCCTATGTTCAGCCTAAATCACAAACAGAAAAATCAGCAAAAGGGACATAACTTACTAAGGGTAATAATTACTCCAAAGGAGTCAGGGTCATTCTTGCAGATGGACTTAAGTTGAGTATCCATATGACATAGAGGAAATGTAATTCTTGAGTTGTATCAGATTTCCGAGCACTTGCCTTTCTTTGTAAATGAAATTATCTTTTGTCCGCTTCAATCTTGTTTTTACCAGTGTTCAGTGTTGTTCATAATGTGTATTCTCCTTGGTAACTCTTTCTCTTTGTTTTCCACCTGTCATTTCTAAGTATCTTATTTCTTGTCTACGTTTGTCTCATGTCATTACTTCGAGAATCATTTTTTGAAGGCAGTTGGGATTATTCATTAAACCAGAGAACAAAGTAACAGTAATCTATAGCAACCAGGTAGAAATCACCTTTCACTCCTCTGACTAATCTACCCTGTAAATGCTTCATTTAATTTTACCTGATTTCCACCAAGATACCCACAGCTAGGAAGCATGTTTATGTAGGTACTGTCACTATCGATAGTTACCTCTCTGTATAATGAAACAGGTAATTAATGAAAATTATATTTTTCTGTGCAGGTGCAGCCAGATGTTGAGGATTTGGATCCCTCTCTGTTAGGAGAAGGCAAAGAAGAGAAGCCAGAGGAGAAACTTGGAAAGCTGCAGTATTCCTTGGATTATGATTTCCAAAATGGGCAGGTACGTGCAAAATGTTTTTAAAGTATGGCATGCTGACCAAAACCATCTGCCCTATGCTGATCAGCAGTGCTGGGAGAAGGTCACCCAGTGCCCAGGGCAAGGATACCAAACTGCACCCTCTCTTCTCTTAGGGTTAGGGTCAATGCGCCCCCTCACCCCTGCAATAAACCGTTGCGCCCAGGGCAACCGTCCCTCTTGCCCACCCCTTGTCCTGGCCCTGCTGATCAGCCCCAACAGGCTAAAACAAGATTGTACGCTGGTCAATTTTATGGTAAAACAAAGCTGAGTCATGCTTTAAGAACCTCAAGGTTGGGATATTCAATTAAAGCTGAACTGAACTCCATTACTTTGCACAGTGTTGTCAATCTAGTGCTGTAAACATGCTGGGGGATGAGCGAGCACAAGGGTGACCTTATCAGCACTGTCCGGTTACAGACTGGGCCAGGTCTGAACCAAGCTGCATTAGGTAACTGTAGTGTAATCAGCAGGAAAGCCAAGGACCTGACTGTATTCTCTGGCAGGGATGACTATATTACCAGACTGGATAAACAGAACTGTAGCCTTTTTGAAAGCTAAAACAATTCATATAAATATATTTCAGCTGTAGACTGGCCTAAAATTAAAGCTGTAGTAAAAAGTCTATTTCTACCTACAGGTAATCTTATAATAAAGCTTACCTGTAGGGTAAATGAATATCTCCTAAACGTGCACCATTCATGAGATATTTTAGCGAGAAGCAGTCAGGAACGTCTCTGTAGGATGGCATACCCGTGCCGTTCCTTCAGAGCTGTGTGCTGTGGCTGAGACTTACTGTAGGTGACATCATCACGGCTCGGCCATTTAAGTGGCTGGAGCCTGCGAACCCAGAAGGGAGTCAGAGTGACGATGAAATGCAGCGGTGACAGCATGATGCTAATTAAAAAAAAAAGGAAAAAATTATGTCCAAAAAAATACTGACCCTGACCTTTGACCCTGACCTTGACCTTTGGCCCTGACCTTGACCCAAACACTAACCCTGGCACTGACCTAGATCAAACCTTGATCTAGGTATTTTTCTTTACTTTTATTTTATTTTTTAACTATTTATGTGTTTACATTTTTTTTACAAACACTTTTTTTTCTTTCTGCAAGGAACAAGAAAGATACCGTATATCCTTCTTCTCCATTCACAGAAAGAAAAAAACATGGGGGCGGGCTTCATAGTGACTGATCACTGTGGTAGCCAATCAGAGGCTACCAAAGGAATCAGGTGACCTGGAATCAGGAGACCCGGGTCCCGATCGTTAGTACGGGGCCTGGATCTCTCGTTGAGATCCTGGTCTCTGAGCTGGGAACGCACTCCCAGAATTAAGGGAGAAACACATATATGGGGCCCCACATAAAAAAGCCCAGTGCAGTGAGGCCGCATATTTGTGTTACGTCGGCGTAAAAGGGTTCAACTAAAATTTAAAATGATTGTTCAAAGGCGGGGCTTTGCGGGCCAGTGGGAGTAGAAGGATCAGAGACAAAACTGATTATAAAACCAAAAATACATTTTATTGATATATAAAGAGAATAAAAAACACGCATGGGCTACCATGCATGTATGATTGCAGCAAACTAACATACAAATAAAATCAAAACATATAATGTCACTGTTGGTCTAGAAACATATCCCGTAAAAGGGATTTAAGCCAAAAGACAAAGCCTGAATAAGATGGAAGATGGGTCTCAAGCTGGATTCGGTCACGGTAGGTCCCCAGCAAGCCGACGCGTTTCGCTCAAGGCTTCCTCAGGGCCTGAGAGACCATAACAGACCGATGTTTCCTTCTTAGCAGTGACCCGTGTTAAGCGACAGGGCTGCAGCGATACATATGCCATTCGGAAGGTATTGCTTCCATATTCACCATACAAAATCTAAAATAGACCTCAAATAGACCTCAAGGATATATTTTTCTTGCACCCAGTCCGATATACTGGGTCCCGACTGAGTCATCAAAGGCAAGGCTTCTGGGGATAGTTCCACTGTAGCCTCTTGGGGTAGAGTCACCCCTCAGCAGGTGGATGTCCTCTTCCTAAGTGCAGTGCACACGATACAGAGGGCTTGGATAGCCCAGGACCTTGGGTCCATATAACTGGAATATATGTTTGTATAAGTCCTTGTTTCCTGCCTGTAATACTTTTTCAGTTTGAGGAGAGGTTAACGCGGTCGTCATATTTGACCCGTATCCTGAGGATATACTTCTTACCAAGTGCACAGAGAAAGGTGCCTGGCTCCCGGATTATAATTACCGTAATTATCGTAATATAAATACTAGATTTATTGTATCTGGGAGTGAAGGTGCATATAAGGACGAATAAATTAGGAAGAGGACATCCACCTGCTGAGGGGTGACTCTACCCCAAGAGGCTACAGTGGAACTATCCCCAGAAGCCTTGCCTTTGATGACTCAGTCGGGACCCAGTATATCGGACTCGGTGCAAGAAAAATATATCCTTGAGGTCTATTTGAGGTCTATTTTAGATTTTGTATGGTGAATATGGAAGCAATACCTTCCGAACGGCATATGTATCGCTGCAGCCCTGTCGCTTAACACGGGTCACTGCTAAGAAGGAAACATTGGTCTGTTATGGTCTCTCAGGCCCTGAGGAAGCCTTGAGCGAAACGCGTCGGCTTGCTGGGGACCTACCGTGACCGAATCCAGCTTGAGACCCATCTTCCATCTTATACAGGCTTTGTCTTTTGGCTTAAATCCCTTTACGGGATATGTTTCTAGACCAACAGTGACATTATATGTTTTGATTTTATTTGTATGTTAGTTTGCTGCAATCATACATGCATGGTAGCCCATGCGTGTTTTTTATTCTCTTTATATATCAATAAAATGTATTTTTGGTTTTATAATCAGTTTTGTCTCTGATCCTTCTACTCCCACTGGCCCGCAAAGCCCCGCCTTTTCTATCCCAATGTTTTTTCATTAGTCCTTAACAGGGGTAAGGGCCTATATTGCACGGCAATTTTGTGTATAAATTGTTCAATGGCACTTGATCATAATCCCTTTTCACATTTTGTAGAGGGATATTTGCATACATTTCTCAGAAGCCAAAGCCTTGAGCTTTCCTGCTTGCACCATGTACTTCACACATGTTACTTCTGTGGAGGTTTATATTCTGAGCAGGACCACCAGAGTTTACAGGAATTGTCATTCATTTAGCACATAAGATTGATGATATCATGTGGCAGAAGAACTGTGGAGGGCAGCTTTAGATTAAGATTATTAAAAAAAAAAAAAACAGAGATGGGGAGAGAGAGCGCCACTGTCTAAGCGTAGTAGTGTTTGAAAAATCTATTTTGAAAACTGGATGATAAGTATTGCACTCAAATACACACGATAAAACACAGCATATCAATATGTTCAGTGGAGACATCAATGAATGGCAATTTCTTAAGAATACTCCTCCAATGGATATAAAATCATAGGAAAGAGGAGAGAAAGGAAGCTCAACACTCCTCAGTGTAGTAATAATAAAAGACAATGTACAAATGTGCCATCCATTCATCTCTGTTAGGAACCATCAGAAGGTTGCCACCTACTGGACAGATAGAGTAAAGCCTGTGTTACACTACCTTCATGTGAGTGCGTCTCCTAATTAATTTTTTTGTACATTGCCTTTTATTAATACTACACTGAGAGTGGTACGCTCAACCAGGCGGCGTGTCCACTGGTTGGCCAGACAGTCGAAAAAAAGCCAGGATCGGCTTTCATCGGCTCTCCGCTATGGTAACCTGGAAACGATGACCTGACATCACTTCCGGTTTACCAAAATGTCAATGACGCAATTTTTCAAAAATCAAAAGCAGGGGAAGGATTTGGGGTCTATAAGACCCCAGATTTCACTATAAAGAATACCTGTCACAAGCCTATTGTTGGTACAAGGATGTGTACATTCAGTGTAAAAAAATTAGTAATTAAAAAAAAAAAATGAAATTGCCCTGTCCTCCTGTGCTCATGCGCAAAGGCGAACATGAACACTAGGAGCATCAGATCATGGGCTGTAATTCCAGTACTAGACCTCCTCTGTAAATCTAAAGTGGTGACTTATAAAGGCTTATTTAGTGTCACAAATGGATAGTAAAATTCGCATCCTTTTCTGTTGGACATGCGCAATTTTAAAGCTTGATATGTCTGGTATCTATGTACTTGGCGTAACGTCATCTTTTATATTTTACAAAAATTTGGGTTTATGTATTGTCTTTTTTTTTTTTCACTAAAATTCAAAAAGTGTATTTTTTCTTAAAAAATTGTGTTTGAAAAGCCACTGCGCAAATACCGTGTGACTTACAAAATTGCAAAACCCACCATTTTATTCTCTGGGTCCTTTGCTTTAAAAAAATATGTAATGTTTGGAGGTTCTAACTATTTTCTAGCAAAAATATACAGATTTTTACTTGCAAAGAAAAGTGTCAGAAAAAGGCCTGGAGGTCAAATGGTTAAAAACCAATTACGCATATACACTTTAATTAGATTTTTCTTTTAAAGTGTGTCGTGACATTCAAATATAGAAGCCAAAATTATATTTTTCATAATTCAATGGTCAATAGTTCATGGAGATGTTTACAATTTAGACTTTGAAACGACAAGCTCAGGCCTGCAGACATGAATTAATACATAGCTACCAAAAAGTTTCTGACAGGACCCTGTAGGCTTGTGGTGAAGAAAAAGTTAATCAACTGTCACCTCAAAAACCATCAAAGAATCTTCACAGACCGAGTGACTGCAACTCACCAGAGAATTTCCAGCGTTCTCCCGCAAACATTACTATTGCCCAGAGGTTAAAGTTTTATTTCATTTTTTTTTCTCCCTTTTTATTCTTTTATTTTTTCATTTGTACCTCTGTATTGCACTGCCCACCTAGGAATATACATTTTAAACAATACTAAGTGGCCTTCTCTGTAGCAAGCTAAGCATTCATACTCCTAGAGAGATTGGGGCATTATTTATCAGTGTCATAAATTCACTATTAATCTGCATGAAGCTGCATCATGTGGCTGCTAATTACATGCAGATTAGTGTAAAAGCTATTGTATCTTGGGATCTAAGTGTGTATGGTTGCCTAGCAGACCAGTCAGCTGACAAACTGCAGATGGTGACAAGCTACCCTAAATCGCTTGCCTGCTGTGTGTGTGGGCAATGGGAGGTAAGTAAGCCAGAATTCCAGCCCATAGGATAGCTTGGGAAATTTCAGGAGCATCACGACTAGCTGGCTGTATCACAAACCTTAGAGTGCACCAGATTGTATGCAAGAAATGTATCTGTGTGTGTCCAGCCATCTAAATTTGGATGAATCTCCATCCTATAGTGGCCAACAGTACTGCAGGCTGTGATAACTGTTTAGCCGCCCACTTTGCATCTCCGGTAAAAGGTATTTCCTCATTCGGCCACCACCAAACAAGGATCTTACTCCAGTTACAAAACACAGTGGGCACGATTTCTTGACATGTATCTATACTCAAAACTTTATTTTTACTTTTGAATATTGTAGGCAGGATTAGAATCCTTACAAACAGGTGACCACTGCTCTCACCTATAACTGGCCTTTGCAACAAGGAGTACATGGAAGGGCAAATTATGCAAAACAAAACCAAAGAAAATCCAAGCTCAACCTAGTCTTAACTCTAAATTTTGCGAGCCTCCAGAGTAGAAGCACATGCAATATAATGGATAGACAGGTGAGCCTGGAGGGAGCCCACCCCTCCTTAAAGGCCAACCAGCATATAGCACAATGACAACTGGCCAACCAGCATATAGCACAATGGCAGCAAGGGCGTTCAGTGCATCTCCTCCCCAGTATTCTGACAGTACAAACAAATGGAATTTGTTTGTACTGTCGGAATACTGGTCTTTGCAGCAAGGAGCACATGAAAGGGCAATGCATGCAAAACAAAACCAAAGTGCCTCCTGGAACTCAGGGAAAAGGTCCCTGCAGCATTTTAAAAATTGCAGTCCGCACGGGAACTGCAAGTGCAGTGCAGTTCCCAGTGCGGTTGCAATTTCCAGTGCATGGACTAATAACACCCACATTCTTCCAGTGCGTTTTTCTGTGTAGGTGGTTATGGCTGCGGGAACAGGTGTGGACCCGTACAGATGTGAACCTGAGCCTTATGTAAAATATATGTTCAAATCAATTATTCAATATTACCACTTGTAAGACACAGGTCTAGTGTCCCAAATGCCTGTCCCCTATAACAGGACCTTGAAAACAAGCCTCAGTTACTTCAAGAGAGACCTGGGGGAATTACAGAAATACTTGTGCTCAGGATCGGTAGGAATGGGCTAAATAAAATAGTATAGAAAAAATAACGGACCATCTAAATTAAAACGTACAAATAATTTTACTTTGCGCTATTCATTTTTCTCAATCTCCTTCCTGGTGTTTGTTATATCACACATGTCTTACTACTTCTGTTATTTTTTACAGTTGGTTGTGGGAATTATACAGGCTGCAGATCTTCCAGCTTTGGATATTGGTGGAACATCTGATCCTTACGTCAAAGTTTTTCTTCTCCCAGACAAAAAGAAGAAGCATGAAACGAAAGTACATCGCAAGACTCTCAACCCAACCTTTAATGAAACTTTCACATTTAAGGTATTTTCTCTGTCTGTCTATTATTTATAAAAGCACACCAGAAATAATTTAAACTGTTGGCAGTTGCTTGATGCTGTACATATGATGTGGATGTAGTTGAAGGGGCTGTGGCAAAGGGTGGATTTCTAACTTGGCCACATAGGCCATAGCATAGGGCACCATAGCCACCAGTCACTAGTCTCAATGTGGCACTAGTCTCATACATTAGCAGCAGCACTTGTATGTATAGCAGCCAGGTGTTTGTTCTATTTTCTGTGATGACTATTGTGGAAGTGATTCTTACAGCCTCCCAATCACTTCCAAGTGTGCAGTAACATGACCTCCTGGTTCCAACCTAAGCCATGTATTCCGGGTAAAAAAAAACCAAGGACTCTGATCCATTACCAATAAGGGCAAGAGATACTGGTGCCTGGGAATAAAAATTGTTGTGGATATGTTGAGGAAGGCTCCTGATGGGTGAGCATGACACAATCACTTCACATATTGAAAAAACATAGTTTATTAAATTTCAAATCATCAATATAAAATGGACAAACATTTAAAAGAGAACAGCATTTTCCATAGTACATTCAGTGCAATAATCCCGATAACTCTCACATGTGCCCTGGGACAGGTCTGACGCGTTTCGCCCTTGGATGGGCTTTTTCAAAGACCATAGCCAGTCCCGGGTGGACACATGAAAGAAGAGAAATTGGGGATGGTTCTTGGTGACCAGGGGTTCCACGTATAACCCAATGCACTATCTGACACTCACGCCCAAGGAAGTGCAGACTAAGCACCTCCAGCCCCCAAGAGGGGCAAGAAGAGTCGTCCCAAAAGATGGGGTGTCGAGCCCCGCCCCTTATGCCAGAGGAGATTAAGTACGAGATCGAAGACCTCGGGGAGCAAAAGAGGGCTATCCAGAGGAAGGAATAAAATATCCCCTAATTGGGGTAGCTCCGTGGGCTCTGTTAAGATGTGCGCCATGTATTCCGGGCTCACCTGTCTCCTCCTGGGTGCCCGGAATGTCAGTAACAAACTGCAGTAATGTGATACCCCTTCAGGGAAAGGGGAGGGAAAGTGGAGAGACCCCAGCAGACATCCATTCATTAATCTCCCCTAAATAGAATGAACTCGGAAGCAACAAGCTCTGATCACTTCCAGGTTCAGAACTGTCATTTAGCTTCAAAAGGTAGAAATAGATTTAGCTTTATTGGCTGTACTAGACTTTTTTCAACTTGACTAACTTTTTAAGTATGTGAAGGAGTGCCGACCTGACATAAGGAGTCTAATTGACCCCTGATGTCTCCTAAAAGAGAACCTGTAACCTGCACTTTTCTATCACATAGGGGCCTATTGTGATGACGATAAAGTAAAAAAAGAAAAAGTTTTAAGAATGAAAATAAAATGAAATAAAATAAAATAAAAGAAAACACACCAAAAAAGGTAAAAATGAGAAGACCACCACACCAATGTACCCATATTTATGCAAACAAGGAACACATGTAGGGGCCGTAATTCATGGTTAATGCTAAATTGATTGGCTGTAAAGGCCTTTAGAGTGCCCCCTCTGGAAAATTTGGAGTACTGTAGTTTTTTGGAGTTCCAGTTTTGAGATTCTTGACTTGTTTGGTATTTATTTACTTGACACAACCTCATTTTTTATATTTTACCAAAGCACTTATCAAGCAGATTCTATTGTGCTTATGTACACTACAATTATTTTTTGTATTTTTTTTAATGCAAATAAGAGTTTGATAAACAGTTGCCCTAATAGCATGTTACATAAAAATTGCAACTGCAACTTGTTCTACAGGATTTCTGCTTTCAGATAATGTATAATATTTTAAGTTTTAAAGTAATTTTTAGGCCTAAAATGTGTATTTTAATATGCGCAAAAAAAAAATGCAAAAGTGACCCTGGCAGGAAAAGGGTAACAAACAAATGCTCATCTGCCATAAAATAAAAAAGTAGCACGTTTTCATTACTGAGGATTCTGAGGAAAGGGGCACACCGTGGAATGTATCAATCCAAAATGCACCCCACGGTTATTCTAACTATTGCTTTCTCAGCAGTGTTCACATACCTGGAGGTTATGTGACAATCACATCATTTGGATAGAAATTTTGTGGATTGTAACAGATAAGCATATTAACACTACTGCTGTGAATGTCTTTAACTGTTTTATTAAAAAGACTTTATGTACTTAACAAGACCGGTACACTGCTGTTCTTTTATGTTTAACATTAGATTTCTTGGGATATCAAGTGCACTCATATCCTTCATCCAAGTCCAGGTTCAAGCCTTTAAAGAAAGCAAAATATCAAATACTGCACCGCAACTGTTACTAAATCTACTAATGCAAGGCAAATCACCATATTACACCAGCCTTTACCGGATCCCTGGTTTTGCAAAAAGTTATATCATTCCTGAGGTTCAAAAAAACGAATTTCTAAAGTGATTGTAAACGATCACCTTGTAAAACAAACCATTCAGCTTCAAATAGAAATGAAAGGCAAAACAGTTGTGTATAGATATAAAAACAACATTATTAATAACTTTTTCACCTTTTTTTTATAAGTGATCACATTCCCCCTGTTCTCAGCTCAGCTGCATAAGAGCTAGGGGAGGAGAAGCAGCAGCACACTGAGCTTCCCAGTGATTGGCTGTGCAGGGGGGGAGGGGTGTCAGGACAAGTCTGATCATTGGAAGAGAGCAGGCTGAATTCCCAGCATAACTAGATAACTGACCATGGTGTGTTCTCCTTCTTAGAGTGTTCAGTTTTATTAGGAGAGCAGAGGGACTGACAGGAACACCGAAGATTGCACACAAAGGAAGCAATACAAAGAGAACAGGAGACTTTTCTGCACAAGTACATGGTGCAGCTGGCACATACCAGGGATATTAAAAATTGGGTTATATACACTTTAAGGTGGTTATAAAAATAAACAAAAATTACAGCCAACCGCCCTGTGCTATTAATCTATCCTACACATTGGTTTTTAAAATGATGCCTGTATATACCTTATCTTCGATCTCTTTTGGCCTGTCACGTGAGCTCCGGTTACTCTATTCCTCCGATCTATGCGCTACAGTGGGAGGGGCCAAGATCTCCCTCTGACATCAAGCAGGGATGTCACGTGGCCACTGTGCTGGCCGCTCAGCCCCTCCCACTGTATCCCTTAGATGAGGGAGGTGAGCAGCCAGAGGTAACGTGGCTGGCCAGAACAGATCAATGAAAATGTTTTAAAAAAAACATTTACATGGTGTAAGATAGATTCATGGAACAGAGGGGCTGGCAGTAATAATTTTTTTCTACTGCCAGCTACTAATAGCGGTGGGGGGGGGGGCAAAGAGGGGGGAGAGAGACGCACACAGGAGATGACAGGCACTAAGGTGGGGGGAGTGGGAGAGAGGAGAGCTGCAGGATGAGGGAGGCACGTAAACTGACCAGGTTAATCAGGGATCAGCAGCCATGATTACAGTGGACAGCACACTAAGGGGAACACAGGAACAGGCAGGATCAACCAGGTTTTTTACAACTTAGAAAAGGGAAGATTAGACAGCACAAGCACTGTTCTTTTTATTCTGCTATAAGGGGTTTTAGGGTTGCAGCCATTTTAAGTCTAGCAAGGTTGCAGCTTGTTGTTTAACTAACACGTTCACCTATGTGCTTTACCATGGTACTAGTAGATTTCTCAGAGGCAGTGCATTAGATGTAATGACTGTCAGTCATCTGTAAATTTACCATATCTACACAAAATACTTTGAAGGATTTAGGCACAGAACATTTTATAAATTTTTCCTATCCAACACTTGGGCCTTTGCATGAACTTATGAAGACGGGATGTTGTGTAGTACTGTACAGTACATAAGTTTTTTCCCTTAATACAAAGATTTCCTTGTCACTATCAAAACCATTCCTGATGACCAAAATAACATTTTCTCAAGCTGTTGTGCAGATTTAACAGCAATGCATTTATATTTATCAAGTTGATTTAATTTCATAAATGTTACATTTGTTTTTAAATTTATTTTAGTTGTTTGCACTAATATATCCTACTTGATGGCAGGAACATCACTTTAAATGCTCATCCTGATTATTAAAAAAAAAAAAAAATATATTAAACAAACTTGTAAAAAAAAAAAAAAAAAAGTAACATTTAAATATGTGGAATAAGTCTCAGCTGATACAAAAATTACAATGTTGTGATATTGAAAATAGAACAAATAGGGTTTGGGGGAGACAGGGTAGATAGATAGGGCAATTGACCTTATTTACTAAGTGAAACTATTTAATATTTTTATTTTTTTGATTTATAATAATAAATCAAGCGCTATATAAAGGCTTTAGGCTGTCCCATTTAATGTTAAAGTTTGTTAATCCAAAAATATTTTTAAAAATGTTGTATTGCTTATGCAAAAGAAGAAACTAAAAGTTATTCAGATGATTGCGTTGTAAGTAACAAATTATAAAGATGAACAAGAAAGTTTTGTCCTATGAGATGATACCACAATTCGAATTATGTATAGATCATCTAAGATTCTTAAGCATTAGGTAATTGAATAGGATAGGTCACTTTTCACCAAGTTGTATTTTTTAAATGTAGAGAAAACATCCTTCACCTTCTGTGCCTTCTTTGTGGTTTCTAACATACTACAAATTCAAGATAATAAATATTACTAAAATTATGCATTTGAAGTTATTTAGAAGTTTCGTTCAGAATAAAAATGTGTAGAACGTATTACATATTATCCACCTGTTCATGTTTCCCTTTCTTCAGATTCCCTATGCAGAGCTGGGAGGTAAGACATTAGTGATGTCAGTCTATGATTTTGACCGGTTTTCAAAACATGATGCCATTGGTGAGGTCCGTGTACACATGAACACTATTGATCTGGCTCATGTTATTGAGGAGTGGCAGGACCTTCAATCAGCAGAAAAGGAAGAGGTAAGTCACATCACATCTACTTATTTAAGAACCAGTTGTAAAAACCTTGGATTTTTGGTGAAAAAATGTATTCATAATTAAACATTTTAGCATAAAATAATGTAAGTACTAAACATTTTAGTGGGCAGAACCAGTAAATAACATCCCTCCTGTTTGACATTTTGGTGGGTTTGCATTTGCCGATCCACTGGTATTTTTACATTTTTAAAAGTTTGAATAAAATTTAAAAGAAAAAGATTTTGTAACCCTCTGTTTCTCCAAACAATAATAGACCCCACACAATGCATACTGTCAAGTAGCCCCTAATGACAAAGGCACAATTGTCTTGCTAAGCTTACATCAATTTGAATGTCCTTAAAAATCAGGTGTGTACTCACTTGGGATGGGGAGAGGCTAAAAAATAATCAGACATCTTTATAAAAAAAAAAAAAAAAAATAGCTGCAGCTGAAAGGCAATGAGCTCTTCTATACCACATGGAACCAGTGAAGGTCTGTACATTGAGATGATGGAAGGATAACGTCACCTGTTCACTTGATACAAAGTAAAAATACACTCACAAAGTCACAAATTCCAGTTCTGACAGTTCTGAATCTCTGATTTGTTTACTAGATATTTTTTGAAGGATCAAACATAATATATATTGGCGTGACAGTCTAGGCCATCATCCGTTCGTATTGAAACCAAAAACCAAAGAAAAAATATTGGAATGTATAGGCCAAACAATGAGTCTCAGGATAAAATATCTAGTTTTTATTATACATGATGAAAAAGCAAAGAAATTCATAAAAACATTAATGTATGCTGCTTGATTGATTAACTGTACATGGAACAATAATATTGCTCTTACTTGATACAGCCAATAGAAAGAGATCCTTATGTGTCAACGCGTTTCACTATCTGGACGCATGAGTGAAGTACAGTAATCCTCTAAGAAAAATATAATAATAGTATATAAGGTTCAAACAAATTAATAAATGTATATTATATTGCAACAATTTCATTAAGTATCAAACATTCAATACAAAACACTTTCAGTAATGTATTTAACAGACCAAAAGGAAGCAAAAAAGAGAAGTAAATTTTTTATGATTTATATACACAAGTTTTTTTTACCAAAATTGCAAGGGTATTCTCTCTCTCCTCAGCCACGCCAGGTCTCTTCTTCAGGATAGGAAAACATCTTAACCATGTTGACTCTCGGGCTACCATGCATTGTGGTGTTCTGCGTTATTAAAAAATGTCATGTGTGTTTTTTCCTACATTGGGGTGCATTGGCAGCCTATTTAAAATTAATGTACATACTGTACAAATAGAAAAAAGATCAAATTGCGCATCCATTGGTCTTAAGTTTTGTCAATTTCACACTAGATTGACACAGAAATTTGCACTCTTTGATGGATAATTCAGCGTCATACAAAGCACTACTGTAGCAGCATCAATGTTATAATAGTAGGGAAATAACCTAGCTGTAATAATACAAAAAAAGAAAAAGACACAACAGTGGGACAGTAAACATAACTGGTTGTAGAAAAAAGATACAGTAGTAGTTGCACTCAGAAAACTTCCAGCAAAACTAGGGTTTATTGAGGTCACTAAGGACAGAAACACTTCAGGTACACTTTAGATATTGAAAGCAACACTTAGGGTACACAAAGGATGCCAGACTGTAAAGTCCTCTAGCAATCATCAAGAAGCATGGTAGTCAAGTGCACGAAGCCCAATTTTACCACCATATAATTGTAGCCACAGGCAGGCACAGAATTAGTGCATTATATGGAAAAAAAAAAAAAAAAAAAACATTAATGGCTAGAAAACTTATGTATTACACAGATACACAAAGTGGATTGTATAATTCAGCTGATGGATGGTGCACAGCGTCCACTTGTGGGTCCACAGATTTTTATGTAATGGTGATGCCTTGCTTGCTTTGTGTTTCTGACTACCAAACTTCTTTATGATTATAAGGCCCCTTTTACATTGGTAGAGTCCACCAGCGGATCTGGCCGCTCAGCAGGGGATTTCTCCGCTGATCCACACTGAGCAGACAGGTGATACAGATACAGTCCGTTGTTCTCTATGGAGCTTTCGGGTGGAGTTGGACTGCCTGTCCGTTTCCATCCGACTGTCATCCGATCAAATCCTCCAGATGGATGGAGAATGGATCCCCATCTGTCTGTTTTTAGCAGACAGGATTGCATTGGATGTCAGTGACTGTCAGAAGACATCTGCAGCTCCATGGAGAGCAATAAATGGTCCGATCAAATCCAAAAACTGACAAACTGACCCGATTGGTTCACTAGTGTGAAAGGGACCTTAGAGGGGCCTTTTGCAGTCTAGGATGTGTACCTGAGTGTCACTTTCAATGCCTGAATTGTACCTGTGTTTTTAAGCCTTGATCAGCATGAAAAGCCCAATTTATATGAAAGTTGTATAGGTGCAACCATTGCTATATATTTTCTTCCCCAAGTGGTTAGGCTTACTGCACTAATGTATGCCCAATATGTTATCTTTTCTTTTTGCAATCATAAAAAATGGGCTGCCTTAACACAACAAATGGCATTGTGCATTGCACATGCAGTGCGATAGCACTCCACAATGGATTGTAAATCAGCTCCAATGTGAAACTAAATGGAATTAGGTCAGTTTTGTTTTAATGAATTTTCAAATTGATTTGTTGTTAATCAGATATTTTTTATATTTCTTTACTAAATTATATATGTGCTATATGAATTTGGGTTAGCTCAAAAACTGTACAGTACAGCAGTAATGATCTCCTTTTTTAGGCAGAATCAAATGTACCTTGCTGCCATTGGGGAACCCAGCCTTGATTCCAGATTTAAGCGCAGCTGCCACACCATACTTAAATATGTGCGCATCTACAATAAGAAAATGATCCACACATGAACCTCTCCAGGTTTCAGCATCTTTATGGGAATTAAAACATTTATCTATCATCCATTGATGGACACAGAAACTTAAGCCCCGTACACACGTACCGATTGTCAGCCGTAAATATTCGGCCGACGACCGATCGCCCGATTGTAGGCTTGTTAGTATGATGCTTCCCACAGCCGACAGCGCATTTTCGGCCGAACAGAATCTGTCGTGCAGGCATTAAAATTTTTGTTGGCCAACACCAGAACGGCCGATTGTTCGCCAGTCAGTACAGATTTCGTCCGACAGACAGCCGATTAGCAAGACTGGGCATGCTCAGAAAAGAATAAAGACAAGGAAAGTTAACCATCACATGACATCACTTCTGCAGTCGGCTGTTGTTGGCCGACAAAATTCGTGTGCAGTCTTTTGCAGTTTTCAACAGACACGACAGCCCTGGACAAAAGACGGCCGATCGTTCGGCCGACGATCGGCACGTGTGTACGGGGCTTTAGTCAGTCATTCCTAGCTGCTGCCTACAAAAACAATTGATGGCTGGCCCCATCCTGCCCCTAACCATTATGCCTCAGCTTTTTTTACTAGTGCCCTAAGAGGTTAAACACTATTTCCTTAGCTCTGCAGATAAAATGTGCAATTTTATTTTTCTTTGGTGACTTCAGTCAAGACTGCAAATCCTCTACACTGCAGCCATTTGAATTGGTGTATTCTCAATAGCAGCTTTGGAGGCAGTACCTTGACCCTGCTGGATTGGTAGATTGCAGAGCTAGCCTGAAATGTGGCCTTCAGGCAATCTGCTCTGTTTGTGGTGCTTTCAAGACCTTTGTGTACTATGTTAATTAGCCACAGGACACTCTCCAGGTCCAAAGCTGTGGCACAGACTCAGGTGTAACCCAGTGTCTAAAGACGCAATCTGTTAATAGGTTTCTTGACCTGGTGTGGCTAGCTGGTAGTGTAATCTTTGGACACTGCATTGTGGCACTTTTCTAGACCTTGGTTAATTAGCCTCTTTCTGCGTCCAGAACCATAGCACAGGCTGGAACATGACAATGTCTGTGAAGACTCACTTAGGGGTTGATTTACTAAAGTCAAAAAGACTGTGCACTTTTAGTAGTGTAGTTGTACTCTACAAGTGCAGCTGCTCCAGAGCTTAGTAAATAAGGTAAAGCTTCACTTTTCAAAGAATACCCAATCCCATATAAGGAAAAAAACAGTTTTTCTGGATGATTGGATGATGGAAGTCAGCAAAGCTTCTTCAAATGTACTAAGCTCTGAAGCAACTGCACTGTGCAAAGTGTACAGTCTATTTGCCTTTAGTAAATCAACCCCTAAATAAGCAAGATGATTAAGGCTGAAGCAGCAGGCGCTATCTCACAGTTGGAACCGTTTGGCGCTATTTTTAACTTCCCTGCTATTTTTTGGAGCCTTTCTTCCGTAATGTGTTAGGGCAGAAGTTTAAGGCCTTTTGTGATCCTTGATTTATCCTTGAATATTAATTACATTGTAGATCTGTTTTCCAGTTTTTCCTTTGGGGATGTTTTTTAAAGAATGGGAAATCTTCCAGTTTTTCCTTACTCCTGTTGTTTGGTATGTTCTCCTGGTTCGAGTAGATACATACTATATGTACTTGTCTAAGCATTGGGTTGATCCTCTATGACCTACCCTGGGTTGCTAGTATTTTCCCTGTTCTGTAGGAAACATTCAAAATATAAAAACGTATACAGCATATGAGTCACAAGCTGCCTCCCTCATATATATTGCCCTCAGTGGTGATCTAAAGTTGGATGTATACTTCTTATCTGCAGTGCACCACCGATAGTGCATTATTTCTGTGAGTGTCTTATGGAAAGCACTATGCATTTTATTATGTTCTGATTTCTGGGTACTAATTTCATACTGCCTGAAGTGTACTGGTTGGATTGTATTGAATGGAGGACCACATTGCTTGGGAATATCTACTATATCCCTTAAGGGGACATGCGTATACGATCTAGTATAAGTCAAAAATGGAGGTGAGTTGCTACTGGTGACGAGGTGTGCAGCACAAGGTGTTTTTTACATATCACTGATGTTAAGGGATTCTAGAACATTAGACATTGGAATTTCAACACTTACTTTTTTTTTTTTTTATTGTCACAAACATGCACTTGGACTTGGGACATACAGTAATTGCTGGTCTTATGTATCTTTTAATTTACTTTTATATTGAATAATATGCAGCACTGAATCACTTTTTTTATATTTTGTATGCTTAGATGTGTACTACACTTTTAGATTTGAGCAGCAGCATTCTTTATACTATAAATAAAAGAGAGAGAACAGAGCAGCGCCACCTGAGTGTAGTATTAAAACAATACTTTATTGGCATAAAAGGTAATGCACTCACATGAGTGATAGGAAAGCAGGCTTTACAGCAAGTCATCCGATCCACTGCAGGGGAGGCAGGAGAGGTGTAGACAGCCCTGGGTCCTGGCTGTGTCAGTGGCTTCTGGCACTTCTTGGTGTCCTGTTGGCGTCACAGCTTCTCCCTCATCACATCCGGTGGAAGCGGGGTGGTGCTAGCGTTCGAGGCATGCATGCCCCTTCATTAGGCATTGTCTAATCTTTATACTATATATTTTCTTATATGTTTCAATACAAGTTTTAATCACCTTTTTTCAATTGATTGGATATAGAGGTGTGCACAAGGGTATTTTATCACAATTTATCCTAATATTCTATAGGAAACTTTGCTTCTTCTGGTTCAGATTCAGGCATTGGTCCTTCTGGACGTTGCAGATGGTTTCTGGTTCTGTCTTAGTGTAGCGCTACCCCCGCATGATCCACTGGATTTTGGGTCCCCCTTTTCCTGCACAACCAGGCAACATGCATTTTTGTTCCATTCAGAGACAAGGGTTTATTAGGGAAAAAACTACTTGGTGAGAGTATAGGGGTTATGGGATGCCCAATTTGACTTAAAAAAGCTATGATGAGGACGACCTCCTTTCTCTATGTAATCCAGAAAATGAACATACACTTGACCGCTTCATGGGAGCTCTAGGTCCCCAGAGTAGAATTTAAGTGAAATCTTTGCTTGCAGGAGCTCTATGCTCCTTTATACCAGCACACCCGGCTGCTTAGTGAAATGTCCCAGGACAAGGCATTGGGTCACAGCTTGCTAACACAGTCTCAGAAAAGCTTGCTTGATATACATTTGGCAATTAACACTTTTTTGCCCTGGGGATGTAGAAGTGCTCACACTGTCCCTGGAAATCCCGCTGCCTCAGAAGTGACGACTATTCAGGCCTCCTACTGTACAGGCTCTTCTTTGCAAGCCAGGGTGTCTCCCAACAGTGATCATTGGATAGTGGAGATCTCTCGGTACTTTTTCCTATCTCAGCTCCCAGCCTGGAGACAGAGCCCCCCTCAACTCGGGGTCCCATCTCAGGCCACACCATACAACTTCCTCTTTCAACTCCAGGCCTGAAGGCAGAGCCCCCCTTTAACCCAGAGTCCCCTTCTAGGCCACCCAACACAGCTTTATCGGTCCATCTCCCACCCGTCTCCCCTGCTGGCCTTCTGCCTGAGGAATGGCCACATTCCGATAAATATGGAGATTAGCACCTCCTGACCTCCACCTACTGGCTTCCAGAAACTGCTCCAAGCGCTAGAATGAGGGGGAGGTACCAGAAGCCTGACCTGTAGAGCACTCAAGCCTGACCTACAGTAACCTGACCCAATTACAGACTTACACAACTACCATGAATCACAAACACAAATTTATCTACACTAATCTAGCACTAGAGGGTGCTTCATCACATTTGTCAGTTGCTCTTGCCCACCTCTTAGTTGGACTGCTTTTGGACATCCTAAATATCTTACATAGTACATAGTTACATAGTAGGTGAGGTTGAATAAAGACAATAGTCCATCCAGTTCAACCTGTGTAGGTGTGTGTGGCCGTACTCATCTCACATACCCCTGAATGTTCTGATCTTTGAGATGTACGTCCAAGAGTCTTTTGAAAGCCACCATACTTCCCACAGAAACCACCTCTTGTGGTAGAGAATTCCAAAATCTTGTAGCCCTAACAGTAAAGAACCCCCCAAGTTTCCTGAGGCTAAAACGGTTTTCCTCTAATCGCATTGTATGCCCTCTAGTCCTCATGCAATCCTTCCGACAGAATAGCTTTTTTTCTATGCTGAGATCACCATTGAGATATTTATAAATTGCTATCATGTCCCCTCTCAGGTGTCTCTTCTCCAGGGAGAATAAATCAAGCGATTGCAGATGCTCTTCATACTTAAGGTCCTCCAATCCCCTAATTAGTTTAGTTGCCCTTCTCTGGACTCTCTCCAGCTCCAACACATCCCTCCTGAGGACTGGCAACCAGAACTGGACAGAATACTCCAGATGTGGTCGGACCAGAGTTTTATAAAGTGGTAGGATTATAGTTTTATCTCTGGAATACATCCCTTTCTTTATGCATGCTAATATTCTGCTGGCTTTGGCAGCTGCCGCTTGACATTGCATGCTACTGCTTAGTCTATCCTCTACCAAGACTCCCAGATCTTTCTCCATTCTTGATTCCCCCAAGGGTTCCCCCCCTAACGTGTATTGTGCTTTTATGTTTTTAGTCCCCAAGTGCAAAACCTTACACTTCTCCACATTAAACCTCATTTGCCATGTCGTTGCCCACTCTGTTATTTTGTCCAGGTCATTCTGTAGGAATCTAATAATTACTAAATGCCTACAGGTATGTCTCTCAATGGACAATAAAGAAGATTTGGTCTTTGTACTTACCATAAAAAAACTTTTTCTTGAAATCCATTGAAGGATACAGGTCTCACCCCTCTGGCTGACAGTTTGCAAAGAGGCTGTCATTTTAACTTTTTCTTCTGTTTGCCAGTGTCCAAATCTTCTGTAGGCAGAAGCATACAACCCAAATGTCTAAGAATCACTAAATTGCCGTGCCCTTTACTGGACTTCAATAAAAAGCTTTTAGAGTGCGTACAAAAATTGTGAGTTTTCATCAACATCTAATTTTAGACTGGTAGACTTGCACTAAAATGTCCGATAAAGCTATTGGAAAAAGGATGAGTCACTGCAATATTTAAACTTCACATTACGCTCTTGAACTCTGTTAACCACTTCTGGACCGCCCGCTGCAGTCTTACATCAGTGTTTTGACGTTGAATACTGGTGTTATGGCAGCAGATAGCTGTCATAACTCTGGTATTTTCTTACAGGGCGGGCGGTCCTCTTTCATAAAAGTGGTCCCAGCGGCGGATTTGCCACGGGGTCACTTTTATGGGCAGCAGGAGAGGTGTCCCCCCCTCCCACTGCTTCCCGGTCGTTTTCCCCGCTTACCGGAGCCGTCGGTAGCGGGGAAAATGATCTGATCCGTCCATGTCCCAGGCAGGAAGTCGAGTGAGAGCAAGATGGCCCCCTTTTGACTCTATGACCTTGAAGGACCAAGGCAACGTTATACGTCGCTTTCTCCCAATGGCCTTAAATGGTCCATTTTTTTCATGCTGAAAAAAAATGACATTTTTATTTTTTTTTGCTTTTAAGGGTAGATGTGAGATCTGAGGTCTTTTTGACCCTAGATCTCACATTAACCACCTCAATACTGGGCACTTAAACCCCCTTCCTTCCCAGACCAATTTTCAGCTTTTAGTGCTGTTGCATTTTGAACAATTGACAATTGCGCGGTCATGCAACACTGTACCTAAACCAAATTTGTGTCATTTTTTCCCCACAAATAGAGCTTTCTTTTGGTGGTATTTGATCACCGCCAGGTTTTTTCTTTTTTGGTGCACAAATAAAAAAAGACCGAAAAGTTTGAAAAAAAAAAAAGTTTTTTGTTTAGGTTATAAAATTTTGTAAATGGATATGTTTTTTCCTGCACTGATGAACACTGATGACGCCGCACTGATAGGCACTGATGAGGAGACACTGATGGGGTGGCACTGATATGCAGCACTGATGGGCACTGATAGGTAGCACTGATATGCAGCACTGATGGGCACTGATATGTGGCACTGATAGATAGCACTGATATGCAGCATTGGTGGGCACTGATAGGCAGCGCTGATGGGCACTGATAGGCAGCACTGATGGGGACTGATCGGCGGCACTGATGGGCACTGATAGGCGGCACTGATGGGCACTGATAGGTGGCACTGATGGGCGGGACTGATCGGCACTGATGGGGGGCTCTGATAGGCACTGATAGGCAGCACTGGTGGGCAATAATGGGCACTGGTGGGCGGCACTGATAGATGGCAATAACGGGCACTGGTGGGCAGCACTGATAGATGGCATTGGTGGGCAGCACTGATAGGGGGGCACCACTGGCAGGCTCTCTGAGCCCTGTTTGCCATCCCTGGTGGCCATGGTGGGCATCCCTGGTGGTCATGGGTGGGCATCCCTGGTGGCTCTAGTGGCCCCCCCTCCCCCCAGGGCTGCACTGGTAATCAATCATCTGATTACCAACACAGACCCCCCCTGTGATCAGTGAGTAATCAGAAATACTCACTGATCACCCCGGCTGCAGAATCGATCCTCTGCTCTTCTCCTCACTGACAGGATCTGTCAGGAGGAGAAGAGATCGAAGCCGTTACAACGGCTGTATTGACATTACATGACGGCTGTGATTGGACACAGCCCTCATGTGATCAGGAGGGCCAATCACAGGGCCCTCCTGCTGAGTCTTGTTGCTCTGTGTCCTAGGGACACAGGCACATCGAGATCGCGCCGCTGCGCGCGCCCGCGGCGGCGTGATCTCTCTCCTTCTGAAGGACGTCCATTCAGAAGGACGAGACTCCCGCCCGGCCGTATATCTACAATGGCCCGGGTGGGAGGTGGTTAAAGAGGACTTGTCCTGCTTATTTCTATTACAAGGGATTTTTACATTCCTTGTAATAGGAATACAAGTGATAAAAAAAAAACCTTTTAAAGGGACAGTGTAAAAAAAAATAAAAAAATAATAAATAAATAAAAAGTAATATAAATAATAAAAAAAAAATTAAAGCGCCCCGTCACTCCAAGTTTGAACGCAGAAGCGAACACATACATAAATCATGCCCACATA
Source organism: Pelophylax lessonae (assembly GCF_965119305.1). NCBI lineage: Eukaryota > Metazoa > Chordata > Amphibia > Anura > Ranidae > Pelophylax > Pelophylax lessonae. The sequence goes on from NC_138779.1 coordinate 95,365,601, forward strand.
AGTAAACGGTGTTCAAACCACACATGTGAGATATCGCCGCGATTGTAAGAGCGAGAGCAATCATAATTACTGGTAACCTGTAGAAATGTTTAAAGTGTTGCCTATGAAGATTTTTAAGAACCAAGGTTTGTCGCCATTTCACGAGCGTGCGCAGTTTTCAAGTATCACATGTTGGGTATCTATTTAATTGGCGTAACATTATCTTTCACAATATGGAAAAAAATTGGGCTACTACTTTTTTCTTATTTTTTAGTTTAAAAAAGTGTATTTTTTTTGCAATGATCTCCATTTAATTCTCCAGGGTCTCTGCAAAAAAAAATATATATATATATATATTTTATGAACAGCAAGTGTCAGAAATAGGCCTGGTCCTTAAATGGATAACATTAGCAAGAGGTAAGGAAAATGGTAAATTAATCTAAAGCTCCACCTGCTTGCTTTAATTAATATAAAACATTAATTTGCAAAAATTCACATTTATCTAACTAAGAAAAATATATATATATATATATTTTATTATAAATAAAGAAAATACTATATGTATAAACCATGGCACTCCTAGGATGAAGATGTAAGTACAGTGCCTTGAAAAAGTATTCATACCCCTTGAAAGTTTTCACATTTTGTCATGTTGCAATCAAGAAAGTAAATGTATTTTATTGGGATTTTTTTGTGATAGTCCAACAAAAAATGGCATATAATTGTGAAGTGGAAGGAAAATGATAAATGGTTTGATACCCCTAACTAAAATCTAGTGGAACCAATTGCCTTCAGAAGTCACTTCATTAGTAAATAGAGTCCACCTGTGTGTAATTAATTTGCATATAAATACAGCTGTTATGTGAAGCCCTCAGAGGTTTGTTAGTGAACCCTAGTGAACAAACAGCATCATCAAGGCCAAGGAACACACCAGACAGGTCAGGGATAAAGTTGTGGAGAAGTTTAAAGCAGGGTTAGGTTGTAAAAATATCCCAAGCTTTGGACAATTCACAGAGCACTGTTCAATCCATCATCCAAAAATGGAAAGACTATGACACAACTGCAAACCTACCAAGACATGGCCGTCCACCGAAACTGACAGACCAGACAAGAAGAGCATTATTCAGAGAAGCAGCCAAGAGGCCCATGGTAACTTTGGAGGAGCTGCAGAGATCCACAGCGCGGGTGGGAGAATTTGTCACAGGACAACTATTAGTCACGTACTCCACAATTCTGGTCTTTATGGAAGTGTGGCAAGAAGACAGCCATTGTTGAACGAAAACCATAAGTAGTCCCGTTTGCAGTTGTGGGGGGCACAGCAAATGTGGAAGAAGGTGCTCTGGTCAGATGAGACCAAAATTGAACTTTTTGGCCTAAAAGCAACATGCTATGTGTGGCAGAAAACTAATACTGCACATCACCCTGAACACACCATCCCCACTGTGAAACATGGTGGTGGCAGTATCATGTTGTGAGGATGCTTTTCTTCAGCAGGGACAAGGAAGCTGGTCAGAGTTGATGGGAAGATGGATGGAGCCAAATACAGGGCAATCTTAGAAGAAAACCTGTTAGAGTCTGCAAAAGACTTGAGACTGGGGCGGAGGTTTACCTTCCAGCAGGACAACAACCCTAAACATACAGCCAGAGCTACAATGGATTGGTTTAGTTCAAAGCATGTTCCCATGTTAGAATGGCCCAGTCAAAGTCCAGACCTAAATCCAATTGAGAATCTGTGGCAAGACTTGAAAATTGCTGTTCACAGATGCTCTTCACCCAATCTGACAGAGCTTGAGCTATTTTGCAAAGAAGAATGGGCAAAAAATGTCACTCTCTAGATGTGCAAAGCTGGTAGAGACTTACCCAAAAAGACTGGCAGCTATAATTGCAGCGAAAGATGGTTTTACAAAGTATTGACTCAGGGGGGCTGAATCAGGGCCGGAGTGGGACTCATTTTCAGCCCTGGAGCTTCATGCCTTAGACCGGCCCACTTTAGTTCACCTGACTGAAAAACTCCCACACATGGCATCATCCCATCCTACCTTGTCGCTAGGACTTTTCTAAAACACTCCCAGCTGTTCACCTCCACCATCATAATGGTGAGCTCCGTCTCCGCACTTTTTCTCCCCTAGTGCAGTAGGTGTGAGCTAAAAAGTCACTCATGTGATGGTGGAAGTGAACAGTAACAGCTAGGCATGTCTTACCAACAAGGCGGGATGGGATACCATCACTGGGAGTTTTTTTTGTCAGGTTTCAGGAGGTATATAAATGGCCTTTACCTATAACAAGGGCTTTATTCATCTTTAGTCAGAGCTTTACAATTTAATTTTATCTACTAACCCCCCCCCCCCCCTTATCTGTATTGGCAGTTTTTGGAAAAGATGAACTAGTCCTTTCATGTTCACCAAAACATGCAGTTTGGCTCAGGCGCGGACTGACAACTCATGGGGTCCCCGGGCAATAGGGGATCATGGGGCCCCCTGTGACCCCGTCCATGTGTCCCGGCCCACACTCAAGCAGCTTATCAGTACCCATCAAATGCAGCTTATCAATGCCCATCAATGCAGCCTCACCAATGCCCATCAAATGCAGCCTTACCAGTACATATGAAATGCAGCCTCATCAGTGCCCATCAAATGCAGCTTATTAGTGCCCATTAATGAAACCTCACCAGTGCTCATCAAATGTAGCTTATCAGTGCCCATAAAATGCAGCTTATCAGTGCCCATCAAACGCAGCCTAATCAGTACCCATCAAATGCAGCCCCATCAGTGCCCATCAAATGAAGCCTCACCAGTGCCCACCAAATGCAGCTTATTAGTGCCCATCAATGCAACTTCACCAGTGCCCATCAATGCAGCATCAATAGTGCCTATCAAATGCAGCCTCACCAGTGCCCATCAAATGCAGCCTTATTAGTGCCCATCAGATGCAGTTTATCAGTGCCAATCAAATTAAGCGTATCAGTGCCCATCAAATGCAGCCTTACCAGTGCCATCAAATGCAGCTTATCAGTGCCCACCAAATGCAGCTTATTAGTGCCCATCAGTGCAACTTCACCAGTGCCCATCAATGCAGCATCAATAGTGCCTATCAAATGCAGCCTCACCAGTGCCCATCAAATGCAGCTTATTAGTGCTCATCAATGCAACCTCACCAGTGCCAACAAATGCAGCCTTATTAGTGCCCATCAGATGCAGTTTATCAGTGCCAATCAAATTAAGCTTATCAGTGCCCATCAAATGCAGCCTTACCAGTGCCATCAAATGCAGCTTTTTAGTGCCCATCTAATGCAGCTTATCAGTGCCCATCAAATGCAGCTTATCAGTGCCCATCAAATGCAGTTTATTAGTGCCCATCAAATGCAGCTTATTAGTGCTCATCAATGCAACCTTACCAGTGCCATCAAATACAGCCTTATTAGTGCCCATCAATGCAACCTCACCAGTTCCATCAAATGCAGTCTTATTAATGCCCATCAAATGCAGCTTATCAGTGCCCATCAAATGCAGTCTGTTAGTGCTCGTCAATGCAACCTCACCAGTGACAACAAATGCAGCCTTATTAATGCCCATCAAATGCAGCCTTATCAGTGCCTGGATCACACAGAGAAGTGATCTCTCGCTGTGTCACGGAGCTTGAATTTAAATTGCCCGGCGGCCGCTGTCAACAAAGTCCCCCCTCCTAGGCTGGCTCCTATGATACAGGTCACACTGATTCAATTTCCCAGCATTGGATCAGTGTGCCGTCTATCATAGGAGCTGGTCTAGGATGCAGGACTTTGTTACAGCGCTGCGGAACAATTTAGATCCAAGTTCCGTGACACAGCAGGAGATTGCCGCTCTGTGCGACATACACAAGGAGAGGAGGAGGAAGGGGAGCACTCTGACAGGGGCGCCCCAGAATGACGTCATTGATGCAATTGTGATTCAGTTGTTCCCTGCATTGATGGAGAATCGTTTAAGGCTGAATCGCAATGCATCGATTATACGATTATTTTCAACACCCCTACTTGACCACCAATGTTAGTCCCGGTTCACATTAGTGCAATGACAGACATTGCATGTGATTCGCAGCGCACTGCTCTGAAAATCACATGATGTCTGTGTGATACGAATTAAGCCATACCGATTGTATGGCTAAATTCGCATCACATTTGGACACAACTTGCACAGGACCCTTTTTTGGGTCCGCAGCAGAATTGGATTGCATGGGTGTTCACATCTATGCAATCCGATTCATGTCTGAACTGTCAGTTCCCACTGCGATATGTGAACTGATCTGAGGATGTCAGTAGCTTTGTATTGACACCCCCAGCGATTCGCATATGGCAGTGTGAACTGCCTGCGAGTTGAATGCGATGCTGGAACCCGCAGTGAATTCGTAGGTTTCCCGCATCGCATATATGTGAACTGGGATTAAGAGACATTCTTCCAGCTAAGGTGTACAGATGTCAGTGTTAGGGAAAAGCCCTTAGTGTACAGATATCAGAGATATATATAGGGAATAACTCATTAAGTCCTATTCCCAATAGATAACACTGATATCTGTACACTGAGTGGCACTCACTATACTGGGGAATAGCAGCTGCTAGAAGAGTACTGGGAAAGAAGGAATGAACACTCAGTCAGTCTGGCTGGTGATTATAGCACACACAACACATTAAACTTCTGTCATTATTACACACTGACCTGCTGCTACACACAGGGCAGGTCAGGCTGCTTAGCTCCGAGGTGACTCTGCTCGGCTCTGCACTCTACAGCCTCCATCTCCCTCACCCGAGGCAGTGATGTGTAGCCCCGCCCCTCAGCTGAATTCCCCAGAGGGAGGGGTGGCCAGAGCTCCTGTCCCTGCCATCATCTCCACACGGCTGACGGCTCCGTGATTACTCTCTGATCCATCCTGTGATAGGGTGCCATCTATGGAATGGCAGGAAGGAGTTAATACCTTGCATTATTACCTACCTTGATTGCAGGAATACCCACTCCAAATAGATAAAAACATCCTATTTTATCATTACACTTTGTATAACTTATTAATAAAACATAAATAATAAATAGGGCACTCGGACTCACTGCTGGATAAAAAAGGCCGCGGCTTGTTTATTAACTGGTACAAACTTTAAATAACACAACCAATAATATTTTTCTTCAACATATCACATAAGAACCAACCCAGTCATGAACAACTCGGGTTGTATTTAATAATAAAATTAACCATCAATCTGTAATCATCCGACCAACACTACTTTTTATCAATCACAAAAAACGTCCCCCTCTGATACAGAGGTGACCCAACCAGTATAATATTTTAAGCCGCGACAAACCAAGGGGAGGGAGGGAGGGAGGGAGGGGAAAAAACAGGTAGGAGATTTTGATGAGATTGAGCCCTGAGGGCTCGGACACTTCTTTAAATAGCCCTATTCCTGAGGTAACCTTTCTCCCATAGGTGGGAAAGTGTGGGCGTGGAAAGGGGCTTATTCGCTGCACTGACTGGAACATCTAAAAACTGCCTAGCTACTCTACATAACCTGCCCAGCTACCATCTTAGGCGGGAATTCCTGAGCAGGAGAAGCTAGGAAAACAAGCCCCAGGTCAAAAGTTCACCTCACTGACTAAAACTGAATAACTAGGGTACCATTTGACTAAAATGGCTGAACTCAAGCTAACCTAGCTTTATCTCACCCTTCCGCCATCCCATAAGAAAGAGGGGCTTATATTAGCCCCCTTTCCAATATTCTTCCATGCCTCCCACAAGAAGTGTATCACTTGCGAGCCAATTATCGGCAGCGCTGGGCGGCCTGGGGGCGTGTTTTTGGAGTAGGACCGAGGCATGGAACGCTGCATGTCCTGGAAGTGAGTTTAGCGAGCATCCTGGGACTGGTTGCCATGAAATGACAACGGCCCTCGACCAATCCGGCCCACCGGGAATTCTCCCGGTGCTCCCGATTAGCCGATCCGGGCCTGGGCTGAATACACGTGCACACCACCTCACTTTTTAGATATTATTTTGTAAAAAATTTAAAAAAACATTTATCATTTTCCTTCCACTTCACAATTCTGTGCTTCTTTGTGTTGGTCTATCACATAAAATCTCAATAAAATCCATGCCTTAAAGCATTTGTTAACCTAAAAATAAATATTGATCCTGTTCCCTTAAAGCATGTTATACAGCACAGTGCCTGTGCTGTATAATTTGGCCCCTTCTATCACCTAAAAAATCTGGCTGATCCTGCCTGGGTATACCCACCCCCCTCTGTAAACTGACCATGGTTTATCATGGCTCCTGAATCCTGACACCGTGGTCAGTTTACGTGCCTCCATCATCCACAGCTCTCCTGTCCTCCTCTATCCTCTCTCCCCCCTCCCTCCCTGCCTGTGTGCTCCTATGCCAGTGCCCACCACCTCCCCTCCTGATGCTGTAGTTTAATTTAATGTTTTATACCACCCTGTCTGTTTAATAACCCTGTGTGTCCCTGTGTCTATATTTTTAAACATAAGCCTTTCTTTACCAGTTTTCAGAGTGCCGATCGTCGCTCACGTGACCCGCCGGGTCTCTCCTCCTCCCCTCCTGAGTTTCATCAGCGGGGAATCCTTGGCTCTGTCCACTGCCGCTGGGGAGAGGAAAGAGTTGGTGGGTCACGTGAGCGGCGATCGGCGCTCTAAAAACTGGTAAAAAATGGCTTATTTTTCATAAAACACAGGGACACACAGGGTTATTGAACAGACAGGATGGGATAAAGTGGATAAACAAGTGGAGTTTTTATTTTTTGTTTCATTGGAGACTGGGGGTGGGATAGTAAAGATCTCTTTACCAAATCACCAGGTAAAGAGTAACAATATGTTCACCTTTACCTGAGGGCAAATAGGTTGCATATAAATGGCTCACATTCAAGCCACCTTTTGGAGGTAGTGGTGGTGATAGCAAAACATGGTTAGCCTGCTGCTTTCATGAGGTTTTGCTGCCCTATGCCTGGGAATAGATGGATTTTTTACAAGTCTAAGGTGGGAAGGGACATGGCAAGGAAGACAAGGTGGAGAAAAAAGCATTGACATGTAAGGTTGTCTGTGCCAGACTATACATTTGCTGTACATTTTTTTAAACCTTTCCTAATTGTATTTATCCTAATCTGAAACTTTCAAAAACTTGCACCAAAAACAGAGTTAGTCATTCAAACAACAAGCCACCTCTAAATCACATATTACATTACAAAAATGAAAAGCTATGGCCTTTTCTTCACCTGCTGTATAAATAAGCTCTGGTGCATGCTGGCTCACAACATTTTTCATTTACAGCATCCACAGTGAGTAATGATTCCTTATTTACCTTTAAATTAATAGGCTCCCTATGGAGTTTACTTTCTGTGTTTTTCCCCTGCTGTGACATTAGGTTTTCCCATATTTATTCACTGTGTTATGAGTAACTACAGACTTAATCACCAATTATGCAATGCCTGGTGATTTTCATAGCTTCCTCACATGTATTTCAGGAAATTATTATTTTAAACTGCTAAGGAACCATCCGCTTTCCCCAAACTAATCTTGCATATTAAAAAAAATAAATAAATTTACTATAAAATAATATTGCTAATTTGCGTTTGTTTAGGCAGATACAATAAGCAGAATGAAAAGAACAGTCAATGTAATAATCCTATTTAAGAAAAATAAATAAAAAAATGGATCAGTCCTACCGGAAATACTCTTTTAAATCTATTTCAAGTTGGTGTTAGTTACTGAGCTATATGTCAGAACAAGAGTTTACAGTGGTCGAGAAAAAAAAGACATGCCTGGAGGAATCCTATAGCTCTACCTCCTGGCTGGAGACAGTAAATATTAACAACTTAAGCCCCGGAAGATTTTACCCCCTTCCTGACCAGGGCCTATTTTGCGATTCGGCACTGCGTGAGTTTAACGGACAATTGCGCGGTTGTGCAACGCTGTACCTAAACAAATTTGAAGTCCTTTTTTTCCCACAAACAGAGCTTTCTTTTGGTGGTATTTGATCACCTGTGCGATTGTTTGATCATGCGCTATAAACAAAAAAAGAGCGTCAATTTTGCAAAAATAACAATATTTTTCACATTTTTTTATATGAAATTCCCCAAAAAAAGTAAAAATCTAAATTTTTTAACATTTTCGGCCAATTCGTTTTAATGCTACATATGTTTGGTAAAAAAAAATTGCAAAAAGCGTATTTTGATTGGTTTGCGCAAAAGTTATCGCGTTTACTAACAAAGGGAAAGATTTTTGTCATTTTTGTTGTTTTTTTTTAATGCGTAATGGCGGCGATCTGCGATTTTTTTTTGCGGTACTGCGACATTGCGGCGGACAGATCAGACCCTTGACTGACATTTTTGACACTTTTGGGGTTACCAGTGACATTTCTACAGTAATCAGTGCTATACATATGCACTGTTGCTGTAAAATCACACTGGCAGTGAAGGGGTTAACTTTTTTTGAGAGGGAGGGGTTAAGTGTGTCCCTAGGGGCGTGATTCTAACTGTGATTGGCTATGGCTTGAGGTGTAGGAACAGTGATCAACGGTCCTACATAGTAGAACCGTGTGATCACAGTTTCTACACAGGGGAGAATGACAGGCGGCTTGTTTACACTAGCCGCCTGACTTTCTCCCTCTGCAGCGGCGATCGCAGAGTGGCATGGCAAAGCAGCCTGTGGGAGAAAAGAATGTGCAACAACCTGCCTGTTGCTGACGGAATAGAACTGCTGAGGGCTTATGGAGCTCAGGACTTATTGTCCCTCCTATAGTCGAGATTGCCAGGATACTTCCAACAGTGGAGACTATAAGGGGTCCAAAAAAATGTGTGAATTCAGCACAAATTGAATGTATGTACACGCCAAAATGAAACGTATGTTTTGAATACGGAAGCAGTAAGCCCTATTCAGCAGCTGTGTCGCCACAACCTTGTCATCTATTTTGAGTCATTATCAATATGGAAATACCGGTCTGTCTTGGTCTCTCAGGCCCTGAGGAAGCCTTGAGCGAAACGTGTCGGCTTGCTGGGGACCTACACTGACCGTTCCATCGTGAGACCTACTCTCCATCCTACATAGGCTTTTTGATTCTGTTCCCCTTTTGGGACGTATTTCTATGTTGTAAATGACTCATTCTACTTGATTTTATATTGTATGTTAGTCCAATTGCATTCATTATGCATGGTGGTTCGTGTTTTTTATCCAATATACTAATAAAATGCTGTTTGGTTTTATAAACTGGTTTTCAGTCTGATCCTTCTACTCCCATTGGCCTGCAAAGCCCCATCTTTTTCTTTTCCTTTTTTTGTTCATTTGTATTGGCACTAAAGGTTATCCACTCCTAATATTAAAGAAATATGTAATTTGTGGAACAAATTGATGGATAGGTTAGGGAACTCAAGTGTTGTGTGGATCCTGACATCCCATTGCTTGAAGCTGAGCCAGATGACCAGTGGGGCCCTGATATGGTGGCTTCGGTCCCCAATGCTCAAACAAGGAAAATCCTTCCTCCCCCTATATTGGACAGTAGTCACCACAGATGCCAGTCTGTCCGGGTTGGGAGGTGTTCTCGGCAAGCTTTCTGCTCAAGGAGTCTGGTCCCTGGAAGAATCCAGGTTACCGATCAATGTTCTGGAGCTAAAAGCGATCAGGCTTTGCCTAGTCCACTGGACGAAGTACCTTCAGGGCTGTCCAGTGCACATTCAATCGGACAATTCTACAGCCGTGGCTTATATCAATCACAAAGGGGGCACCAGAAGTGCCCTTGCAGCCTTGGAGGTGGCAGGCATCCTTCGATGGGCGGAATGCTTTTTTCCAGCTCTCTCCGCTGTTCACATTCCAGGAGTTGGAAATTGGCAGGCAGATTACCTCAGGCGGCAGACTTTGGATAAAGGGGAATAGTCTCTCCATCCGGAGGTGTTCCAACAGTTGTGCCTTCGTTGGGGCACTCCAGAAGTAGATCTGTTGGCATCTCAGGTCAACAGGAAAGTGCAGAGGTCTGTGGCCCGCTCTCGGGACCCTCTGGCAGATGCCACAAACACGCTGGTGGCTCAGTGGGGTCAGTATGCAGCTGATGTATGCCTTTCCCCCTCTCAAGTTGCTGCCAAAACTTCTTTGCAGGATTGAGGTGGAAGGGATTTTGATCATCCTTGTGGCTCCCGACTGGCCTCCCTGAGCTTGGTACGCCGACCTGGTCCAGCAAGTCGCAGATGATCCTTGGAGACTTCGGCTGGCTTTGACAGCTTGGCTGTTAAAAGCCAGGTGCTGAATTGTAAGAATATATAATAATAAATATCTCGCGCTCGTACTTATGTCAGAATATTTATACTGCTCTGAATATAGCAGTGTATTTATTTATGGTTAATAAGCAAAGATCTGTGAAAAAGGAGAGTCTTCACCTATTGCCATAAATCAATGTCATGAATTCTTTTTAATTGATTAATTTCTTTTTAAAAGCATATACCAATCTTAGTGAGTACAGTCTACAGTGTGGAATATATATAAAAATATTTATTCTCAAGACATGCAAACACGATATATGATCAAACAAGAAATGACACAAAAAGATAACTTCTACAGAAAAATACTAACTTCAAATAATCAATGCAATGTGATGTTTAGCTCAATAATGAAAGTGAAAGTAAAACAAAGTGAAACTAAAACAAAGTGAAACCAAAACAAAATGAAACTAAAACAAAGTGAAAGTGAAACCAAAGTAAAAGCAAGATTACCATTTCTTCCCAGGTATAGTATAAGCCATAAATTAATATTCTATATAAACAGACTACAATGGTCTGCGCAATGCATAGCCGAAAGTCACGTCACTGCAGATGAGTGAGAATAAGCCATGCAAAACGGAAGACTTAAAATTGCAAATAATGCATTTAATCTGATATTAATAAAAATGTATAAAAACAAAAATCAGCTTTTTAGAGAAAAATCTACCATGGTTTATACGGCTGGGATTGTAATCTCATTACCCTTAAATATGCAATATAAAACATATAAGGAAGGAATAAACAATTGTTGAATAAAATCAAATAATACAGCAAGGCATAATTACCACACTTAAGATGGCCGCTAGAGTCCTAAGATGGATGCCAGTGAGGGAGGAGTTTCCTCCAAGTTTCAGATGAATGATGTGGATCAAGATAGAGTATGTCTGAATGAGTCTATCGAGTAATGTATTAGCGTGTGTGATGTAAGTGTGAGGTGTGTTGTCAGTAGTGTAAAGTGTTGTACTCTCTCTCATCTGGGTTGGTCTTTTATATGGTAAGAACAAAGAGCTATAAAAATTACCATAAGTAAAACCCAGAGGGATGAAACATTATCCCTATTGGTCGGGATATTCTATACCTAAACTGATGAGGTCAGAGACACACCCCTTTTTATAATTAACCCCATATTTGGTCTAATAAAATTAAGGATGATTTCTCTATATGTGAGATTAATCATATAACACAACATAAAACTTTCTCCAGACTCCCAGTACATACATAAATGTCCACCTGTATCTCCATAATTCACCTGGGCAAGTAATGCCATTCCAATAATTATATTATTTAACACAATATAATATTTTTATATTGAAATATCTCAAATTATCTCAAGACTGCACCTGGTATTTCGCCTCCAGAGGGCAGTATCATACCGTTCATTAGATTTTGTATTTAACATAATTTGAAACAATTACCCATCCTTCTTATCTCATGACCTCTTGACCTCTAGCTAGTGAATAGCCATTACTTATTTGGATTGTGACATAGGGCTGTCAGACATAGTCTAGGTTTGGGAATATTTACGACACCTTGAGCACTAAACTAGCCAAAAGCAATTCTTATATAAACACTCCTACCACATGCCTTAACATGAAGTAATTCATTTCACTTTAGTTTTAAGTCTAAGCAAGATACTACTATGAGAATATAAACCTAAAACGTGATACAATATTCCTAAATATATATGTATATGCCTTACATAATATAATGACATAATTATGGCTAATATCTTCTCACATATAATGATGTACCTTTAAAAAAACTTATATAGTTCATCTTTTAATGTTTGATGAGAAAAACTGAGCCATTGTCTATTGTTAAATACCTATAGACAGACTGAGATATCACCCCCCTTTAACATAGCGTCAGACTGACTAAGTTTTATCTGATCGAGATGTCAAAAGGGATCTTATTTACGATTACATAGAAATACAAAGATCTCTGTTGAAACCATAGACCCTTTGTAAGCCTGTGAGAGACATTTTGTTTAACAAGTATATATATGAACTTTGTTTCACCTTAAAAACAAGATGGACGCCATCCTGTTCAGAATCTCTTATATGCATAATATGAAACATGGCTTTTAAAATCATTTTTCTTTTTACCTATTATTATTTTAATCAACCCCCAATAACCCCGACATATCCCCCCCTTTCTTCCCAGTAGACAAGTGAGCAACTTAGGCCTATCTGGAAAGAAAGCTTTTTAAGGAGTAGTGGAAAAAAAAAAATGTTTTGTTCTCTTTTTGTAAGAGAATAGTTCATATTGGGAATTGTTCATAACTTTTAAGTAAAGCGGTAAAAAAAAAATGAGAAAAGAAAAAAAAAAATCAGTTCAAAATGTCAGTTCATAGCGATTTTGCTGGTGTTAGCTATGTCACAAACTGTTCCTTGTTAGTCTCTTTGAATTCTGATCTCCTGGTAAAGAAACGCAAATGTTCCTTGAAATCTGCATCTCCAGCTTGCAAAGTGTTAATGGAGACAGAAATTAACTGCTGCAATGGCATTAGCAACTACCATTCAAAGCGCAGTAAAACAATGTTTGCAATCAGGAATCAGAGAAATCGGTTTGGACATTCAACCTAGGATGTTGGTTGGATAATGAATGGTTTCAGCATGGTCTAGAGTGTCATACACCCAGACTGAGTTTTTGCTCACATGTGCAATGCACCATACTCACATCTCCTTCAATTGAAAACAGGAGGTAGTGCGATTCCTTTCAATGGATTTCCTCGGATCAGTGCACAAAGATCTGTTGAAACAAATCTTCCTCTCCGTCAACAAGAATCTGGAGCGTCTCGCAGCTTGATTCCTGAAGAGGGATCCAATTCAATGAGGTGTTCCATCCAGAGCTGGGCTTTAAGGAGAGATGACCCATCCGATCGCTGTGTCTTTGGCAAACATCATCGTCTGTACCAATCAACGACCTGGCATGGAAGGTTAATCCCCTCCTATTGGATGAAACATACAGTATGAATATACATTCTTATCAGTTGACATTTCAATGCGATGTTGGTACCCTAAGCTTTCTCAGAGTTCTCATTTAATTCACCGTGGGATCAGTCCTTTTATATAACACCAGGGAAGGTGAGACTATATATGTGACCTTTCCTAGGGCGACTGACTTCTGGGGCTTATTAACATGGGGATTGTATTTTTCGCCATGGATACTACACATTGGACAATGATACAATAATACAATATTTTGTTTAAAATTTACCTACTACTTAGGAGAAAAAAATATAATATCTCCCCCTTTGGGGCATCAATGCAATTTATTGTAGGCAACAAACTACCTGGCATTGAGGATTCCTTCTTGGTTACCGTATACAACCTTTAACCTCTTGACTGCATTACGTCATTAGGGTTTGATCCTCCTTGGTATCACCGTCATTGGCGATTTTTCAAAATGTGCCCGCTTTGAGCGACCTGTTTGAGTCAGAGGGATGAAGTGACCACTGAAAAATAGGAGGGTAGTTAGTATCTCTGCATCCTATACCTCTATTCAGTGTATCCCTTCTGATTCCTTACCACTTGGGCATTTAAGGATTTTATGGCCTTTGGCTGGCTACAGGATTTGTTCCTAGAGATGGATTTTATTTTAGTTCTGGGCTGCAGTGCCCTGAGTGAACCAATTGATCAGCTGTTCCAACTTGGCTTCTATTCTGCTGAAAACTTTACAGAGTTAAATTATTGGCTCCGCCTCCTGCGGTGCCTATGTCTCTCGGGTTCAGACATATGGGACAGATCCCCATCAGAACCAGTTACGCGGTTCTGGCGTGAGGTCTGGGCCTTAATGTCACTTAATTTTCCAGAGGATTTTGGGGAACCCTAGGATGGGGCAAATCCCTATTTGTGGGCATCCCCCCCTTGTTGATGGGATGTCCGGTGTCCTCCTTAAGGTATCCGGTGTCTCCTTGGGGCCTAGGTGGCATATCTTGCTCCTTTGCCAAACATATTATTATTATGTACATGGGCAATGCATCAAAGCACAGGGATTTAAATTTCAGATGGTTGTACTCAGACCTTCATTGAAGGGTGTTAGGCACTTTTGAGTACAGCAAAAATTACAATGGGGCTTTGGTGCTGTGTACATTTTAAATTGTATATAACAGCTCTAGCAGCAGTGAGGTTTTTTATGGGCTAATTTTTAAATGACATCCTGCAGGCACAACACAGAAAGTTGTTTTCATAGGCCTCAAGATGATCAATAATGTCTAAGGACCTTTTCTTAACAAAAATCAGGACAGTACTCTTTTTAAAAACTTTTTAAAATTCTGGAGGTGCATGGTGTCTTTTTAGGGGTGCTAGTCTTTTTGCAGTGACCTGATAAGACTCATACCTATTTATGCATGGCTGCCCAATTTCTGCCTTCCTATTTTTAGAAGATGGCTGGGGTAGGAAGTGACTCTATGCCTGGCTCCCCCCCTTGTCTGGGTCATAACCAACAGACTGGGAATCCTATCTGGGTCTATGAATAATTATTTCATATTTTTATAATGCAAGACTAATTAAGCATTTACCCTTTTACATGGACACCACAACCTTTGGAACTCTCCTATGTATTTACTGATGAGTTCCTGTCATGACTTGAACAGTTACATTTTTTTAATTTTTTTTTTTCTTCAAAATTTTCCACTGCTGATTACTCGGCAACTTTTTGCTAGAAAAACATTTTTCCTTGCTTAAAACTTCCTAATTATTGCATTATTCATTTACATTTCACTTTCACATGATTGCTTTCATTACAGTTTACTTGATGAAACCACAGTTCTACCTTATTTTGCAGTTTCACGCTACATTCTCTTAACTTATGTGTCCCAATAGAGGTTACTTTCACCTGCTCAAGGAGGTTCCTAATCTCATACTCTCATTTATTTGGAGTTGAGATTGAAACTTTACTAAACTCCTTCTTGCTGAGCCTTCTGGTGCAGTTCCTCATAAAGATACAGTAAGATTGGCCATGACCAAAAGATATGTGATCACACTTCCTGACGTCTTTTGGTGTTAGATAAGCTATTGGTGAGTTCATACATACAGGTTGTCCTCTACCCATGTCAGATGCCCTTTATTGGCCCGACGTTCTGAGGATTTTGATATATGACTCTAACCAGCATTTACATATTCCACCATTTCAGACTCCGAGAGGTGTTTCCACACATTTATGATCTGTGCCAAATCTACTGGGGTTGTGGCATTACCACTAGGGACTCACACCTTGCCAGAGTTGGCAGCGTGAACATTACCTGCTGTAGACATTTTTAATTAAGGCATTTCTATCACATTCACAATTAATAAAAAAAAAATTCCAAAAAAAAAATTTTTTTTTTAAGTTATTGATTATGTCACCTGATCAATATTTATGATTGGCATATGTAAGAAATCAATAATTATCTCAGCAGTGCCTCCATTATATGTAAGAATATATAATAATAAATATCTCGCGCTCGTACTTATGTCAGAATATTTATACTGCTCTGAATATAGCAGTGTATTTATTTATGGTTAATAAGCAAAGATCTGTGAAAAAGGAGAGTCTTCACCTATTGCCATAAATCAATGTCATGAATTCTTTTTAATTGATTAATTTCTTTTTAAAAGCATATACCAATCTTAGTGAGTACAGTCTACAGTGTGGAATATATATAAAAATATTTATTCTCAAGACATGCAAACACGATATATGATCAAACAAGAAATGACACAAAAAGATAACTTCTACAGAAAAATACTAACTTCAAATAATCAATGCAATGTGATGTTTAGCTCAATAATGAAAGTGAAAGTAAAACAAAGTGAAACTAAAACAAAGTGAAACCAAAACAAAATGAAACTAAAACAAAGTGAAAGTGAAACCAAAGTAAAAGCAAGATTACCATTTCTTCCCAGGTATAGTATAAGCCATAAATTAATATTCTATATAAACAGACTACAATGGTCTGCGCAATGCATAGCCGAAAGTCACGTCACTGCAGATGAGTGAGAATAAGCCATGCAAAACGGAAGACTTAAAATTGCAAATAATGCATTTAATCTGATATTAATAAAAATGTATAAAAACAAAAATCAGCTTTTTAGAGAAAAATCTACCATGGTTTATACGGCTGGGATTGTAATCTCATTACCCTTAAATATGCAATATAAAACATATAAGGAAGGAATAAACAATTGTTGAATAAAATCAAATAATACAGCAAGGCATAATTACCACACTTAAGATGGCCGCTAGAGTCCTAAGATGGATGCCAGTGAGGGAGGAGTTTCCTCCAAGTTTCAGATGAATGATGTGGATCAAGATAGAGTATGTCTGAATGAGTCTATCGAGTAATGTATTAGCGTGTATGATGTAAGTGTGAGGTGTGTTGTCAGTAGTGTAAAGTGTTGTACTCTCTCTCATCTGGGTTGGTCTTTTATATGGTAAGAACAAAGAGCTATAAAAATTACCATAAGTAAAACCCAGAGGGATGAAACATTATCCCTATTGGTCGGGATATTCTATACCTAAACTGATGAGGTCAGAGACACACCCCTTTTTATAATTAACCCCATATTTGGTCTAATAAAATTAAGGATGATTTCTCTATATGTGAGATTAATCATATAACACAACATAAAACTTTCTCCAGACTCCCAGTACATACATAAATGTCCACCTGTATCTCCATAATTCACCTGGGCAAGTAATGCCATTCCAATAATTATATTATTTAACACAATATAATATTTTTATATTGAAATATCTCAAATTATCTCAAGACTGCACCTGGTATTTCGCCTCCAGAGGGCAGTATCGTACCGTTCATTAGATTTTGTATTTAACATAATTTGAAACAATTACCCATCCTTCTTATCTCATGACCTCTTGACCTCTAGCTAGTGAATAGCCATTACTTATTTGGATTGTGACATAGGGCTGTCAGACATAGTCTAGGTTTGGGAATATTTACGACACCTTGAGCACTAAACTAGCCAAAAGCAATTCTTATATAAACACTCCTACCACATGCCTTAACATGAAGTAATTCATTTCACTTTAGTTTTAAGTCTAAGCAAGATACTACTATGAGAATATAAACCTAAAACGTGATACAATATTCCTAAATATATATGTATATGCCTTACATAATATAATGACATAATTATGGCTAATATCTTCTCACATATAATGATGTACCTTTAAAAAAACTTATATAGTTCATCTTTTAATGTTTGATGAGAAAAACTGAGCCATTGTCTATTGTTAAATACCTATAGACAGACTGAGATATCACCCCCTTTAACATAGCGTCAGACTGACTAAGTTTTATCTGATCGAGATGTCAAAAGGGATCTTATTTACGATTACATAGAAATACAAAGATCTCTGTTGAAACCATAGACCCTTTGTAAGCCTGTGAGAGACATTTTGTTTAACAAGTATATATATGAACTTTGTTTCACCTTAAAAACAAGATGGACGCCATCCTGTTCAGAATCTCTTATATGCATAATATGAAATATACATGGCTTTTAAAATCATTTTTCTTTTTACCTATTATTATTTTAATCAACCCCCAATAACCCCGACAGAATTACAGGGGATTGTCTGCTTCAGTGATCCCCACTCTGCTTAAAGCGAGAAAAGCGACTTCTAGAAAGATCTATCATCGTACATGGAAGTCGTATATTGCATGGTATTCCCCCTCACTCTTACTCAAAAATGACCCTATTAAGGGTCAGGTTTCGGCCTTGGCAATTTTCTTCTAAAGGCCGTTGGCCACCCATTCCCTGGTACGTAATTTTATCCAAGGGGTGCAACACTTGGCACCTCCGGTGCGACCGCCGTTGCCACCTTGGGACCTTAATTTGGTGCTATCGATTCTCCAGAAACCTCCTTTTGAAAATATTCAGGAGATTCCCCTGCTTACCTTATCCCAGAAGGTGGCCTTTTTGGTGGCTTATACTTCTGCGTGCAGGGTGTCGGAACTGGCGGCGTTGTCCTGTCGTTCTCCCAATCTGGTGGTTCACAGGGATAAAGTGGTGCTTTGTCCAGATCCGTTCTTTCTTCCGAAGGTGGTTTCCAGTTTCCACTTAAATGAGGACATTGTACTGCCCTCCTTGTGTCCTAAACCTAAACATCCTAAGGACTTTGCATTGCATAATTTGGATGTGGTTCGGGCAATCAGGGTGTACTTGGCGACTACTGAGTCTTTTTGAAAGTCAGATTCGCTCTTTGTACTTACAATTGGACCAAAGAAAGGGCTGCCTGCGTCTGCTGCGACTATTTCCAGATGGATCAGACAGACGGTTGTGCAGGCTTATTTAATTAAGGGTCAGGTTCCACCTTTCCCTGTTAAGGCGCATTCTACTCGGGCGCTTAGTGCTTCCTGGGCCTTTCTCCATCAGGTATCTGTGGTTTAGGTTTGCAAGGCGGCTGCCTGGTCATCTGTTCATACTTGCACGAAGTTTTATAAGGCGGATGTGCTGGCATCTGCAGATGCCTTCTTTGGCCGCAAAGTTTTGCAGGCTGCCATTTAAGGGTGTTTTAGTCTCCCTTGAGGGTGTTTACTATTTTTTTCAGGTGAATCTCATCTTGTTGTTCTGATGAGTCCTATGTTGCCTGGTTGGCTATGGTTCAGCCTTGGGGAATTATTTTCTGCTGTTCCCACCCCTCATTTTTATGGCACTGCTTGGGGACGTCCCTACTGTTATGAAGAACAGAGACTGCATCCATCAATGAATGATAGAGAAAGTTGGATTTTTGTCTTACCGTAAAAATCCTTTTCTCTGAAGTTCATTAACGGACGCAGTACCCGCCCCTCTATTTTGAGTTGGGTTGGTTTATTTTCTCTGACACTTCTTTGTTACAAAACTGACATCCTAAAGCAGAGAGGGGGAGTATGCCTCCTGGGACTGCCTATAGGCGTAGCCAGAACTTATTTCTGCCTAGTGTCCTACTCCTGTAGGGGGCAGTATAGCCCTACTGTTATGAAGAGCAGAGACTGCGTCCGTCAGTGAACTTTAGAGAAAAGGATTTTACGGTAAGACAAAAATCCAATTTTTAGGAAGATGGCGCCTGGAAAAAAAAAAGTTGATAGAAGTTTTTCATAATTTTTTTTAGAAAGTGATACCTTTTTTTGGCTACTTAAGTTATTAAAGATGTAAGCTTTCTGAATGACTTAGATCCTTTCATTAGGATTTATGCATTTCTGAAAAATAGCTAGCGAGTTACAAGAAGGAGTAATGAAATAAAAACATTTAAAAAAAATACAAGTATTTTTCTTCACAAACTTCAAATGTAAAGTCTATTGTAAGAGACAGAAAATCAGAGTTTAGGCATATTATTTGGTAACTGACTTAGGTCGGCCATACATGGATGGAAATTCAGCCAGTTCAGCATGGACAGGACAAATTTCAATCCATTTTATAGGCAGGGTGTTGTACAGAAGTCAACTTCTGTACAACCGCCCTGTCAGATTCTTACTAATCGATCAGTGCTGCCGGCTATAACCGGCAACGCTGATAGGTGTTTTCTGAGGGCAGGGAAGTCTTCCTGCTGTCAGAATACATTAGCTCAGTGGGAAGGACTCTCCCCTTCTCCTCCAATGTAAGCAATTTTCTTTATTCAACCCACTGATTCTATGGCCAGCGTTAGCGATGAGGATTCCAGGCACAATTCTTACAATTCCCACAATTGACAACAGTCTATTTGAAATGTTCAGAGAATCAATCAAATACAACTATTGCCATCTCAAGCTTATCACCTCATTGTGTCCTTTTAAACTGTCCATCCTTATTGCCAGAGGTCAGATTGTAATGGCAAATAAAATTTCTGTCCCTACTTAGAGTTTTGAATTTGTGCATGAATTTACATTCTCATTCTAATCTTCTTCCGTAATTTGAAGTTAACTGTAGCTAACTTTATTTAAATACATATAGCACAGAAACAGGGGCATAACTACAGGAATAGCAGGGACCACCATTGTAACCTGGCCCCCGATATCTCACAAAGCTTCCTCAATGGGGCTCCTAAAAAATTGAAAAAAAAAATGGTAAAAAAATAATATTGTAAAAAAAAATGGTAAAAAAAAAAAAACAAACTACTGACACCAGTGGCAGAACTACCAGGGTCGCAAAAGTCACACTTACGACTGGGCCCTGGGTGTTCCGCCACTGGGTTCAGAGGTCAGGGGGTCCTTCATGGTTTCTTGCACTGGGACCCTGAAGGTTCTAGTTACGCCTCTGCAAAGAAAGAAAGTGGTGCAGAGATCAGATGCAAAATCACATGCCATCAGTTTATTAAGGAACAACTCCTGGCACAACATAAAACTGCCTTTGGGACACACACACACACACCCACACTAAGGGTTATAGAGGAGGCTGTATTACTTTGCTATTTACTTGCTCCGGTAGGATTTCTTCCAGCATTGTGATCAGTCTCCTAAGTCCCATCTCTAAGTTGCTCCCAGCCTCAGTTGCATGCTCACCCCTCCACATGAAAATCAGGGTTAATAGCCCTGCATTTTATGTGATGATGTCAAGGGACTGCCTATAGACTAAAGCTTTGGGGAGGACAGGACCGATGCAAGCTGAAGTGGGGATTCAGATAAGTAGTGTAGCCTCTTCCTTTATACCACAGACTTAATGAGCTATTAACCCTTGCAGTACAGGTTGTGCCCAGAGTTGGGTTATAAAAGTAGTATTAGCATTTTTTGTAACCCTTTGACATAACCTGTCCATAAATGCACAGGACTTTTGCATGTAATCATACTCCTCAACATTTTTGTCAGAGCCCTAAATATTGGCTGTATAATATGCTCTGTATCAGGGGGATGTTTATGCCCTAGGGGCATGCAGTGTTGTATAAGTGCAAGTTGTTTTCCTTTATAGGGTAGAGCTACCTGAATCTCCTTATCCAAAAAGGATACATGTCATCAATTGGCATTCATTGTAAATTTCAAGTTATATTCATTTTGTGCAAGAAGAGATAAAAGTCACCCAATAGTTCTGTTCTGCCAGTCCAGATAACAAGAACATCATCTATGTAGCTATGCTAAGCAAATTTTTGACACATAGAGAGGGTCTCCTTCCAAACAGGTCACCCCCCCCACTACAGTCTGGCATACGATGGCGCCCAGCATGTCCCTATCACTACTGATAGTGGAAGCCGTGAAACTAAATCATGTGGAATGCTTGATTAGAGTTCCTTGATGTAAAAGTCAATTAAACGCAACTCTATAAAAATGGTCATACCCTCTAGGATTATAGGCATTTGTAATGTATCCTTTACATACAGTATGATGGAAGACTAGTTACATGTGGGCAGATGTGTTGGTCAACCAATATAATTTAATGTTCAAGAGAATATTTGATACCTGAGACAGTCTACCTGGGGAAGACATAACACTTTTGTGAGTTTTTGGAAGTGCTTAGAAGGTTGGCTCCCTGGGATGCCTAATAATTGGATATTACATTGTATCTTGGTCAATTATTGAGCAATTTTTATGAGCCTTTGCTGGAACTCTTGGATCCGATAACCTTGAATAGGGCAATATCGAACATTGAGGAAAGTTAAATGGACTTTATAGGCACAAATAAGGGTGAAGTAAAAAACTTTTTTATTGATTGACATATAAAAACAAGGGAAAGGCCCCTACACGGGGGAGTGATTATTTATACATACAATACATACATAGAAAAACGCCTGAATGTACCTTGACAGTAGAACATAAATGTACATCAGTAGTAAAGTAAATAATTGCATAACACATGAAACGTGGTGGTACAAGGATACTATACATTACATCCTACATAGCTTGAAGACGATGCCAGAAGATAAAGCTATTAACGTCCTCGAGTGTGGTTAGTACGGCCCTGAAATAAGGGATAATTCATGCAGCCAGATGCCCTACATGTTTCGCTTGAGGAATCAAGCTTCTTCTGAAGCTACTGGTATACAGACTCCCTATAGAGGCGAGTAATGATTCACAATGACCTTACGCCCATTGTGTTGGGCAATAGGCAGGTCAAATAAGACGAAAAAGTGTATAAATCATAACGGGGTGGTCTACTGAGGTGAGTCTGTCAACTGATGCCAATACAAACAAGATAAACGGGATACATGTCTGAATGAGACAAATGGAGATGACTGTGACCAGATAGAAACAGAGAGCAAGTAAATATGGTACCGATATGTCCAAGATGTGAGGGGTCCCTCCAAAAAGGGCAATGAATAGGGCAATGTCCTTCCCCGTTGGACAAAATCCTTTTTTTCTAGGGTCTTTATAGTGATAAGGTAATTGCTCTGTAGCTTCAAGCTACACAGTCTAAAATATTGGGTAGACATACAGTAGGTCCAAGCAGCAGCTGGATTAGATCTTGTGGAAGTTCAACGCTCATGCAACTGTACTAGCCTATAGAGCTACCTGAAGATCTGACATGTTTATAACCATTTTCTATAAAACACATTGCATCTTGTGACCAAGTGCCCATACTGACTTCATTGTGCACAGGTGTTCTTAGAGTTAAAAAAGGTCTCTTAAGAGCTTTATAATCACATAGTTATTTCTCCAGGGAGTGAAAAACATAGCTTGCATCAGATTTTTGTCTCCTGTTGCTGTTTTACGCAGGAAGGTTATTTTAGAACCTTACAAATGAGTCCGTTGTTCAACAAATGTCCATTGATCTAGTGACATTTAAAAATAAACCATGTTCTAACAGTCGCTCTTCTGCAAGCTTAATTATATTTCAGACATTGATCTCTATTATTTTACTGATTATTTTGAAACTGTAGTAGCTTTCAACATTTAAACCAGACTAGCAGGAGGAACAGCTCCAAGCGGATAAAACACACATTCATTAATGGACCAAAATTTTTAAAACATCCATAAATGTATTATTTTAAAATCTGTGTAAATATTTGAACTGACTTGGCATCGGCCCCTCTTGTAATCCTCTATACAGCAGATATACAGATTGGGTAAGGGACAAGCAGCACAAGGAGACAGTTGTGCTGTAGGGCTTCTGTGCTATCAAGCAGCGTACTGATAGGATGAGAGCAGAGTGATAGAGATGACCTCATCAAAGTTCTGCTACTCCTTTCAGTGTCCAGTCTCAGGCTGGAGACAGGAACAAAACCTAATTGTTTTACCTTCCTGCAGTACAAAAAATAGAGTCTCCAGCCCTGCATTACCAGGCTGTATTGCATAATAAGGCTGTGTAAATCTCAGCACTGGATGGACAGAAAGAGAAATCCTTTAACAGGTAAACAGCTTCCATGTATGTATTTTATCTGTGTATTAACTGTTTGCCTGGAGTTCAACTTTAAATCAATACCATATTAATATGATGTCATCAGTGTTTTATTTTTAAAGTCTGTGCTGTATAACTAGGTGGGCATAGGTTGCAATAATTTTTCTTGAGGTACACACAGATTCCCTAAAGAACTGACCATCCCTAGGTCCCATAAAAAGACACATCTCTCACAGAAGTTTTACCGGCTAGACACTTTAGTTTGGAACAAATGCAAAGTTAAACAGCTTGAACAGATACAGTCAAAAGGCAAATCAATTAAAGCTGAGCACCCATGCTGGAGGGTTTCATCATTTCTGACTCCTAACTGCTTTAATACCACTGAACGTCTTTACACGGCAGAATAGTTTATGGTTTTTACCCAGTGCTGTTTAAAAATGGCACTGGATACAGCACAGTTGGGTGGCTGTTGCACAGTTAATGCTGATCTCCACCTTTACTGTGACTCTAACAAGTTGGGCCAGAAAAACATTTTTCTTCACTAACAGGTGCGCTCACTGGGTGCGCTGTATATACTGTATGTAGCTTCAGCTACATAGAGTATACAGTGCTGTGTTTCGGCAGCGCAATGAGAATTTTCCTTCCCACACCAACAAAATCTACTTTAATGTCTGTGTACAGAGCTGATCCAAGTGGCTCTGTACCTTCTCATCATTTTCAGCAGACCATACATGTTGCAGTTTAAGATGCAATCATCCTTAAACAACTATGTAATACCTGCCTAATTGAAAACCATTTGAAAAATTGGTTAGACATACCCCACATTAGTTTGGTAACTGTAAAGGAGATTGGAAGAGCCTGTATGGCCTGCAGGGTCAGATTCCTTACTTGGCCATATATGCTGTAAACTAAGGTGTCATGACTATCAGTGCTGGTGTCTTGCTCCTCAACTCATCTTAAAATTGTAGAAAACGCTGCTAGTTAAAAGCTCTTGATTGAATCCCCTCCCCCACCCACTTCCCTTATTTACAGCCACTCCTTCACTGTCAAAATCCTACCCACTGTTTACCTCTTTACCTTTGCGTCTTTACATTGGGGCACAGAAGAGTGTACATTCTGTGTGCGCCCTCTCTTCCTCTAAACATTGACTCATTGCCACTGCATGGCTAAAACATTGCCTGGAATACTGCTGCTGTCAGAATCTCACCACCTCCATTGTACACAGCATAATTGCTTGCAGTGATCATCCTGTGTGTGGACCACCTCCTCCTTCCTCTAAACACTGACTTATTGCCACTGTACGGCCTCAAAGACTGCTGTTCTCAAAACACCACCTCCAAGGTGTAATAACAGCAATCCCAGCATGCTTTGCCACTAGGGTATATTGGAAGGGGAGCAGGCTTTAGTGGGGTGCACTCTAGTGTAGTACAGCTGCTTCTTTCTACATGTTTCTATTCCATTTAGCCTAGGACTGAAGTGAGTATGGAGCAGAATGAAAGGTCCCTCTGGTGCAATGTCTGTGGAACTTAATGTCCCTTTAAGATACTTCAAAAATTAAATTTCTATTCTCTGTTCTTTACTGTTAGAGCGGTGAGGATGTAGAACTCCCTTTCACAGTTGGTGCTATCAGCGGAGAGTGTCAAAAGTTAGGCATCTTAGAGAATACAATATACAGGAGGCATGGGAAATGGTAGTGACATAACCATACACACACACACACACACGCACACACACTGAACTGCATGGAATGATGTCTTTATTCAACCTTACCAAATATGTAACTGTAACTACCCTACCTTTTGATTGACAGTCCTGCTGTCCAGAAGTGTCTCTGTTGCTCCTTCATCCAGAGTGTAGGCACTCTAATACAGGAAGTGTGTTGCCAGTCAGATCACAAGCCAAAAACAGAGGGGGGGGGGGACTAAAAAGAGAAAACTAATACAACCAACACACCTAATACAATAAATGTTTGTTTTGGGGTTTAATATTGCTTTAACTTATAACAGAAAATGTATCAAGTTGTACCAAGTTTTGACAATTCTCTGGGACCCTCTAGTGGTGGTCCTAAATGGCCAAAACACAATAAAATAATAAAAATGATAAATAAGTTTTTATCATTTTACTGTAACAGATGAATGCTTTCATTTAGATAATCTGGGAAGAGGGTTCCTAATTTGTGTATTCACATTAAGTGTTTTCTTAAACATGTTATATTCAGTTGATTCTGGGATAAATTGAATCGGTTATCATGAAAGCTGATGGATCATACAAAGGATATTGTGAAAAATGTCTTGATAAACTATGCTGTTGGAAGTTGGTTTGTATATAAGTGTCCCTTCACACTACCGCGGCATGACTTCGGGGGCGACCTGTGAAGTCGCATGCAACACGACTTCGGCGCGACTTGCACGGACTTCACATAATTTAAGTCAATGCAAGTCGCTCCGATGTCGCCCGAAGTAGTACAGGAACTGTTTTCTAAGTCGGAGCGACTTGAGTCACTCCTATTAGAACGGTTCCCGTAGCACAGAATGGACCGCGACATGTCAGGCTGACAAGTCGCCTGACAAGTCGCGGTAGTGTGAACCGGGACATAAACCTATGTTTGTTAAAACGTTTATGTGATGTTTGCTTGGTAGGTTAGTGCACTCAATAAAATATACTACATATTGTGTTCCACAATACATATAAGCTTCTATTTGTGAGGTATTCTTATTAGATTGAGAAGAGATAGAAGTTTTCCCATGAATAATGAATTCACAACATAGGCATCATCTTTGAGAACATTTGAAGCTGTTTTATCAGATCTATATTGGTCTAACTTTTTGTGTCCTATTTTGTTTTGAGCAATGATAATAGCCAAGGTCTTTGATCCTGCAAAAGTATCCTTGGGTTTATTCGGTAGTTGTTTTTTCAAAAAGGATCCTGTTGCAGTATGAATCAGACTTTACTAAGAACAGCTCTGATTTATTTGTTGTTCATTAAAATTGGTTATAAATAGTGTTGAGCGAACACGGACTGTATTATTCGTGTTCGTACCGAATAATTGGATTTTTTTTACCCGAACACGGACACGGACACTTTACTGTATGTTCGGGTAAAAATCCGTGTTCGGTCGTTTTATTTCCGGGTTTTGCATGCTTTGGCGCTCTTTTCATGGCGGGCTTTCAACAGCCAATCAACAATCGTTTAACTGGTGTGCCTTAAGCCATCCCAGCCATGCCTGCAAATGTCTTAGTAGCTGTGATTGGCCGTCTGAAGCATGTGACCAAGTCTTTATAAGTTCGAGGCAGCCGCCGCAGTAGCGTCATTCTGCTGCTTAGCTAAGGGACAGAGCACACATCAATGTGCTGGCTGCTGATTAGGGAAAGATAGGCAGGAAAAAAACATTTGTGTCCGGATAGAATTGAGGGACAGGTCGGAGTGTTTAGGCAGGGCGAGTTGTAGGCATTTTAGGGATAGAGTCTGCTGAATTATAGGGTCAGTGTCTTCTACAAACTACAATCGATATTGCTGTGTGGGGGGTGGGGTGAATCTGCACTCAATCCTGATCTACGATCTCTTCTCAATCCTGTTAGGGACAGAGTCTGCTGAATTTTAGGGAAACTGTGTTCTACAAACTACAATCGATATTGCTGTGTGGTGTGGGATTGGAGATAGGCAGGTGTCAGTGATCCACATCCATTTTTCTGTGTGTGAGCTGCAGTGAACACAATCTTTTTGGGGTGCAGTGAACACAATCCTTTTTCGTGTGCAGTGAACACAATCTTTGTGGGGTGCAGTGAACAAAATCCTTTGTGGGGTGCAGTGAACACAATCTTTTTGGGGTGCAGTGAACAAAATCCTTTTTGGGGTGCAGTGAACAACATCCTTTTTGGGGTGCAGTGAACACAATCTTTTTGGGGTGCAGTGAACAAAATCCTTTGTGGGGTGCAGTGAACACAATCTTTTTGGGGTGCAGTGAACACAATCTTTTTGGGGTGGAGTGAACAACATCCTTTTTGGGGTGCAGTGAACAAAATCCTTTTTGGGGTGCAGTGAACAAAATCATTTTTGGGGTGCAGTGAACACAATCTTTTTGGGGTGCAGTGAACACAATCTTTGTGGGGTGCAGTGAACACAATCTTTTTGGGGTGGAGTGAACAACATCCTTTTTGGGGTGCAGTGAACAACATCCTTTTTGGGGTGCAGTGAACACAATCTTTTTGGGGTGCAGTGAACACAATCTTTGTGGGGTACAGTGAACAGAATCTTTGTGGGGTGCAGTGAACACAATCTTTGGGGGGTACAGTGAACACAATCTTTTTGGGGTGCAGTGAACACAATCTTTGTGGGGTGCAGTGAACACAATCTTTTTGGGGTGGAGTGAACAAAATCATTTTTGGGGTGCAGTGAACAACATCCTTTTTGGGGTGCAGTGATCAAAATCCTTTTTGGGGTGCAGTGAACACAATCTTTTTGGGGTGCAGTGAACAAAATCCTTTGTGGGGTGCAGTGAACAGAATCTTTGTGGGGTGCAGTGAACACAATCTTTGGGGGGGTACAGTGAACACAATCTTTTTGGGGTGCAGTGAACACAATCTTTGTGGGGTACAGTGAACAGAATCTTTGTGGGGTGCAGTGAACACAATCTTTGGGGGGTACAGTGAACACAATCTTTTTGGGGTGCAGTGAACACAATCTTTGGGGGGTACAGTGAACACAATCTTTTTGGGGTGCAGTGAACACAATCTTTGTGGGGTGCAGTGAACACAATCTTTGGGGGGGTACAGTGAACACAATCTTTTTGGGGTGCAGTGAACAACATCCTTTTAGGGTGCAGTGAACACAATCTTTGTGGGGTGCAGTGAACAACATCCTTTTAGGGTGCAGTGAACACAATCTTTGTGGGGTACAGTGAACAGAATCTTTGTGGGGTGCAGTGAACACAATCTTTGGGGGGTACAGTGAACACAATCTTTGTGAGGTGCAGTGAACACAATCTTTGTGGGGTGCAGTGAACACAATCATTGTGGGGTGCAGTGAACTCAATCTTTGTGGGGTACAGTGAACACAATCTCATACTTCTGAAGATTTGAGGGTGCTGCCTGTTCCATACTCCCCCTACTCCTCATCTAGCCTTTTAGGGGTACAAACAATAGTAATTGGGGCCTAGTGTGGTTGTGTACGTGTGATATACATACACTTTTTTTGGATCATATTTTCTATTCCGCTATTTAATCAAAAACCTTTGGGGATCAGTTAAATTGGGGGATAGTCTGTGTTGGTACGTGTGAGAGAGATCCACCTTTCCAAGTTTTTGGGGTTCATCTCATACTTCTGAAGGTTTGAGGGTGCTGCCTGTTCCATACTCCCCCTACTCCTAGCCTTTTAGGGGTACAAACAATAGTAATTGGGGCCTAGTGTGGTTGTGTACGTGTGATATACATACACTTTTTTTGGATCATATTTTCTATTCCGCTATTTAATCAAAAACCTTTGGGGATCAGTTAAATTGGGGGATAGTCTGTGTTGGTACGTGTGAGAGAGATCCACCTTTCCAAGTTGTTGGGGTTCATCTCATACTTCTGAAGGTTTGAGGGTGCTGCCTGTTCCATACCCCCCCTACTCCTCATCTAGCCTTTTAGGGGTACAAACAATAGTAATTGGGGCCTAGTGTGGTTGTGTACGTGTGATATACATACACTTTTTTTGGATCATATTTTCTATTCCGCTATTTAATCAAAAACCTTTGGGGATCAGTTAAATTGGGGGATAGTCTGTGTTGGTACGTGTGAGAGAGATCCACCTTTCCAAGTTGTTGGGGTTCATCTCATACTTCTGAAGGTTTGAGGGTGCTGCCTGTTCCATACTCCCCCTACTCCTCATCTAGCCTTTTAGGGGTACAAACAATAGTAATTGGGGCCCAGTGTGGTTGTGTACGTGTGATATACATACACTTTTTTTGGATCATATTTTCTATTCCGCTATTTAATCAAAAACCTTTGGGGATCAGTTAAATTGGGGGATAGTCTGTGTTGGTACGTGTGAGAGAGATCCACCTTTCCAAGTTGTTGGGGTTCATCTCATACTTCTGAAGGTTTGAGGGTGCTGCCTGTTCCATACCCCCCCTACTCCTCATCTAGCCTTTTAGGGGTACAAACAATAGTAATTGGGGCCTAGTGTGGTTGTGTACGTGTGATATACATACACTTTTTTTGGATCATATTTTCTATTCCGCTATTTAATCAAAAACCTTTGGGGATCAGTTAAATTGGGGGATAGTCTGTG
The DNA here is from genome assembly GCF_965119305.1 of Pelophylax lessonae. Taxonomy (NCBI): domain Eukaryota; kingdom Metazoa; phylum Chordata; class Amphibia; order Anura; family Ranidae; genus Pelophylax; species Pelophylax lessonae. Next base: position 95,395,346 of record NC_138779.1, read on the forward strand.
TTGGTACGTGTGAGAGAGATCCACCTTTCCAAGTTGTTGGGGTTCATCTCATACTTCTGAAGGTTTGAGGGTGCTGCCTGTTCCATACCCCCCTACTCCTCATCTAGCCTTTTAGGGGTACAAACAATAGTAATTGGGGCCTAGTGTGGTTGTGTACGTGTGATATACATACACTTTTTTTGGATCATATTTTCTATTCCGCTATTTAATCAAAAACCTTTGGGGATCAGTTAAATTGGGGGATAGTCTGTGTTGGTACGTGTGAGAGAGATCCACCTTTCCAAGTTTTTGGGGTTCATCTCATACTTCTGAAGGTTTGAGGGTGCTGCCTGTTCCATACCCCCCCTACTCCTCATCTAGCCTTTTAGGGGTACAAACAATAGTAATTGGGGCCTAGTGTGGTTGTGTACGTGTGATATACATACACTTTTTTTGGATCATATTTTCTATTCCGCTATTTAATCAAAAACCTTTGGGGATCAGTTAAATTGGGGGATAGTCTGTGTTGGTACGTGTGAGAGAGATCCACCTTTCCAAGTTGTTGGGGTTCATCTCATACTTCTGAAGGTTTGAGGGTGCTGCCTGTTCCATACCCCCCCTACTCCTCATCTAGCCTTTTAGGGGTACAAACAATAGTAATTGGGGCCTAGTGTGGTTGTGTACGTGTGATATACATACACTTTTTTTGGATCATATTTTCTATTCCGCTATTTAATCAAAAACCTTTGGGGATCAGTTAAATTGGGGGATAGTCTGTGTTGGTACGTGTGAGAGAGATCCACCTTTCCAAGTTGTTGGGGTTCATCTCATACTTCTGAAGGTTTGAGGGTGCTGCCTGTTCCATACTCCCCCTACTCCTCATCTAGCCTTTTAGGGGTACAAACAATAGTAATTGGGGCCCAGTGTGGTTGTGTACGTGTGATATACATACACTTTTTTTGGATCATATTTTCTATTCCGCTATTTAATCAAAAACCTTTGGGGATCAGTTAAATTGGGGGATAGTCTGTGTTGGTACGTGTGAGAGAGATCCACCTTTCCAAGTTGTTGGGGTTCATCTCATACTTCTGAAGGTTTGAGGGTGCTGCCTGTTCCATACCCCCCCTACTCCTCATCTAGCCTTTTAGGGGTACAAACAATAGTAATTGGGGCCTAGTGTGGTTGTGTACGTGTGATATACATACACTTTTTTTGGATCATATTTTCTATTCCGCTATTTAATCAAAAACCTTTGGGGATCAGTTAAATTGGGGGATAGTCTGTGTTGGTACGTGTGAGAGAGATCCACCTTTCCAAGTTGTTGGGGTTCATCTCATACTTCTGAAGGTTTGAGGGTGCTGCCTGTTCCATACTCCCCCTACTCCTAGCCTTTTAGGGGTACAAACAATAGTAATTGGGGCCTAGTGTGGTTGTGTACGTGTGATATACATACACTTTTTTTGGATCATATTTTCTATTCCGCTATTTAATCAAAAACCTTTGGGGATCAGTTAAATTGGGGGATAGTCTGTGTTGGTACGTGTGAGAGAGATCCACCTTTCCAAGTTGTTGGGGTTCATCTCATACTTCTGAAGGTTTGAGGGTGCTGCCTGTTCCATACCCCCCCTACTCCTCATCTAGCCTTTTAGGGGTACAAACAATAGTAATTGGGGCCTAGTGTGGTTGTGTACGTGTGATATACATACACTTTTTTTGGATCATATTTTCTATTCCGCTATTTAATCAAAAACCTTTGGGGATCAGTTAAATTGGGGGATAGTCTGTGTTGGTACGTGTGAGAGAGATCCACCTTTCCAAGTTTTTGGGGTTCATCTCATACTTCTGAAGATTTGAGGGTGCTGCCTGTTCCATACCCCCCCTACTCCTCATCTAGCCTTTTAGGGGTACAAACAATAGTAATTGGGGCCTAGTGTGGTTGTGTACGTGTGATATACATACACTTTTTTTGGATCATATTTTCTATTCCGCTATTTAATCAAAAACCTTTGGGGATCAGTTAAATTGGGGGATAGTCTGTGTTGGTACGTGTGAGAGAGATCCACCTTTCCAAGTTGTTGGGGTTCATCTCATACTTCTGAAGGTTTGAGGGTGCTGCCTGTTCCATACTCCCCCTACTCCTAGCCTTTTAGGGGTACAAACAATAGTAATTGGGGCCTAGTGTGGTTGTGTACGTGTGATATACATACACTTTTTTTGGATCATATTTTCTATTCCGCTATTTAATCAAAAACCTTTGGGGATCAGTTAAATTGGGGGATAGTCTGTGTTGGTACGTGTGAGAGAGATCCACCTTTCCAAGTTGTTGGGGTTCATCTCATACTTCTGAAGATTTGAGGGTGCTGCCTGTTCCATACCCCCCCTACTCCTCATCTAGCCTTTTAGGGGTACAAACAATAGTAATTGGGGCCTAGTGTGGTTGTGTACGTGTGATATACATACACTTTTTTTGGATCATATTTTCTATTCCGCTATTTAATCAAAAACCTTTGGGGATCAGTTAAATTGGGGGATAGTCTGTGTTGGTACGTGTGAGAGAGATCCACCTTTCCAAGTTGTTGGGGTTCATCTCATACTTCTGAAGGTTTGAGGGTGCTGCCTGTTCCATACTCCCCCTACTCCTAGCCTTTTAGGGGTACAAACAATAGTAATTGGGGCCTAGTGTGGTTGTGTACGTGTGATATACATACACTTTTTTTGGATCATATTTTCTATTCCGCTATTTAATCAAAAACCTTTGGGGATCAGTTAAATTGGGGGATAGTCTGTGTTGGTACGTGTGAGAGAGATCCACCTTTCCAAGTTGTTGGGGTTCATCTCATACTTCTGAAGGTTTGAGGGTGCTGCCTGTTCCATACCCCCCCTACTCCTCATCTAGCCTTTTAGGGGTACAAACAATAGTAATTGGGGCCTAGTGTGGTTGTGTACGTGTGATATACATACACTTTTTTTGGATCATATTTTCTATTCCGCTATTTAATCAAAAACCTTTGGGGATCAGTTAAATTGGGGGATAGTCTGTGTTGGTACGTGTGAGAGAGATCCACCTTTCCAAGTTGTTGGGGTTCATCTCATACTTCTGAAGGTTTGAGGGTGCTGCCTGTTCCATACTCCCCCTACTCCTCATCTAGCCTTTTAGGGGTACAAACAATAGTAATTGGGGCCCAGTGTGGTTGTGTACGTGTGATATACATACACTTTTTTTGGATCATATTTTCTATTCCGCTATTTAATCAAAAACCTTTGGGGATCAGTTAAATTGGGGGATAGTCTGTGTTGGTACGTGTGAGAGAGATCCACCTTTCCAAGTTGTTGGGGTTCATCTCATACTTCTGAAGGTTTGAGGGTGCTGCCTGTTCCATACCCCCCCTACTCCTCATCTAGCCTTTTAGGGGTACAAACAATAGTAATTGGGGCCCAGTGTGGTTGTGTACGTGTGATATACATACACTTTTTTTGGATCATATTTTCTATTCCGCTATTTAATTTAACTGGGCCTCCATGCGAGACCTGTGTGCCTTGTTGCGCTGTTTTGAGTACTCCACCAACATGGCCAGTGGCAATGACGCCGTTCTCAGCTTAACTATCCCACTTCTATGCCTCCTTGAAAAAACAATTCGGGCGATGATGGAAGAGGATGTGGCACAGGATGAGGAGGAGGAGGAGGATGAAGAGGTAACATTTCCAAGGCTTTCAGGGCAGTCATTCGCAAGGGGCTCCGAGGGTGGGTTCCTGCACACGCAAACACCAGGGACGCAATTGTCCAGCAGGGGCACAGTTCTGGAGGATGAGGAGGATGAGGAGGAGGAGGAGCTGGAGGAGGAGATGGAACCATGTTCACAGCAGGGTGGCACCCAGGCCAGCTCATGGCCATCACTGGTGCGTGGCTGGGGGGATACAGAGGACACGGACGATACACCTCCCACAGAGGACAGCCTTTCGTTGCCTCTGGGCAGCCTGGCACACATGAGCGATTACATGCTGCAGTGTCTCCACAACGACCGCCGAGTTGCCCACATTCTAACTTGTGCTGATTACTGGGTGGCCACGCTGCTGGATCCCCGTTACAAGGACAACGTACCGTCCTTAATTCACTCACTGGAGCGCGATCGCAAGATGCGCGAGTACAAGCGCACGCTGGTAGACGCCATGCTGCTGGCATTCCCATCTGACAGCGGGGCCACAGTGGAAGCACAAGGCAGAGGAGGAGGAGGAGGAGGTCGCCAACGCAACCAGGGCACCGCCAGCACCTCAGAAGGCAGGGTTAGCATGGCCGAAATGTGGAAAAGCTTTGTCAGCACGCCACAACAAACAGCAGCACCAGCAGCTCAGATGGAACGTCTTAGCAGGAGGCAGCATTTTACCAACATGGTGGAGCAGTATGTGTGCACACGCCTACATGTAGTGAATGACGGGTCTGCCCCCTTCAACTTCTGGGTCTCCAAATTGGGCACATGGCCTGAGCTTGCCCTTTACGCCTTGGAGGTGCTGGCGTGCCCTGCAGCCAGTGTATTATCTGAACGGGTATTTAGCACGGCTGGGGGCGTTATAACAGACAAGCGCAGCCGCCTGTCCAGAGACAATGTGGACAAGCTCACGTTCATTAAAATGAACCAGGCATGGATCCCACGGGACTTTTCCGTACCTTATGCAGAATAGCAATGGATACCGACCTTACCCACCCATTGTTCCATTTTTGCTCTTTCTCACTCTTTTGGGGTGTACCCTCATTTAAAATTTTTGAAAAGAAGCAGTGTTGGCTACCTCGTCCTCCTCCTCAGGGCCAGATTAATGTAGGGGCTATTGGAGCTGCAGCTCCAGGCCCCTACCTTTTATATAGGCCCCGGGTTGGCCATATTCACTGTTACCGCTCTTCTGTCACTTGTAAACACAGAAGTCTGGCTTCTATGCTCGCTTCCCCAGGCAGCACCCTCAGAACCTCCCCACACAGCGTGAAGGCCGGACAAGGAGGGACAGTTGGCGATGCATGGATGTGTTTATGGGCTTCAGAGACAGCATCCCATGTTGAATTAGGCATGCATGGCTGCACCCTTCCTCCTCTGGGTGCATGGCAAGGCACGGCCCTTAAGGCCCTTCAAAATCCTCAGCACCAAGCCCATGATGCTGTTAATCTGGCCCTGGTCCTCCTCCACCGCCGCTTCCACCTACACCGCCCATAGGTGTGCGCAGCCTATTGCATTAAGGTGTGCACCCCAAAGTTGAAATACACATGCATGTGTTTGCCAGCAGGGAGAGTAATGTATCGGGGCCATGTACCTGTAGGCAAGGAGAAATAGAGCAGAGCAGGTCCCAGGGAGATCTTTCCCATCTCCTCACTGGCAATGCTATGTGCCCTAGGTGATTAGGGTGTGCCCAGGCACACCCAGCACACCCTGTGCGCACGCCTATGTCACCGCCACATCCACCACCACCTCAACCTCCCTCCTACTCCATATGGGCCTCGTCCTTCAGAGATGAAGAAGAACATTGTTTTATTTTTCTGTTTTTTTTTGTTGTTTTAAGTTATTTCCCTATCCACATTTGTTTGCAGAGCACTTGCCATGCTCTTAATTACGTTTTGCTGCCATTTGCAGCACTCTAGCCCTTTCCTTTGGTGTTTTAGAGCCATTTTAGTGCCTTAAAGTTCGGGTCCCCATTGACTTCAATGGGGTTCGGTGTCCGGGAAAAGTTCTGTAAAAGTCCGGGACACGGACCCGGACTTTTTTTTAAAGTTCGGCCGAACCCGTCGAACACGGACATCTAGGTGTCCGCTCAACCCTAGTTATAAATGGCATTTTCTTGTTTCTCTGTTTTTTCTCTATACTGGGTTTTGTTTTTTGTGTAGATATCAAACAATCATCCCACATCAGTTTTCTTGCACTCTCCAATGCTTCTGTTATTAATTTAGTTGGGTACTTCTGTTCTTTAAATCTATTATATATTGCTGTAGCTTGATATTCAAACACTTTATTTGTTGCACAAATGTGCATAAAAACATACACGATATTACCAAAAGTATTGGGACACCTGCCTTTACATGCACATGGACTTTAATGGCATCCCAGTCTTATGCCTCGTACACACGATCAGATAATTGTACGAAAGAAATTGCTTTCAAATCGATCACACAGTAATCTGATCATTAGTACACAGCTTTCGACAGCCAATCACAACATTTCGTCCAACAAAACCTGAAGGGACAAACACGAAAACTTTTGTCGTACGATAGCCTAGTGAACGACAGTAGTTTAATCAGTGCAGTATGCGTTCGCTAAAAAATCGATAGACAAAGACCACGCATGATCAGAAACATGAAAATAACCTGGAAAAAGCCTGGCTGCCATTGTTTTTGTTTTGCACTATCCGATACGTAGCTACGCAACCAAGAAGCTTTTCCAGAATAGAACAAAAAAAATTGTACGTTTAGTACGCATTGTTGAATTCGATATTAGTATCATGCAACAAAATGCGAACGATAAGTCATCTGCTTATCTGATTGTGGGTACAAGGCATTAGTCCATAGGGTTCAATATTGAGTTTGCACATCCTTTGCATCTATAACAGCTTCAACTCTTCTGGGAAGGCTGTCCACAAGGTTTAGGAGCGTGTCTATGGGAATATTTGACCATTCTTCTAGAAGAACATTTGTGAGTTCAGTCTGCACTCTAATTCATCCCAAAGGTGTTCTGTCGGGTTGAGGTCAGGACTTTGTGCAGGCCAGTCATGTTCCCCCACCCCAAACTCACCCATCCATGTCTTTATGGACCTTGCTTTGTGCACTGGTCCAAATCATTTGGTGGAGGGGGTTTATGTTGTAATGTGGGGTTGTTTTTTTAGGGGTTGGGCTTGGCCCCTCAGTTCCAGTGAAGGGAACTCTTAAGCCGTCAGCATACCAAGACATTTTGGACAATTTCATGCTGCAGTTTGGACTTGACCCTTCCTGTTCCAACATGACTGCGCACCAGTGCACAAAGCACGATCCATACAGACATGGATGAGCAAGTTTGGGGTGGAGGAACTTGCCTTGCCTGCACAGAGTTCTGACCTTAACCTGATAGAACACTTTTGAGATGAATTAAAGCGCAGACTGCGAGCCAGGCTTCCCGTCCTACATCGGTGCCTGGCCTCACAAATGCGCTATTGGAAGAATGGTTAAACAATACCATAAACACACTCCTAAACTTTGTAGAGAGCCTTCCAGGAAGAGTTGAAGCTGTTATAGCTGCAAACCCTACAGACTAAGACCGGGATGCCATTAAAGTTCATGTGCGTGTAAAGACAGGCGTCCCAATTGTTTTGGTAATATACTGTATCTGCATATATGTTCCATAACCAAGGTTTATAGTGTGAAATCGACTTATGAAGCTAGCTATTAATATCTACAGTTTTGAAGTTTGCTTTAGTTATAACATGATTCCCTGCGTTACCGATTATTACTAAATCCAGAGAATCTATCCCCTTAGAGTTCACAAAAGATGTGCATTTAGGGTCCATTTCATTAGACTTTAAGTAGGTAACATAATCATGGATAAGCGCTGGTTCACTCTGCCAGATATATATGATTTCTTTTATCCATAAATCGTTTATGGGTGACAAAGTTCACACCGAATTGGCTGTAAAAAAAAAAAAATCATCCCTTGTTCAAGGCAACCCATTACTAGGTGTGCATAGCTTGGTGCGAACCTCATCCTTATCAATGTTCTAGTAACTTGTAAGTTAAACGGGTCTTTAAAGGTGAAGAAACTCTTTGTCAGAATAAATTTATTTGCTTCTAGTAGGAAACGAACCTGTTTTTTCTGGCATATATGGATCAATATCTAAATAATGTTTAACTGCCTTTAAACCTCTATTAAGAAGAATATTGGAATATAAAACTGTGACATCTAACATCAGCCGATTGTACAACACATTGCATGTGATATCTTTAAAGATGTTAATTACATTAGTGGAATCTTGTATATTTGGAGGAAGATTATGAATCATATGTTTGACTTTTTGATGTATATCAATCTAAAGATTACTAGTCAGTGAGTTTATATCTAAGATAATCAGTTGTCTGGAGGCTAGATAAAGGTTTTGTGGATCTTAGGTCAGTGGTAATAGTAAGCAATAATAAGCAGTAATAATCTCAATGAAATTACATTTATCTTTACAGTAGTAGTAAAATTATTAGTATTTGCTTGTCTATATAACATTATAAATTCTTTTTGAAAAAGTGACATGTGATCCTCTTCAATGGGTACATATTCCTCATCATGTATTTTTCTGTTGGCTTTGAGGATAGTCAGTCTTGTCCTAAATAACTATACCGCCCCTCATCATCTCTGTGTATTACAATATCATTTTTTCTGCGAATTTAGGGGGCTCTAGTAGTTTACTAACATTATTTTTGCTGAGTGGTATCTCCCTGAGTTTATTAAATTAATTTATAATGATGGAGCTAAAAGTTTCAACAATGAGCCCTTTAGACTAAGTACGATTAAATATTGATATTGGTTTTAAAGCTGTAGAAATAAGGGAATTTAATAATTGTTCCACTAGTAAATCTATTGATTCATTGATTGGTGTAGTAATAATGGGTGTTGCCCCGACTTCGTTTTTGAGTCTTTGGGTAGGAAGTTTTCATTGCAGAGAGAGTTTGATGACTTATTTCTGAAGGTCCACATATACTGCTGTAAGTATTTGATTTCATTGAGGGACATTGAGTTCATTGAGTTCTTTCTTAAGCAATGGCAAGCCAAGCCTTTCAGTCAGTAAAAGCCAACTCCACCCCTAGGATTTAGTTAGGAAGAATCTGACAAGGGTTCCCAACCCTCGCCACCACCACCATCCCATCCAAAAACAAACTGGGAAATCAAAAGGACAGTGAGACAGGTTAAAGTGTATAGAATAACCTGTGAAGGGCGCCTCATCCAATATGTGGTAAATTCCTTTAACTGCTGCCCCTTTATATGTGAAATCACATTAAATAATGAAAACTAAATGTAAAGCAGGCGCTGTTAGGTAGTGACTAATTCAAGTATAACATAAATAATATCATCCAAATCTGTCCAAAGTCCATATACAGAAGAAAAAATTGGTTAGATGAAATGGTGCTCTAAAGACGCTGCAACCCACTTTGTGCCTTCTTATTTTCATTCAAGTGCTCCACCTCGAGATATAGTTCATAAATCTGCTTACCAAAAATTTCCTGAGGACACCATATGGCAAAATGCATTGATGTCCACCTGTCTACACTTCCTTGCTAACCAGTGATGTCACTTCCGGCCACTCCGTGGAATGAATGCCAGCCGACTTCTCGGAGCATTTTGAGAGGGGTGAGCTTACCACTTGGTTGAGTAAAGGAGATGCAATCTGTTACGTGGTTAGGGCACTCTCTATGTAAGCACAACCATTAATGTGTGTGTATGGTGGCATATATATGATTTAATACAGTGTTGCACTATTATGGTGTGTTTCTGTTTTGCCTCCATATCATTAACATCGGCCATCCGAGAGGAGAGGAGAATTGTAGACCTATCCAGGGGTTCAGATTGCGGATAAGGCTGTGTGGTCCCTGGGACCTGGGGCTTTTGGTTAGCAGATTTATGAGCTATATCTCGAGGTGGAGCACTTGAATGAAAATAAGAAGGCACAGTGTGGGTGGCAGCATCTATAGAGCCCCATTTTTTTCTTCTGTATATAGATTGTTACTTTTCACATTTATTATTAATATTTTTGATGCTGGTCATACAGCAATAGTGGATTGTTTCAATGGTGTTCACTTGATTGGCAGATTTGGATGATATTTATTTTATGTTACACTTGAATTAATCACTACCTAACAGCACCTGCTTTACATTTATTTTTCAGGTTAAACAAGTATGTTGATTTTTTTGGGGATAGTAGAATAGATCCAAAAGGATGAAAACCCCTATCTGTTAATTTTTTGCTGACTGTGTCCCAATGGGAGATTTCCCTTTATTTTCTGTTGGAAGGCAAACTGTGAGATAAGATCTCTAATAAAATGAGGAGAATCCCCCTCTTAGACTAATGCCACCAGAAGAAAAGGGGATTTGAATTACCCCAGCAGGGATTGAAGAACCAATATAAACTGACAGGGGTTCTAGTCCTTGTTTAGTTATCCAAAACTAAAACACAACCAGATAGAACAAATTAACATATCTTGTTTTCCTTTTATTGGTAGAACAGCTAATTTGAAATGTTGTATGGCACCCTGATTATTTGTGCCTATGTCTAAACCCTTATACTGATTCACAGTAAACTCTTACATTGGGATATAGAAGCTGGGTTTTTTCTGGTCTGACTCATTATGACATGCTAAAAGATGAATTGCCGCACAGAAAAATTCCATCTTGTCTACATGACTTATAGCAAGTAGAAGCATGGTATTTCAATATAATGACAATGCCTGCACAGAAAAGACTGTGGATTTTATGAAAATATAATGGGGTTATGTTGCCAATTATTATACAAAAGTCATTAGTGCTCACCGAAGGAAACTGTTTGACTATTCACCTAATAGGTCTAAAAGGGCATACCAAAAGGGGTTAAGTTAAAGAGAACCTTTTCAGGTGTTCAAGTACCTGCTCCGTAAAAAGTACCTAGAGTGTTTTGTTCAACAAGCACAGCAGAATGCCTCATCATACGTTGTAGAATCTAGAACTGCTGCATGCAGGTGAGACCTACCTACAATATGAAGTTCCTTCTGGGATGATAATGATGTTACTATCAATGAAGCTGAATGCAACTCTACAGCCCCAGAAGAACACATTATTTGCTAATAGCTAGCAAGAATTTTACAGTTTCCCCACAATGGAAAGGGGGCACAAATATGGACTGTGTAGCAATAGAGTGTATAGAGTCCTAGGAACTGTGCAGTTTACCACTTATATATAGTTAAGTCGAGCTAATTATTAATATAGATCAAATGAAGTCCATATAAAGTCCAATGTAAATGAATTGATGTGTAGAATCAGTGATTGTCAATCCAGACTCCCAATGGTCGTGTGCTTATTGTTGGGTGACGTCAGTACGCCGTGACCTTCCGGCGTTTCGTCACAGATGACGTTTTCAAAAGGTTGGGGTTTTATGTTATGGTGTTTTTTCTTTTTTTTGCTTAATTTCATGACCCAACTGCACACAACCAATACGAGTCCAACCCGGATTTTCTACAATCAAGTTGTTAAAGTCTTGGTTCTAGATATTTCGCTTCACAAATTAATTATTTTGGTAAGCACATTGGGAGTCTGGATTGACAATCACTGATTCTACACATCAATTCATTTACATTGGACTTTATATGGACTTCATTTGATCTATATTAATGATTAGCGTGACTTAACTATATATATTTCACTGGGGTGTGGTCACACTGGAAGTTGTAGCTTTGTTTTTATTTACCCTAGCGCGGTTACTTTTTCTATTTTTTGTGCAGTTTACCACTTTCCAACCACCTAACTGTAAATATACGTCATAATTTTTACGTTAAATTCCGGAGTATAGATGCCATAACCCTGGTATTTTTTTTTTCTTCAGCCGGTTGACTTTCCCATAAAAGTGATCCCAGCGGTGGACTCGCCGCAAGATAACTTTTAGAAGCGGCCAAAGAGTTGCCCCCTCTCACAGTTTCCCGGTGGTTCCCAGGCTAAAGTACCTGATCGGTAGCTCTGGGAACCATCAGGCATCTGCAAGGTTTTCCCATCATTAGGCATCTGCAAGGTTTTCCCATAGAGATAAGGATGGCTAAATATTGTAAAATAAATAAGGTGCGCTGTTTTTGACTAAGATATTATCCTAAAAATGATTAGGTAACGGATGCAATAAACAATGTGCAATAAGCAAAATCAAAGAATAGCGAAGTGACACTAGATAAGCGAGACTCTTGTTTCCTGGAATGGTGTATCAAGTGATTTACATCAAAAATATTTTTTTTGTGAATAGGTAGCCATGATCTGTTCACAAACAAATAGCAAATATTAAATAGTGCAAAAAGTTCATAAATAGTCCAGTGCTCCATAATTCAATGTGTTTAGTAAAAAGAGGATGCTCCAACTTTCCCACATTCAAATAGAACAAACTATTTGTAGTGCAGCTGAAATAATCCATAATGGAAGGTGTGTCACCAAGTGCTCTATATGTGAAAATTGGCCACTTACCGAATCGAATGATCCCACCAAGAGATCATATGCGTGTGAGTGGAAGCGCCTCTGAAGACAAGTGGTCAGCCTGCTCCGGGGAATGTATCCAGGCTTTTGGTGCTCCTTAATCTCGTTAATGACAGGTGGTTATAAAAGATAATGGAAGACATTCATCGTGCATTAATGCGTATAAAGCCGGTTTATTAAATAAAAATTGCACGTACATGAAAGATAATGAATTAGAGCAAAATAAGATAAAATCTTGCACGGATGCCTGCAGTGCAGTCTGCGCTTGTTGACATCCTGTTGCTAGCTCCAATCCAACGCATTTCCTCTTAGAAGGCATCGATAGCGAACATTCACTATTGTTTGATTTTGCTTATTGCACATTGTTTATTGCATCTGTTACCTAATCATTTTTAGGATAAAAACAGCGTATCTTTTTTATTTTACAATGTCTTTTTCTCAATACTATTCAAGGAGCGTTTGATTGCAGCAGTTTTTTGATTTCACACATTTGCAGCTGAGAGAAGCTTTTTGTCTTGTTTAGATGGCTAGATGGCCACTCTCTCTCTCTATCTCTATGCTCTTAGAGGACCGTCACTTCCGGTTCTCAGGCAATACAAACATGATTTTCCTTTCTTAAAGCAGAAGAATAATTTTTTTTTCTGATCTTTTGCTTTTAGGGGTAGAGGAGAGATTTGGGGTCTTTTAAACCCCTGATCTCTCCATAAAGAGGACCTGTCATGCTATATAGCAATAAAAGTGATCAAATTTTTTTTTTTTGAAAGGCACAGTGTAAAAATTTTAAAAATATGATAAAATAAATAAAGAAACTTTTTAAATCCCCTCCCGGTCCCTGCGTTTTGTGCGCAGTAGTGATGGCATACGTAGGTCACGCTCAAATAAGTAAACTGTGTTTGCATCATACATGTGACGTATCACCATGAACGTCTGAGTGAGAGCAGTAATTCTAGCACTGGACCTCTTTTGTAACTTTAAACTGGTAACCTGTAGAAATTTTTAAAGCGTCTCCTATGGAGATTTTTTTATTACCATAATTTGGCGCCATTCCACGAGCGCATGCAATTTTAAAGCATGACATGTTAGTTATCTATTTACTCAGAGTAACATCATCTTTTAAATTACAATTGGGGTATATATTATGTTTTTTTTCATTCATTAACCACTTGCCTACAGTGCACTTTCACCCCCTTCCTGCCCAGACTGATTTTCAGCTTTCAGCGCTCTCACACTTTGAATGACAATTACTCAGTCATGCAACACTGTACCTTTTTTTCACACAAATAGAGCTTTCTTTTGATGGTATTTAATCACTACTGGGTTTTTTATTTTTATAAATAAAAAAAATATTGTGAAAAAACTCATTTTTCTTTGTTTCTGTCATAAAATTTAGCAAATTAGTAATTTTTCTTCACAAATTTTGGCCAAAATTTATACTGCTACTTATCTTTGGTAAAAATAACCCAAATAAGTGTATATTATTTGGTCTTTGTGAAAGTTAGAGAGTCCACAAGTTATGGTGCTATTCATTGAAAATTGATCACACTTGACCACACCTGATGTACTGAAGGCCTATCTCATTTCTTGAGACACTAAAAAGTCAGGAAAGTACAAATACCCCCAAATGACCCCTTTTTGGAAAGTAGACATTCCAAGGTATTTAATAAGGGGCATGGTGAGTTTTTGGAAGTTGTCATTTTTTCCCACAACTCTTTGCAAAATGAAGATTTTTTTTTTTTTTTTTTTTTTTACAAATTGACGTATTAACAGGTTATTTCTCTCACACAGCATATGTATACTTGCAACTACACCCCAAAACACATTCTACTACTCCTCCTGAGTATGGCGATACCACATGTGTGAGACTTTTTCACAGCCTGGCCACATACAGAGGCCTAACATCCAAGTAGTACCGTCCGGCATTCTAGGAGCACAAATTACACATATAATTTCCTGACAACCTATCGTACTTTTGAAGGCCCTGGAGCACCAGGACAATGAAAACCCCCATAAAATGACCCCATTTTGGAAAGCAAACAGCCCAACGTATAATTTTTGAGGCATAATGAGTCTTTTGAATATGTCATTTTTTTCCACAAGTTTTTGGAAAATGTGGAAAGAAAATGAAAACACATTTTTTTTACACAAAGCTGTCCATTTATACAATATTTCTAACACATAGCATGTACATAGCAAAAATTGCACCCCAAAATACATTCTGCTATTCCTCCTGAGTATGGCGATACCACGTGTAACACTTTTACACAGCCTAGCCACATACAGACGCCTAACATCCAAGTAGCGCTTTACACAAAGTTGTCCATTTATCCACTTTAAGACTGGGCCTATTTTTGACACTTGGTGTTTACAAGCTAAAATCATTTTTTTTTGCTAGAAAACTATTTGGAACCCCCAAACATTATATATTTTTTTTTAGCAGAGACCCTAGAGAATAAAATGGAGATCGTTGCAATATTTTTTATCACACCATATTTGCACAGCAGTCTTCCAAATGCGATTTTTTTGAAAAAAATTCACTTTTTTTAACTAAAAAATAAGAAAACAGTAAATTTAGCCCAATTTTTTTCCATAATGTGAAAGATAATGTTACGCCGAGTAATTAGATACCCAACATGTTATGACTCAAAATTGCGCATGCTCACAGAATGACGCCAAACATTGGTAATTAAAAATCCCCATAGGCAACATTTTAAAAATTTCTGCAGGTTACTAGCTTAGAGTTACAGAGGAGGTCTAATGATCGCGGCGATACCTCACATGTATGGTTTGAACACCGTTTACATATGTGGGCGGGACTTGCGTATGCATTTGATTCTGCGCGCGAGCTAACATGGACAGGGCGCTTTAATTTTTTTTTTTTTTTCCTATTTATTTTATTTATTATTTTTTTATTTTTACACAGTTTAAAAAAAAAAATGTTTTGATCACTTTTAATTCCTATTGCAAGGAATGTAAACACCCCTTGTAATAGAAATAGGCATGACAGGTCCTCTTTATTATGAGATCTGGGGTCAAAAAGACCTCACACCTCACAACTACACTAAAAAAGAAAAAAAAAATTGTTGAAAGAGGAAAAAAAAAAAGAAAAAAAAAAAGCGACCCTTTAAACCGGTTGCTAGGCAACGTCTTTTGACGTAACTCTGGTCCTCCAAGACCATAGAGTCGAGTGAGGGCCATCTTGCCCTCACTCGACTTCCTGTCTCTGAGGATCCGGGACCGGATAGTTTTCCCCGCTGTCGGCGGGTCCGTAAGCTGGGAAAATGTCTGGGACGCGGCAGGAGGGGGGGGGGCACCTCTTCCCCTGCACCGTAAGGGTAATTCTGCGGCGAATCCGCCACTCGGACCACCCTTATCTGAAAGCCGACCGCCTGCCGTTTCAAAAAATACCGGGATTATGGGGGCTATCTGCTGCCATAACCCCAGTATTTAGCTTTTAATGGCCGACGCATATAGTCGTTAGGCGGTCAGTAAGTGATTGCATGTACTGTATATGGCAAACAGGTGATGATGACTGATGGGGTGACAGGTGACAATGACTGATGGGGTGACAGGTGACAATGACTGATGGGGTGACAGGTGACGATGACTGATGAGGTGACAGGTGATGATGATTGATGAGGTGACAAGTGACGATGATTGATGGGGTGACAGATGACAATCACTGACGGGGTGACATGTGACGATGATTGATGGGGTGACAAGTGACGATCACTGATGGGGTGACAAGTGACGATTGATAGGGTGACAGATGACGATGACTGATGGGGTGACAGGTGACGATGACTGATGGGGTGACAGGTGATTGATGGGGTGACAGGTGACGGGCGATGGTCACCGATGGGTGACAGGTGACGGGCGATGGTGCACGGCGGTACTGATGGCAGTCTCTGGTGACCGGTGAACTTTAGGCTACGTTCACATGTGAGCGTAGCGATCGCGGGCAGAATCACTGCGATTCCGCCCGTGATCCAGAAATCATTGCAAATTGCGGGACGCTTGTGCGTTGCCCGTGATTTGCAATAGCACCCCAAACTCTGTGCGATGTTGCTGCGATTTCCGCCTGCCAAATCGAGGTAACATCACGCAAACAACGCATGACTCCCCAAAGAAGGTCTTGTACCTTTTTTGGGCGTCATGCGTTGTTTGCGCGATGTTACCGCGATTCGGCAGGCGGAAATGGCGGCAACATCGCACAGCGTTTGGGGTGCTATTGCAAAAAACGGGCAACGCACAGGCGTCCCGCAATTTGCAATGATTTCCGGATCGCGGCAGAATCGCGGTGATTCTGCCCGCGATCGCTGCGCTCACATGTGAACATTATGGGTGTCAATTTCTGGGCACTGATGAGGTGACTGTTGGGTGACAGGTGACATTGGGGGGGGCTGAGGACTGTGTGGGGACCTTTATTGGTGTGATTTTAGTGTGATTTTTACTTTTACAGGTGTACAGAGCAGTAACTCACTGTTTCTAGCTCTGCTCTCCTCACACTGGAAACTGTATGAGGGGAGAAGAGCTAGTAACAGTGAGTTACTGCTCTTTGTTTACATTTTGTGATCGGCTGTGAATGGATTCACAGCCGATCACATAGTAAACAGTCACTGTCAGTGACTGTTTACTACCGCCGGTGACAGCTGTGTTCCTACGGAACACAGTGCCACCGACATGACCACGCTGCGCGCTCCCGATCGCGCATGCGCGGTCTTCTGCCGGGCGCCTCCATTGTGATCGGCTGTGTCATTGGAACACAGCCGATCACGTGGGAAACAGCCATGCCTATTGGCTGTTTCCCCCCTGCCGGTGACCGGCTGTGTCCCGGGGACACGCCGACACCGGCAGTGCACGGCGGCACGCCCGCGATTGCGCGCCTGCCCTGCATTTCCTGGGTCACGTCATATGACGTCCGCCCAGGATAATAACCGCACCGTCCCGCCGTCATATGACGGCGGGCGGGCGGGCGGTAAGTGGTTAAAGTGTATTTTTACAGCTTAAAAAAGTGCTGCGCAAAAAATCATGTGACATAAAATATTTCAACGATCACCATTTTATTCTCTAGGGTCTCTGCTAAAATACATATATAATGTTTCTGGGTTTTAAGCACTTATCTAGCAAAAAGTACTGATTTAAACTTGTAATTAAGAAATGTTAGAAAATGGCCTGGTCAGAAAGTGGTTAAACCCGATACTTTATCTTGATATTATGATTGCGTAACAATTATTTCTGATGGATCTGCTAGGTTTTTCATACCCTCCTAGCTATCTTACTGGTGATTTGCCCAGTAGCTGCACCAAGATATTCACCAGTGATGGCATAAAAACTGATTTCTACTCAATCAATATTCTTTTTGTTATTTTATTGGCTCACCTTTCTTGAAGAGAGGAATTGGGTGTACAGGAAACCTAAAAATAGCAGCAAAAATTCCTTTTGCTCCTGTATCTTGTGCAATCTCTACCTCCGCCACAGGCTAATGCGGATTCAGTAGATCAAATGATCATCTGTCTTGTAGTATCTTCAGCCCCTCTCCCAGGTTAGTAGTTTGAACTTTAAGCTGAAACGGGCAATTTTAGTAGTGGACCTTTAAGACAGGGCATGCAATTTAGTAAGCAGAACTCTTCAACTTCAGCTTTCTTCTCCAGGCAGGAGGTCTAGGAAGCATGAACTGGACCTCTGTGGACTCACATCCTTCACACGCAAACAGTTATATAACCCAAGTGCTCACTCCATCGGGAATGGCAGGAGTGTGGCTCTCCTCAGATGGGGAAACTCCATAACTATAAACACAAAAGAAAGGAGGCGCAAACACCTAGTGCATTACCCTTGGACACCTTCTGTTAATTTATTGAATGCCAAAAAACATACTCACAAACATGAAGATTAAAATCGCATGAAACCAATCCACCTCATCTGTAAGGACATGTCCCTGTGTTTAGGACCGCTGGGTTTGGGGGAGGGAGGGATCTACACTGGTAATTTCAGTATAAATTTGAGCCATGGACACCTTCTGTTAATTTATTGAATGCCAAAAAACATACTCACAAACATGAAGATTAAAATCGCATAAAACCAATCCACCTCATGTGGAAGGACATGTCCGCTGAGAAAAACAGAGTCCGCCGATGGACTCCAAGTGTGAAAAAGACCTTAGTGTGCAAAGTGAAACAAATATTCATAACCTGCATCATTGTATCCTCTTTTTCTCTGTCTACTAGAGAACACTTCCCAGTAGTAGGCATAACCAACCATTGTCTTGCACTTTGGACAAAACCTAACACTCACATGACATAAGCAAACGGAACTCAACCTGACTACAGCCTAGCTGCAAACACTAAATTTAGATTAGGGACAGTCCAGTTTAAGACAGTTGTTTGAGAACCCCTTTTTATCTTTCTGTGGTGGCCTTAGTATTTTGCTCAACACTCCTTCATATGTGTCTCTCCCACCCCAATACATTGACTGTTCAACAGTGAGGTAGTAAAACATATTTCTATTGTAGTTAATTGAAGATGTACAGTGCCTTGAAAACGTATGCATACCCCTTGACATTTTCCACAATTTGTCATGTTACAACCAAAAAAATGTAAATCTATTTTATTGGAATTTTATGGATTTACCAACACAAAGTGGCACATAATTGTGAAGTGGAAGGAAAATGATAAATGGTTTTCAACATTTTTTACATATAAATATCTGAAAAGTTTGGCGTGCATTTGTAATCAGCACCCTTTAATCTGATATCCCTAACTAAAATCTAGTGGAACCAATTGCTTTCAGAAGTCACCTAATTAGTAAATAGAGTTCACCTGTGTATGGTTTAATCTCAGTGTAAATATAGCTGTTCTGTGAAGCCCTCAGAGGTTTGTTACAGAACCTTACTGAACAAACACCATCATGAAGGCCAAGGAACACACCAGACAGGTCAGGAATAAAGTTGTTGAGAAGTTTAAAGCAGGGTTAGGTTTTAAAAAAATGGCCCAAGATTGGAACATCCCACGGAGCACTGTTCAATCCATCATGAAAAAATGAAAAGAGTATGGCACAACTGGAAACCCACCAAGACATGGCCATCCATCTAAACTGAGAGATCAGGCAAGTAGAGCATTAATCAGAAAAGCAGCCAAGAGGCCCATGGTATCTCTGGTGGAGCTGCAGAGATCCACAGCTCAGGTGGGAGAATCTGTCCACAGGACAACTATTAGTCATGCAATCCACAAATCTTGGCTTTATGGAAGAGTGGCAAAAAGAAAGCCATTGTTGAAAGAAAGCCATAGGAAATCCCATTTGCAGTTTGTGAGAAGCCATGTGGGGGACACAGCAAACATGTGGAAGAAGGAGCTCTGGTCAGAGGAGACTAAAATTGAACTTTGTGGCCTAAAAGCAAAACGCTATGTGTGGCAGAAAACTAACACTGCACATCACCCTAAACACACCATCCCCACCTTGAAACATGGTGGTGGCAGCATCATGTTGTGGAGATGCTTTTCTTCAGCAGGGACAGAGAAGATGGTCAGAGTTGATGTGAAAATAGATGGAGCCAAATACAGGGCAATCTTAGAAGAAAACCTGTTAGAGTCTGCAAAAGACTTGAGACTGGGGAGGAGGTTCACCTTCCAGCAGGACAACGACCCTAAACATACAGCCAGAGCTACAATGGAATGGTTTAGATCAAAGCATATTCATATGTTAAAATGGCCTAGTCAAAGTCCAGACCTAAATCCTAAATGAGTACAAATGCATGCCACACTTTTCAGATATTTATTTATTTTTTTAAAAATGTAAAACTATTTATCATTTTCTTTCCAAATCACAGTTATGTGGCACTTTGTTGGTCTATCACATAAAATTTCAATGAAATACATTTATGTTTTTGGTTGTAATTTGATGAAATTTTGAAAATTTCAAGGGGTAGGAATACTTTTTCAAGGCACTGTATGTGATAGTGTTTCTTTCTTTGCAGATTAAGATTAGCAGAGCAGTGAGTACTATGGAAATAAACATTTGAAGTGGTTCCAAAGCCAGGATATTTTTACCTAAATGCATTTTCTGCCATGGGGTAAAAAATGTCCCATTAGTTGTATCACCCCCTCACCTCCCTAAATAGTTACCTACTTATCGAGTCCTATCTTGATCCAAAGCTGTGCCCATGTGCATCAGTGCTTGTCAGTTTTCCTCTCCTCACAGGACACAGAGGCAGCAGCAGGAGTCATTGGCTCCTTCTATTGTCAATCAAATCATGCGAGAAAGGAGCAGGGGCAGGACCAAACCACGCTGTGTGTGTCTATGGGCGCACACAGCCTGGTTTGGGATCAAGCGCATATATCTGCCCCCACAGCAAGCGTCTTGCTTCTGGGAGCAGACACAAAAGAGGAGGAGCGGAAAACACAGTCGAGGGAATTCATAAAAGGAGGTTCGGAGCTGCTCTGTGCAATACCATTTTACAGGGTAGGTTAGTATAACATGTTTGTTATTTTAATTTAAAAATTATACTTTACAACAGCTTTAACATGTAATTTTATTCCTTATATTAGGCTCAAAACTAAATCTCTAGCTTCAATGTTATTAGCTTTTAATGCTTATAATTGCCTGGTCACTTGGTAACATTCGTATTTTGTTTTGTCACAGCAAGAGAAGTTAGGAGACATCTGCTTCTCTCTGCGATATGTGCCCACAGCAGGCAAGCTCACTGTGATTGTGCTGGAGGCCAAGAACCTGAAGAAGATGGATGTAGGAGGACTTTCTGGTTTGTTTTTACATATATTTAACTTTCATTTTTTTCTTGTCAGAAATGTACAGGGACAGTTGTGAACATCATCTCAGCTACATCTTCTTTTTTTTTTTTTTTTTTTACTACTTACAAGACCAGGCTGTCTATCAACCCTATATTTTATGTCACTACTATCTTTTGGAGGAGCATGGTCTTTTCAGTATCTAGCTAGGTTTAGGACACGGGTGAGAGAGGCACTGAGGGTGCTATAGAGATGCAGGGTATACTGGATACTTAGAGGGTCAGTGACACTGAAAGGTCTAGAAAGTTCACAAAAGGGGGTGATGGAAATTGCTACAGGATAGCTCCCAGGTTGCAGTCCTCTGACACACCCATGCAGTTACTACTGAGTAGATATACTGGATAAACTAGAAGCACTGGAGTGGAGTGCAGGAGTCTCTGGAAGCAATGGGATACAAGAGGTCACAGGAGCCTCTGGACTGGACGAGTCACCGGATTCGCAAAGGTGAAGGAGTCTCTGGAAACACTGGGGCGCTATGACCATATGATGCATAGGGGTGCAGGACTCACCAGAAGCACTGGGGTGCAAGAGTCACTAGATCCACAAGAGTCAGAACTCTGAAAGCATAGGGATGCATGGGTCACTGAAAGCACAGGGGCACAAAAATGCAAAGGGCTACTAGGAACACTGGAGTGCACAGGAATATTGTCTCTGTAGAGTAAGATATGCAGCGAACACTAGAGATACAAAGGTTTCCTTGGATGCACAGGAATAATGTCTCTGTGGAGTAGGATATGCAGTGAACACTAGAGATACAAAGGTTCAGTTTGAAGCACAGGAGACACTGAGGTTTCTTGGCATGCACAGGAGCGCTGGAAACTCAGGAAACACTAAGGTTTGCACAGGGATGTTAGAAACATAGGAGACACTGAGGTTAGCTCTGAAAACAGAGAAGACCCCTAAGTTTGCTAGAGTGCACAGGAGCGCTAGAAACACAGGAGACACTGAGGTTTGCGGGGATGTAAGAGCACTGGAAACATAGGAGACGCTAAGGTTTGCTAGTGTGCACAGGAGCACTGAGTTTGTGGGAAAAGTCTCTGAAAGGGATTTGGGAGGCACAGGAGGCTCGGCAGCCAATAAAGTGATACTGTATGTTGCTTGAAAGCCGAGCAACATGTCTGCTGAAAATTTGCTGCAGAACTGGCAGAACCTGGAAGCTACACAGAGGAAAAACCCAATACTGGAATGGGGCACAGTTGAGTGTGCCTACTTGGATACACATTAATTGGATCATTCAGGTAGTACCTTGTAAACAGTAGAATAGTTGGCTAGGGATTTTATCTTCCATCCAAATGATAACTTTTTTTGTCAAGACCTATCAAACAGCCTGAACGATCAGTTCACGCAAAAATTATTTTTTTTATACAGATACAGCAAAAGCACAAAGAAAAGGATACAATTTTTTTGTTTTGTTTTTGCTTTGACAAAATAGGCATAGGAGTAGACAATACCAAACAGCAACTTTGTGCAGATATCAAAAAGCTGTTGAGTCATCAAAAAAGAAAGATTCACACTGACTTTTCGTGTTGTGTCATTCAAAAAAGGAAACCTGTTAAGGTGACTAGTGTGTGTGTGTGAAGGTGTTTAGGTGTATGCTTCATTCTTAAATCTGAGGTTCTCAGGTACCTAGGAATGAGACCCAATCCTTCTATATTTTATCAATATTAGTGTGCTATCCCCTGGCCTCACAAGCTATTCTATAAAGAGGCAGCACCAGATGTGTCTATTAATTGACTTCTAAGGCCACTGTAGATGTCCAGTTCAGTACTATGGTTTTATTAGCATAGAAAGGTGCACCAAATCTATGCCCTCAAAAATAACAAACGGACACCAGTCTGGGTTACATATATTGGGATGTTAAAGGTGTGGGAAATAAATTCAGTGGCTTGTGATCAGAAGGTGTAAGGCAAACAGTCTAGCAGATTTAAAATATGCTCTATGATAACGCCGCACTTTTATGAGTTAATGGGACTTCTTCCCAAACCTTTTCCATTATATCTGCCATTGTTCCTGAATACAGGGTAATGTAGAGCAGTGGTCCTCAACTCCGGTCCTCAGGGCCCACTAACAGGCCAGATTTTAAATATTACCTTGGGGAGATGCAGACTAGAGTAATGCAATCACTGAGCACCAAATTATATCACCTGGGATGTATTTCAGTTATCTTGCAAACCTGGCCTGTTAGTGGGCCCTGAGGACCAGGGTTGGGGACCAGGGATGTAGAGGGTCTGATGTAGAAGGTTACAATAATCTGGAAAATAATTGCACATGTTGAGGTTAAAGTAATACTTGCTCCAATAAGGATGGCTGAAGCATACACCTTGTAATTCCATTTGGGCTTTCACTGCATGCCTGAGTTGCAGATATCTAAAATGCAAGGTGCCCTACATCTCCAAATCTTGCTTCAGCATTTGAAAGCATTTAAATGAGCCCTGAGAGTATATTTGGTGTAGTTAATTTAGTCTCCTTTGTGCCCATTGATGGCTGTCAGGAATCTTAAGAAAGTTTTTTAGTTCTGGATTACACCAAATGGGATTGTTGGTAGAAATGAATTGGGTTTCATTCATGAGGGAGCATCTGAAGAGATTGTTTATACATTTACCAATGCTGATAACCTTGAATTGCAAATAGTCGTATAGAGTCTTCCTGTGCAAAAGATTTGAAAGTGTTTCAAATGAGGATACCTCTAATGCCTCTGTGGCTGTACAGTTGCATTGGTCGGTACTAAAAATAATCACCAGTGTTTTTATACCAGCTAAGAGACATAGTAATATCTCTGTAGGTCAGACAGTGCCAGGCCCTCTTGGCTTGAGGCAAGATGCTAAGTAAATTTGGAAATCTTAGGGGGCCAGGACTATAACTCCTAAAAAATATGTTTAGAGATATACTGTAAACAGGGGAGTTGCAGCCCAAATTCCAAACAAGTTGGTTCGCTGGGTAAAATCTACATAAAAGCAGAATGCAATGATTTGCAAATCTCATAAGCCCATATTTTATTCAGAATAGAAAATAGAAAACATATGCAATGTTTAAACTAAGAGTTAAAAAAAAATGGTAATTTTGAAATTGATGGCAGCAACATGTCTCAAAAATGTGTATTTTGCAATTTGGTTATTTGGCAATAGGTCAGTAAAATGATTGGGTAAAAAAAGAGCATCGTAGTGAGTCAGAGTGTCTCATGAGTAACGATGGGCAAAGCTTTACCAATCTGTGAAATGCTGCATCTCAAAACTGTCAAACAATTACAGAATAATGCTTCACAACGTAAAAATATCATCAAAAGACTGCGAAAATCTGGTGAAATATCTGTGCACAAGGGACTAGGCTGAAATACAATACTGGATGACCATGATCTTTCGGCCCTTAAACAGCACTTAATTAAAAACAGGAAAGATTCTGTGATGGATATCACTGCATGGGCACAGGAATACTTCCAGAAATCACTGTCTGTGAACACAGTTTGCTGTGCCATCCAAAAATGCAAATTAAAGCTCTATCATGCAAAGAAAAAGCCATATCTGAACATGATCCAGAAACGGGCCATCTTCTCTGACCCAAAACTTTAAAAGTGCCTATTGCAAAGTGGAAATCTGTTCTGTGGTGAGAGTAATCAAAATGTTATATTCCTTTTGGTAACCATTGGCGTTGTATCCTCCAGACTAAAAAGGAGCAGGACCTTCCAGCTTGTTATCAGAACTTCAAAAGCCTGCATTTCTGATGGTACGGGGGGCATTAATGTGTATGGAATTAACAGCTTACAGGTCTGCAAACGCACCATCAATGCTGAGGATTTAGAGCAGCATATGCTCCTATCCAGATGTCATTTTTATTTTTAGGGAAAGCCTTAAAGATTTCAAGATGACAATTGTAAATTGCATACTGCCCCTTTGACTACAGCATAGCTTTGTAGTAGAAGAGTCCAGATGCTTAACAGACCTGCTTGCAGTCCAGACCTTTCACCAACTCAAAATACTTTTTGCAACTTGAAAGAAATAATACAAGAAAGAAGACCCAGAACTGTTAAGCAGTCCTAAATTAGGCAAGAATGGGACAACATTCCTCTCCCAAAACTCCCAGCAACTGGTCTCCTCAGTCCCCACACGTTTTCAGAGTGTTGATAGAAGAAGAGGGGATGCATACATAATGGTAAACATTACCCTGCCCCAACTTTTTTGAGATGTGTTGCTGCCATCAATATCCAAATTACTCTATTTTTTCTTAAAATAGTACATTTTCTCATTTTAAACATTTGATACAGTATATTTTCTCTTTTCTATTGTATTCAAAATATGGGTTTATGAGATCTGCAAATCATTACATTCTGTTTTATGTAAAATGTTTATACAAATATTTGGAAAGAAAGCTCATTTTAAATAAACAGGAGAGTAAGAGGGAGTCCACCCAAACATCAAAGTATGACCTCTGCACTGAGGCCTATAATAGTATTGGTACAACGTAAGTTTCCAAAATGGAGTTCAGCAACATTTCAGATGGGTATTGCTAAGAAAACAGAATAGTTAGACGGTATCCATTTAGTTATTTTCTTGTTTTTTATTTTTTTTTCACTTAATTTTTAGATCCATATGTGAAGATTCATCTCATGCAGAATGGCAAGCGATTGAAGAAGAAAAAGACCACTATTAAGAAAAACACCCTGAATCCCTACTATAATGAATCATTCAGCTTTGAAGTTCCTTTTGAACAAATCCAGGTGGGGCTTCATTAAAAACACTATTATAGCTTCCACTGTTAGAAATTATCTTGATATATTTAAAATATTTTCTAAAGCCTGGAGGTTTTGTTTCTCCGTTTTCATTATTTGTTGTTTGGGAGTTTAATAGGCCAATTGAAAAAGAGTATATTATACCCTACATTATTAAACTAGACTGCTGTGTTGATTTAAAAAAACTTTAAATAATGTGGTATGGTGTCGATGATGCCGGGCACCTGAAGGTCCCCTAGTCCATAATGCTGTGACCTCAGGCAATTCTTTTAAAACTTCAATGCCAGGCTTGCAAGCCTGTTTTGCTCTGATGTGTGACACAAACTCCTCCTCAGCTTTGATGTGAGACACAGTTGAGTATCTGAGACCTACAAAACTGGGACCATGGGATAGTGTAGGTATGCACTAATTTATTGAGGGATGTTGCTACTGGGGGGGATTTGGAGGGCAGAGATGCGTACTGGAGTGTTGGAGAAGGAAACAATGTGTACTGGGGAGGGGGATGGAGGTGGGAGATGTGTACTGGGGGGATTTGGGGGGAGCAGATATGTAAACTGAAGGGATTGGGGGTAGGGTTCGAAGTGGGAAGACCTGCACTCTCTTTGTTACGTACTAAATCATACACTCTGACTGTTACACACCTCTGACCCCTGCACTCTGAGCATTAAGCACTACTGTCCCCTGTGCTTTGTGCAATACACATTCTTAACTTTTGAACTCTTTGCGTTACATACTTCTGACTTCTAAAGTCTCTGCTGTACACACACATAACCCTTGCACTCTGTGCGTTACCTACTCCTGATCCCTGGAGTATGTGTGTTATATACCCCTGAACCCCTACATTCTATGCTGCACACACACACACATTACCCCTACACTGTGTGCATTAAATACTCATGGCCAATGCTCTATGTCAGGAGTTCCCAAACTGTGGGTCAGGACCGACTGGTGGGTCGCGAGCTGCGTTTGAGTGAGTCGCGCTGAGCTGGAAATCACTGAGAGTGGGACTTGCTTTTCTGTGAAACTCTCAATTGTGGCACAGTAATTAAAAGCATATTTTGTGGGTACAAGGACTCTTTTGAGTGCCCAAGGGTGCCCCACACAATCATAGCAATACCCCTGCAAAGGAACATATTCCACAAGTAGAATTAATCCCAACATGCAGACAACATTAGATTTAGACCAAATGTAATGAGTTTGGTTGACTTGAGCCAAATCATATTTTCATTTCAATGGTTTAAATTTTCATTTCAATGGTTTATGAGGCCTCCAGAAGACCAATTGGAGGTGCTAAAATATTCACTCTCTGCTGGTTTAAAAAGAAACCTTCCAGTGTTACCCTTCACTGTGGCTGAGCGGTAGAAGGCAGTGTAGAAAATAGGGTTCTGGCCACCTGCCAGGATCAAACTCTGAGTAACAATTTACTATCTCTGGTATGTTTGGAATGCGTGTCTCACACTAACTGTGCACATTTGCATACTGCTCTAGTTGTCATGCCTCCCCTAGGCTCCCCTCACATACCCAGCCCAAACTCCTGGTAGAATTTCTGGAATAGGTGGTTCTCGCTATTTATGCATTCATGCCTATTGCTGTAGTTACCTTGCAAGCCACAGGCTCCTGCTACCTACTAGCCCATACTCTGAACAATATCTTGCTATTCCTTGGACTTCCAATGCTTAAACTGCTTCTGGGTATATTCCCACTGCTCCAGCCAATGCTGTTATGTCCCCTAAACCCATTAAAATTTTATTTTTTACACAAAGGTTTAGGCCTTCCATGGCTTCCAGGAGCAGCTGCAAGTTTTTCTGATTTCTTCAGGTTGCATCCCATTTTTTTCATTGTTTGGCCCCATTGTTTCATTGGACATGGTTGTCAGGAAATTCCCAAACTATTCTGCACAATTTTACATTATTTGCTGCTCCATACTGCATAATTTTTTGAGCCTGTTTTGGTGGATTCCAAGTAACTTCAATGGGACTTCTGGCTCCAAAAGTTATAGAGGCTTGAAAGTTTTTACATTTTGCTGAATCACAATGGATTTAATTTTGTTTTTTCCGTCTGTATTCACAGGGTTTTGTGGTTTATAGTTACATCTCTGCAATAAGCATTTATCTTCAAATGCCTGTGCAACAAAAGAATCATTGTTTCACTAACAACTGGAGTCTAATGTGTCTCATTGAAAAGGCCATTGTATTGAATGAATATATTTTAGGGCACACTATTAGCGGCAATGACTTCAGGGCCACCATATTGTTTATTAACTTTATTTCCTTATTCTTCTGTTTTATGTCCACAGAAAGTACAAGTGGTCCTTACAGTGCTTGATTATGACAAGCTTGGCAAAAATGAAGCTATTGGAAAGATCTTTGTTGGCTGCAATGCTACAGGAACTGAGTTGCGCCATTGGTCTGATATGTTAGCCAATCCTAGAAGGCCAATTGCTCAGTGGCACACTCTACAGCCAGAAGAGGAAGTGGATGCTGTCCTTGGAATGAAGACTTCATGATGGCACTTCCTCCGTTTGAATTAGTGGGAGTGTATGTGGGTGCTTGATGGTGCTTCTGCAAACACAGCTCCACATGCCACTGTGTGTATATACCTGTTCAAAGCTGTAGCTGTGAAATAGCTTTGAGAAACCTCCTGTTTTGTGGTTATTTGTAAATTACTAAAAAATATTTATAGGACTTGGCCAAGAGGCAGTATCCTTTTTCAAAATATCTCAGCTGGTTAATATTAAAAAAATTAAAAATACTTGAACTGAAAACTTAAAGTAATCTTTTCTTATAGGTTATGAAGCATAGAAGCACCGGTATGGTTCCTGTATGCATTTTTACAACTAATTTTTAGATATTTTTAATTTTCACCGAAATAGCATTAAAAACTTTGCCTTAGAAAGCTTACAGGTGAAGAAAATATGTAACTTTTAGATATGTTTATTTGTTGAGAATGATCAGGGACACAAAGGATATTTGAGAACAGATTTTGTGAAGATTATTCTTCCTGAAATTCAGCCAGGTTAGGGGATATTTTTACCTACAACAAAACAGCACCCTAACGGGATTTGGCATAAACCGTGAAAAAAAATCTCTTAGAGATCTGAATTGACTGTCCGTTTTGTATACTGTCTCACTTGAACTCAGAATTTCAAGTCACATACCAAAATGGAGGACCAAAATTGATTCCTTGATGGAAAACAATCAATTTAAAGTGGATATGTCATCTCCAAATGATATTAACATCTTGAAAAAATAGAGACTTTGTTAATCTGTTTACCCATCAAAAATTATGCCTTCACTGCGGTTAGACACTTATTGGTTGAATTTGGCTTCTTAGGTCTCTTGGACAAGATTTGGACAGCAGCAAGATTTCCCTAGTGAAGGTATGAAATACTTTTCCACTTTGGAGTCTTTCTACTCTTGCTGTCATTGGCAGGATTCTCAGTTCTGCATTTCTGCCACATTTTGTAAGAAAAAAAAAAACAAGAGGGAGAGTAAAACCCTTTTAATGGCCATGGCAGGTCTGTGGACTTGAGAAGTTAGGATCACAAGTATTACCATTGGAATCTCTGAAAGCCATAAGATACAGGTATGTGATTCAACTAACCAACATCGACCCAAAATTAAAATTTCTATTTTAGGTAAACTCTTTAATTTATGTTACCAAAATGTAAATTATAAAACAACTTGTTATATTCCCTTATATTTATTTTCTTATGTCGAGACTAAGGGTTTGACTGAGAATTATGAACGAGAAAAGAATAAGATGTTTATATATTGCAGTAATCCTTAGTTACACAGTGGCGATAAAACATGCAATTAGTACACTTTATCAGATGTAACTACTTCTCTTTTATACTGTATTTTCTAATATGTTTGTATACTACAGAGAAAGTAGTCAGTTGGGTCAGACAATCCAAAACTGATATATAAATAGATGCTACTGGAAGGCTTGTTAGCTATGTGTATCTTCTGGAGATGCTGGGGGGGGAGACCTTTTCAATAGTTCTCAGCTCAATCCTGCCATGACCATTACAGCAGGATTTTACTCTCCTGCTTAGTTATTATTTGTTATATTAGGGCAATTGCAGATAAAGATTGAGGCCACTCCTGCAGCAACAAATTGTGAGAATACAAGACTGGGGTAGGGGCAGCAAATCAATGGACCCACTTTGTAACTGCTACTCACTGCCACTTTTTTAAGTAGTCATTACTGCCTAAAGAAATAATTGGAGGGCCAATGCAAAAGAGAAAGGATCATTCCTTCTTCTAAAGCAGTTTTGCAGTGCAGGTTAAAATATAGAAGCAATTGTCTTGTTGGTTGGTCATCATTCTCTACATTTTTACCACAGGATCTGATGAACTGTACTCACTTTTATTGCACAGACTGCCAGTGATATTAGGGAGAATTGTCCAACAATACAAGTGTTTGCATAAAGAACTGTGGAAACGCAATAAAGACTGCTAGGACATCATATAAAATGGTGGTGAACTGCAAAATATTGCACATATCTTTTTATGTATGTCTTTATGGAGAAATATTAGGATAATGACAGCTCATTACATGTAGAACACAACTATTTATTTGGGCTGATTTACTAAAGAAGTTGAAAATCTTCACACAAATTATAATGTATGATTAGTTAGCTCAATTTATACATTCAGATGAAAAAAGTAACAGGAGTTTGTTTTCACATTTGGATAATTGAAGTGAATATTCGCACAATTTATTATGTGAAGAATTAGTTAATATACTTGAGGGTATTAGTCAATATCCTTAAGTAAATCTATTTCATTATCTAGGGTATATGGATCTGAAATTAAATTGATTTATTAAATCAGAATTGCACAAGCAACATTTACCTAATATAATGCATAGATATTTTATTTTTAACTTATGAAATACCGTACTGTATGTTCATAATTAATGACGAGTCCACTTTATAAAACCTTGATTTCCACTTGAGTATAGAATGTCACTCCTCCTTTAACTAAAGGACCGTGGCCTAGGAACAGGGGATGCACAGGATGCAGCTGCTATTGGGTCCTTACTTTTAGGTGATGAGGACCTTCCTTGCCTCACATTTGGGTTTTAAAGGATGCTAATGTCTTTGATCATTGGCTAGCACCTTCAATAATATTAGCTGGGGGGAGGAGAGAGGTAATACTTTTTCCATACTGTGCTGGGGTGACATCTAGTGTGAAATCCATGATGGTATGAACCAGTGAGCAGATAGAATTAAATGACATTCTCTATTGCAATGTATGTTGTATGCCAAAGGTTTCAAACACATGGGGATGGCCCCAAGCTAGCCACTGCACTAGGGCCTCCAGGGGGTATGTTTTGTTTCTGATCGAAAAAGTGAAAACAGTATATTAGTTTTAACTGACACTAATACAATAAATATGAAATGCAAGGAGTAGGAATATCTAATAATAATAAAAAAAATTCTAATGGACACACTCTATAACAGCTACTCACTGCCGT
Organism: Pelophylax lessonae; assembly: GCF_965119305.1. Taxonomy (NCBI): domain Eukaryota; kingdom Metazoa; phylum Chordata; class Amphibia; order Anura; family Ranidae; genus Pelophylax; species Pelophylax lessonae. Next base: position 95,426,515 of record NC_138779.1, read on the forward strand.
TTTTTTAAGTAGTCTGTACTGCCTAAAGAAATAATTGGAGGGTCGACGTGAGAGAGAAAGGATTATGCCTCTTTCTAAAGCTGTCAAGGGTATCATTGCTGGGGTGTCACTATAACATAAACATTAACACATGGTTTTGAAAAGTGCATTTTGTGCACGAGACCGATTGTGACAATCAACACTATATTTTGTTTTTCTTTTACAATTAATGTTAATAAAGTGTGACGGAGAGCAGTCATGCACAATGTCTTCGAAAGCAGGGAACCTGAAAAAGCATGCTGGACTGATTCCTAGTCATTGTCTTAAGAGCATTATCAAGTTTCATTTGTTTTTGGCTTCGTTAGCCCTTGAAACAGGTGCAAGGCTGCCACTGACAATGCTTTCCACAGGGTCCTTCCTACCATGTGACTTCATATGGGGTTATCACTTTGTGCTCTCTCAGGGGCTTCATTCCACCCTAGACACTTAGGAAATAGATCAGAAATGCAGAATCTGCATTACTACACTGGGGTTGATTTACTAAAACTGAAGAGAACTAAATCTGGTGCAGTTCTGCATAGAAACCAATCAGTTTCCATGTTTTATTGTCAAAGCTTAATTGAACAAGCTGAAGTTAGAAGCTGATTGGCTACCATTCACAGCTCCACCAGATTTTGTACACTCCAGTTTTAGTAGATCAACCCAACTGTGTCTGCATTTTTTAATACAGCAAAAACAATCGTGGCTGACGGGAAACTTACCACAGATGGTTGGAGTTTAGTTTCAGGATGAGGAAGTAGCAAAGAATATTTAGGTGATAAAGCTAATCTAAATGCTTCTGATCTCATCAGCTCTCTACTGTTTAATGTCTGGATGTTTTCTCCTGTTAACTGCTTTTTTTGTTTGAGGTTATACGCATAAGGAGGAAGACATATCTGTAAAAATATGTTTGGAAATAGTTGGCATGGAAATAACTGCATCTGCTTCAAGGGAGAGATTGCTAGAAAAAAAGTGAAATTTCAAAATGTGGGAAATGGTTTAATTACCAGGATGTGCAAATCTAACGTGTACGTCCAGCCAAAATGTATATTTCTAGTTTGGATAGAATGGAAAAGATTAGAGCCCCTGTTGAGTTTGTACTGTTATCCAGGCTCCATTGGAGAGATTTCCCCTCAATCATTTTCCTGGAGACAACATTTTACCAGACAAGAAGTGAGGTGAAATCCGTAACAGGGAAAGAGAAAACAATAACGCTGGAATAGGGTTCTAGCCTTCCTCTACTTAACTTTTAAGCATTTTTTTCTGTCTGTGTAATGCCTCGTACACACGCAACGATTATCGGCCGACCGATCGCCCGTCTTTTGTCTAGTGTTGCTGTGTTGGTTGGAATGTGCTCTAGCCTGCACACGAATTTTCTCGGCCAACAAAAATCAACTTCAGAAGTGATGTTATGTGCTGGTTTACTTTCCGTGTGTTTTTTCTTCTCTGAGCATGCCCAGTCTTGCTCATCAGATTTTTGTATGCCGAAATCTGTACTGACTGACCGAAAATCGGCCGTTGTGTTGACGGCCAACAAAAATTTTATAGCCTGCACACCAGATTTTATTCGGCCGAAAAGTCAGAGTCGGTTGTCGAAAGCATCATACTAACAAGCCGAAAATCGGCCGATCAGACTTTGGCCGAAAATTCCCAGCCAACTATCGATGTGTGTGTACGGGGCATTAGTGTTGGAGAGTTTCCTTCACTTTCCTGAATAAGGGGAAATCTCTGTAATGGCATCATCGGAAAGCAGTAAATCCCAACAGAGGTTTTAACTCTTCCCCTCTTTATCCAAAGCAAAAAAGTGTGGGCTATAACTCCCCTCTAAAGCATTATTAAACCCAAAACCCCAAAAACAAACACATTATATATTGCAGCTTAACAATCCTGGCCACATTCGTTTTTAGGCTTTTTTTCCTTTTTTTTTTTACCTGGTGACTTGGCCAGTAAGTCTGTGTTTTTTCAACTTCCTTTAACAAACCAAGGTATCCAGCAAAAGTGGCAGTTAAACCATTTAACACTGACAGGGGTACTTTCAATGGTCAGCTTTTATTTATTTAAGCTCAACCTTTACCCTAAGGGTCCTTTCACACGGGCTTTCCGTCAGGTGGACTCCGTTTTGCTCAGCAGGGAACCCCGTGTGCAGAGACGAAGCTGTCAGATCCCCCCCCTCTCCTCTATGGGGGATCGGATGAAAAGAGACCGCCTGTCCATTTTCAACCGATCCTATTCTCCAGACGGATGGAAATAGGGTTTCCGTCCTTCTGGATTTCATGGGCAGGATCAGATAGCAGCGGGTGTCAGCAGACATGTCACCACTGACATCCGCTGCTCCATAGGAGTGCATGGAGCATCCGATCAGGTCCGCCTGAAAGACTGACAGGTGGACCTGATCAGAAAGTCCGTGTGAAAGAGGCCTAAGATAAAAAATAAATTGCTGTTGTAACTGCCTATAAAGTGTTAGCCGGAGTTTGACTTTAAAGTGGAACTAAACCCTCCTATTCTTTACAACCAGGGAAGCTGCCATCTTAAATAAAGAAAAAATTCAGCGCTGAACAGATCAATGTGCAAATAACGGACCAGCTGCCATCTTAGCCTTAACTTAATTTGAACTGTAGTTGCCATGGTGCTTATGTGATCAATTATGACAGCAGCCATTTGATGGCTTAAGAGCTTAGTTGAAAGAATAAGCAACTGTGACAGAAATCTGTTTTGAGAAACCATTAAATCGATGGATTTAGTTACGCTTTATTTGTAAGTCAAGTCCATGTAAATCTGCCAGTGCATCTAAACACTACCCTCTCCCCAGATTTCTGTCACCCAAAGGTGTTTCATGTGCTCCTCCATCCACAGTGGAGCCACCCAATGTGTTACTGGCTAGCTCACCAGGTGATCCAGCCAGGACAAAAAGCCTAAAAGAAAAAACTAATGCAGCCTCGACATTTAGGGCATTGGTGAGCTTGCACATTTGGGGGTCCAATATTAGCTAAAGTACAAAATAACTTTTCAGCCAAAAACATGCTTGTTTTCAATGTAACCCCTTTAGAGTGTAAGGTGATACAGGCAGGGAATTCTTGACTACATTTCAGATTTTTCTATATGTTGTTATGCATTGTCCTTAATTTTTATGCATTGGCAATTATGTTTGTACTTAATAATTACACATAGGAGTGGATTTACTGAAGGCAAATAGGCCGTTCAAGGGAAGTTTTTCCCCAGAGCTTAGTGAATGTGGGGAAATTTCCCTTTGCAAAGAAAACTCAGTCACATGCAAAGTAAATAAGAAACAGCATTTTTGCTTGCACATGATTGGGTGATGGAAGTCAGCAAAGCTTCACCTCATTCATTAAGCTCTGTAGTTAATTGCAAAGTAAACAGTCTATTTGCCTTTAGTAACTCAATCCCATAAAGTAATAACTGAGTATTTATTTGCACTAGCTCTTGATTCAGAATTTTAAATTTCAAGTATTTAAAGATAAGCATTTCTTAGTAAAAAGTTGCCACACTTGCATTAGCACAGTAAACTTGTAGTAGCAATTTATTTAATAAGGCAATGCATTAATGACTTGTAAATGGCAGTAAACCACAGCAACTAGTCTGCTTCTTCATGAGTTTAGGGTACACAGAACAATGTCAAATTACTTTTTCAGTCATCATAGCACACAATTCCAACACAAAGCAACACATACAAGCCTATTAAATAGGGGGAAAAAAAGCAAAATGCAGTAATTTATGAAAGCCAATCATAATTCACCTTTCGCTTTATAGCAGTTAATAAATGATTATCTGGTTGCTGTGGGTTACAACAATTTCTACAATAGTTTGCATGTTAATGGGGTTTCCATAGAAGGCAAATATTGTAAAACTGTTACATTTGTGTACAAAATTTAGTGGACCAAATTTTATCTTTTTGATACTTAAATAATTATTTTGTGAAGATGACATTGTTGTGACACTAGTTTGCAGACTGACTTTGTCTGTCTTATCCCTTTCTAAATTATCATCTCTATTGTAACATTATAAAAAAAATGTTATTACTTTTGCTGTTTACTCTCCCTTTGAGTATCCTTATCCATTTATATACGCTGCTCTTTTGTTTCTTTATTTTTTCTTTTTTGCTCCTATGGTTTCTATTCTATGTTGGGGTTATTTGCTAGCTGTAAAATACATAAATAATAAATACACTGATACTCTAAGGAGTATCAGCGCATTTATTTTAAAATTAGATCGAAGGTATAAAGCAAATTTTTGGGCTGCCAATTTTTCACATGAAGTACATTTCTTAGAGATAGCTGTTGTTAGTATAGTCAAAACTCTAGTACCCCTCTTTAGAAAAATCTGTGGGCTAACTTAAGCAAAAGGGTGTTCCAATACTCACCAGTAGAAAATCAGAGTTCATAGGGGGAGCAGTTTTTTGGTGTGAATGTGGAAAGGGCTAATGAGACTCTGACAGTAGAGAGTAATTTTTTTATGAGATAAAAACATATTTAAAGTACCATATTACATGAGGCCCTTTATACAAAATGTTTTACAATTCTTAGTTCAGCCGTGCAGATACCACTAAAAATCTACCCCCAGTCTGTCGTCAGCCTCTCATGAAGCTCAAAAAAATGTTGTCCTTACATAAAATCATGTAGACTGGTTTGTCTTCCTTGGATTTAATCAGGACTCTGCAATCTGCCCAAGCTCTAAACCACCTTTTGCTTTAATTACAGCCTTTGTTGTGATAGGTCTCTTAAAACTTTGCAAATCTATACTTTGCAATTTTTGGCCAAATAATTCAATTTTAGTTTAATATGACCACCTTAAATGCACCTTAAAGCAGAGTTCCACCCTCCAAAACGACTTTTGCCCATCCGCTTGCTTTCTGAAAAGCAATTGGATAATCACTTTTAAATTTTTTTTTTTTTTGGTTACTTACCTTGATTTTGAATAAAATATACTTACCTTCCTTCCTCTTCCACCCTCTGCGGTTCTGGATTATGTGCTCATCAGCAGGCCCCTGAGGAAGCGCGTAAGCGCGAAACATGTTGAGCCTGGAGCCTGAGCAAGCTAACAGACGCCTAGTAATGGACACGGCCCACTACCAAAATCCACTGCTTTAAACACTACTCCTTACATTGAAGTACCAACCTTAAAGTGGAGTTCCACCCATTTTTGGAACTTTAGATCTATGTAATCCCCTTTAAAATGGCTTTTACCAATGGAAACTTTTTTTTTTTTTTTTTTGCTAGTAAATACCTTAATTTCGGCTTTATTCCTCCTCTCCTCACTTCCTGGTCCGATCGGCGATGACGTCATTCGGCGATCCGCAGTGTCTGCTGGGATGTATTCTATTCCTGAAATCTCGCAGTAGCTGTATCTGTACTGAGCCGTGCCTGCCCCGCCTCCACCCCGCCTCCTCTCATTGAGTTGCATTGTATGAATGTATTAAGGCCGTTCTCTGCCCCGCCTCCGCCCCGCCTCCTCTCATTGAGTTGTATTGCAAAAAGCCGTTTTAAAGGGGATTACATACAGCTATGTATTCCAACCTATTAAAAATGGGTGGAACTCCGCTTTAAACAGCTCCATCAAGGAAAGATATGCTTTCTATTCTTTTGCAATGTAGTAATGGTAGTCGGCATCTTTCTGTATAGCTCTTTTATCTATGTTTCGACATGGTTTTATGTCTATACTTTATGTATTTTCCCACAATATGCGTTTTTGTAATTTTAAATATTTTTTGAGTACCCCGATAAATCTATATTGATTTTATATCCGTTCTTACTTTATGTGCCATAAAAGTCCACATCAACATAAACCTTTTCTGACAATTTAATTAGGACGAGGCACTGTCTATCATAGATGTCCCTGGCTACCGCCCCAGTGAGTAATCAGCACTTGCTCATTTTATGGTTGCTTAAATGCACTAGCCCTGACTGTCCCGGGAGTATTTTTAGGTAGATTTTTTTTTTTTTTTGCCCGAAACTCCGCTTTAAAGACTCTAAGGCCGCATGGAAAAAGGTGTTATGGTCAGATGAAACTAAAATTGAATGATTTGGCCTCAACACCAAACGATAGGTCTGGCAGAAATCCGATACAGCTCACCATCCTACAGTAAAGCATGGAGGAGGTAATATCCTGTTATGGGGATGTTTCTCTGCAGCAGGGACAGGAGCACTTGTCAGGATAAAAGAATGGATGGGGCAAAATACATTAAAATTCTTGAGGAAAATCTGCTGCCGTCTGCCAGAAAGTTGTCATTCGGAAGGTTTACCTTCCAACATTGAAATGACCCAAAGCACACAACAAAAATGACCACACAGTGGTTGAAGGAGAAAAAAAGTGAATGTCCTTGCAAGGCTTAGTCAGAGCCAAGACTCAAACTCCATTAAAAATCTGTGGAAAGAGTTGAAGACTTCAGTCCACAAATGGTCATCATAAAATGTAACTGAACCTGAGCAGTTCTTCAAAGAAGAGTGGGCAAATATTGCAAAGTCTAGATGTGCAAAGTTAGTAGAGGCATATCCCTACATGCTTAAGGCTGTAAATAAAGCAACGTGGTTTAAAATTTGCTTTTTCCAACTCAGTGATTCTGTTTTTTGATTTCAATCTGACATGTTGCGGTTATATCTTTCACTTAGATATTATAAATTGCACCAGTAAATACAGCCGGATAAAACAAAAAACTGTGTCTGTATACATCTCAGGCTGCAAAGCAACAAAATGTGAATACTTTAAAGTGGTGCTTCTTTTCTAAACCCAATGTATATAGCAAACTAAGGTTGTACTTAAGTTTGCTGTATGTCTGTTCACACACCCGAACACTCTTGCAGCCTTACTGGTCTATTACAATACTGCTATACAACATTGGGCCCCCCAAACGTATTCCACCATGCAAGCACTACTTCAGCCTTTATCCCAGCACATGAATCTTTTTAATCCACAGATCCTCCTGACAGTCAGTCAGTAATTGGGAGATTGATGTATCCTACCTGTCATTACCTGGCTTTGCTCTGCACACCCACACTGCCATGCTCTGGGGAATTTTGGTGTACCCTCCTATAGTCCTTTCTCTCCCCAATGCTGTGTTTGGGAGGGGTCTTACTTAGGTCACTTGTTTACCTTATCAGTCATGCCTGGCACCACTGTTAAAGACTTGCTCATGAACCCAGGCAGGGTACATGTCCGAAAGGACCAATCATAGAGCGCCTCTTTTGGGTGTCAAAAATTTTTGGGAGCTTAAAAAAATATATATAACAGAGATGCAACTTCCTTTAAATATTTGCTCTGCATTCAGTTCCTGGGTACAATGTCAGGAGCATTTTTTCCCCCCCTAAGGACAAAATGGGAGCTATGCCCAGAAAATGGGGATGAATGGTAACCTAGTCTGAAGCAAGATGTTATCTTCTCTTAATGATATTATTGCTTTATTTTGTTTGCCATAGTATACATATGAAAATACCAACCAATGACACTTCACCTTTACCACATCCATTGCTTTACAGATGAGGATTCTCAGACAAGCAGCTTGTGCAGTATTACAAAGCCTGCTGATGGCACTGCCAGCTTATCCACCAGGCTGCACTAACTGAGGCATGTACAGTGCCTTTGCATGCTTCCTTTAATGCTTAATGTGTGAATGGTAGTGCCAGTCCTTGCTCAGGATAATAGATGTTTGGTATCTGCACTTCCCAAACCCTTTCATAGGTTTTGGGTGTGTGCCCGTGTGGATACTAATGCAAAAGAGCATGGGCATGTAGAGTTAATTATCTGCAATGTCACTTCACTTTACAAAGACAGGTTGCCACAGTTTTGTCAAATCCACATCATGCTTTAGTAAATGGCCCTTGATTTGTTCTTTTGTCATTTTGCCTTCTGAATCTAGCTTATTCTTTACATTTTTTTTCTTATTATCTTTCTTTTAGGCGTGGCACCAATCCCTAAAGCTGTTATTGTTAAACATTGATTTTTCTTGTACAATGTCAGGAAATAGAAAGCTGCTTAGCATTGTGTATATAAGGCTCTAGAAGAGGTTCATCCACATCCATTCAGTACACAGAATCTTGCTGTTGTGACACCAAAAATGTGTATTTTTATCAGCTTGTGCTATGAACATTCATGTTTTTGTTAAAAAAAAAAAAAAAAAATATTTAAAATTTGAAAAAAGTTTGAATAAGATCTAAAGCAACCAATCAAAAGTAAACATTTACTGCTATTGGTTACTTCACTTTGCAGACCATCATTTCTTCTTGTGATACTTTATTAGATCAATACTGTGGAGTATAAAATATTGTATGTTAAGTGTTTTCAGCCACCTTTTAAATGGCTTTGTACATTATATTCCATAGCAATTTGCTTGTTTTCTTTATTTACTACCCACTGCCAATCATCAAACACAGAGATTTTTACACGTAGTGGACCATTGTGGATGAACCAACTAGAGCTTTATGACCCATCTCTCCTCCTGTGGTTTTCTTGGAATCCCTCTGTTCTAGCAGTGATGCCGTAATTTATAAAGGTTCCCTTTTGAACATATTTTAATATCAATGTATTTGAATGAAACGTTGTCTGTTAATGAATAAATGAAAGCTATATATTTAAAAGAAATGTGCCTCCAGTTTTCTTGAACATGGAAAAATCGATCATTCTTTTTTTAGAAGTTTTCAAGTACGCCATCTGTTTTGTTGTTTTTTTTTTTTTCTTAGAATGGGGAAGGTTTAGAAAAGTTGACATATGTTTCTTTGTGTCTGCTGTGTACAATTTCTCTTATGTTCGGTCATATTATATAAAATGAGCAGAAAGCTCTCTAGCATGAACACAGACATCCAAAATAAATAAGTAAATAATCAAATAAATGTTTTTTCAGTAGGACACTTAAACAGAAGCCAGTTCCAGGCTAGGTTCACACTAGCCTGCACTTTGCCTTCCGGCTGGGGTCCGTCACCACCTGCAGCCAAATCGCGCTGCTCTTGCGAGATTTATTCTGAATGGCACCCCCACGCATCGCATCCCGCAGCATGATTGCGGGAACCCCATGGTCTTTTTGACCCTTCGAATGCATTTTTTAAAGAGGTGCATGCACCTCTGTGGTTCACATGGCAGAGCAGTCCATTCAAATGAATGGGCTGCTGTGCCTGAGCAAACGCAGGTGGCACAGCCTGCACTAGTGTGAACCAAGCCCCAAGGATTGCACTTCTAGACTGGAAGGTTCTACCCCCCTAATGACAAGGCCATTTTTTTTGAGATAGAGCACTGCATTCCTTTATTTGACAATTGCGCGGTCGTGCGACACTCTAAACAAAAAAAATTCATTTTTTTTCACACAAATAGAGATTTCTTATGGTGGTATTTGATCACCTCTGAGGTTTTTATTTCTTGTGCTATAAACAAAAAAAGAGCGACAATTCTGAAAAAAAAAAACATTTTTTACTTTCAGCTATAAAAACACAGTAAAAAAATCAATAAAAAAAAAATCAAAAAAAAAAACCAAATTTTTTCATCAGTTTAGGCAAATATGTATTCCACCACATATTTTTGGTAAAAAAAAAATCCCAATAAGCATATATTGATTGGTTTGCGCAAAAGTTATCGCGTCTACAAACTATGGGATAGATTTATGGCTTTTTTTTTTTTCTTTTTTACTAGTAATGGCAGCAAATTTTAGCGGGACTGTGACATTGCAGCAGACGGATTGGACACCTGACACTTTTGAGGGGACCAGTGACATTACTACAGTATTCAGTGCTAAAAATATGCACTGTTACTGTACTAATGACACTGGCAGGGAAGGGGTTAACACCAGGGGCGATCAAAGGATCAAGTGTGTCTCCTAGGGGGATGGACTAACAAGATGAACATAGAGATCCCTGTGTTCATCTGCACACCACACTTTCAGATATTTGTAAAAAATTTTGAAAACCATTTATCATTTTCCTTCCACTTCACAATTATGTGCCACTTTGTGTTGGTCTATCACATAAAATCCCAATAAAATACACTTACGTTTTTGGTTGTAACATGACAAAATGTGGAAAATCTCAAGGGGAATGAATACTTTTTCAGGGCAAAAACAGCTGACATTTACCCGGAAAGGAGGTAGGAGAGGAATGGCTTTAGTTAGCATCATTGGCACCAGTAGGATGACTGCATGTACAGTGCCTTGCAAAAGTATTCACCCCCTTGACTTTACCTATTTTATTACATTACAGCCTTAGGTTAATTTTTTTTTTAAATCTGAATTTTATGTGATGATCAGAACACAATAGTCTAAGTTGGTGAAGTGAAATGAGAAAAATATATACATAAAACTATTTTTTACAAAAAGAAAACAGAAAACTGGCATGTGCGTATGTATTTACCTTCTTTGTTATGAAGCCCGTAAAAAGCTCTGGTGCAACCAATTATCTTCATAAGTCACATAATTAGTGAAATTATGTCCACCTGTGTGCAATCAGTGTCACATAATCTGTCATTACATATACACACCTTTTTTGAAAGGCCCCAGAGGTTGCAACACCTAAGCAAGAGGCACCACTAACCAAACACTGCCATGAAGACCAAGGAACTCTCCAATCAAGTAAGGGACAATGTTGTTGAGAAGTACAAGACAAATTATAAAAAAATATCCAAATCTTTGATGATCCCTAGAAGCACCATCAAATCGATCATAACCAAAAATGGAAAGAACATGGCATAACAGCCCACCAAAACTCACGGACCGGACAAGGAGGGCATTAATCAGAGAGGCAGCACAGAGACCTAAGGTAACCCTGGAGGAGCTGTATCTGTACATAGGACGACAATAATCTGTACTCTCCATCGAGTTGGGCTTTATGGCCAGAAGAAAGCCATTACTTTCAGCAAAAAACAAAATAACACGTTCTGAGTTTGCGAAAAGGCATGTGGGAGACCCGCAAAATGTATGGAGGAAGGTGCTCTGGTCTGATGAGACTAAAATTTAACTTTTCGGGCCATCAAAGAAAACGCTATGTCTGGGGAAAACCAAACGCATCACATTACCCAAAGAACACCATCCTCACAGTGAAACATGGTGGTGGCAGCATCATACTATGGGGATGTTTTTCAGCAGCCAGGACTGGGAAACTGGTCAAAGTTGAGGGAAAGATAGATGGTGCTAAATACAGGGATATTCTTGAGCAAAACCTGTGCGTGATTTGGGCTAGGACAGAGGTTCACCTTCTAGCAGGACAATGGCCCCAAATACACTGCTAAAGCAACACTTCAGTGGTTTAAGGTGGAAACATGTAAATGTGTTGGAATGGCCTAGTCAAAGCCCAGACCTCAATCCAAGAGAAAATCTGCAGTCAAACAAAGATTGCTGTTCACAAGCGCAAACCATCCAACTTGAAGGAGCTGGAGCAGTTTTGCAAGGAGGAATGGGTAAAAATCCCATTGGTAAGATGTGGCAAGCTCATAGAGACTTATTCAAAGTGACTTGGAGCTGTGATCGCCGCAAAAGGTGGCTCTACAAAGTATTGACTTTAGGGGGGTAAATAGTTCTGCACATTGACTTTTTGTTGTTTGCTTCACAATAATAATAATAAAAAAAACACACATCTTCAAAGTTGTGGGCATGTTCTGTAAATTAAATGATACAAATCCTTAAACAATACATGTTAATTCCAGGTTGTGAGGCAACAAAACACGAAAAATCCCAATACTTTTGCAAGGCACTGTAAATGTGTATGGACACCAGATGCAGGTGTCATGAAGTGCACACAACCATATACAGAGGCTGAAGCTCTGTGTGGAGGGCGACATGCCTGAATCCTTGTACCAACGTTCTGGTTTCACACCATGTTGCTCTATGTTGACAGCTAGATTTCACTGCCTGTGTCCAAGGCAGGAGCTAGATATTTGGAGGAATATTCTTGCTCCATCTATTCTTTCACTGCCTCCAGTGTTTTCTTGTTTTGAAAATACAATTTGGCATTTATTTTATGAAAGGTGTGCTAAATGTTGTACACTATGGAAATTTTTGCTTTGGGATTATACATACACACCACAGAACTATTAGAATATCAGTCAAAAAGTTTATTTCAGTAATTCAATTCAATTGGTGAAACTCATATTATATAGGATTACAGAGTGAAAGATTTCAAGCATGTCTTTCTTTTTATTTTGAAGATTAAGGCTTACAGCTAGTGAAAACACAGAGTTCAGTAAATTCAGTATCTCAGAAAATTTGAATATTGTGAAAAAGTTCAGTATTGTAGCCTCTTGGTGTCACACTAGAAAGTCAACTCAAAACACCTGTAAAAGGTTTCCTCAGCCTTTAAATGGTCTCTCAGTCTGGTTCAGTAGGTTACACAATCAAAAGGGAAGAATGCCGACTTGAGAGTTGTCTAGAATACCATAACTGACACCCTCCACAAAGAGGGTAAGTCACAAAAGGTCATTGCTAAAGAAGCTGGGTGTTCACAGAGTGCAGTATCCAAGCAAATGAATAGAAAATTGAGTAGATAAAAAAAAAAAGTTTGGTAGAAAAAGGTGCACAAGCAACAGGGATAGAATTTGGGGGAGATTCACAAGTAGTGGACTAAGGCTGGTGTCAATGCTTCAAGAGCCACCATAAACAGACGAATCCAGGACATGGGATACAACTGTCGCATTCCTTGTGTCAAGCCACTCCTGAACCAGAGACAATGGCAGAAGCATCTTACCTTGGCTAAGGAGAAAGGATTGGGCTGTTGCTCAGTGGTCCAAAGTCCTCCTTTAGGACTAAAGTAAATTTGGCATTTAATTTGGAAATCAAGGTCCCAGTGTCTGGAGGAAGTGTGGAGAGGCACAGAATCCAAGTCGCAGGAGGTCCAGTGTGAAGTTTCCACATTCAGTGATGATTTGAGGAGCCATGCCATCTGCTGGTGTTGGTCCACTGTGTTTTATCAAGTCCAAAGTTAAAGTCAGCATTTCCTCTACCAGGAAATTCTAGAACACTTCATACTTTCCTCTGCTGACCAGCTTTATGGAGATGCTGATTTCATTTTCCAGCAGGACTTGGCACATGCCCACACTGCCAAAAGTACCAATACCTGGTTTCACGATCATGGCATCACTGTGCTTTATTGGCCAGCAAACTTGCCAGACCTAAACCCCATAGAGAATCTGTGGGGTATTGTTAGGATGATGGGACACCAGACCCAACAATGCAGATGAGCTGAAGGGCACTATCAAAGCAACCTGGGCTTCCATAACACCTCAGCAGTGCCACAGGCTGATCGCCACCATGCTGCACTGATGCAGTAATTCATGCAAAAGGAGCCCAGACCAAGTATTGAGTGTATACTATACTGTACATGGACATACTTTTCAGTAAGCCAACATTTCTGTATTAGGAAAATCTTCTGTAATATTCTAATAGTCTGAGATACAGAATTTTGGGTTTTCGCTAAACGTAAGCCATAAAACATCAACATTTAACCACGTGCCGACTGCCGCACGACTATATACTGCGGCAGTCAGCCCCCTCCAGGCAAAGCCACGTACTGCTACGTCCCTTGTTCCAGCTGCTCTGGGGTGCGCTCCTGCACGCCCCCACTGATGATTTGATTGGGTTCAGAACCGAGCAGTCATCAGGTCCAGACCAATGATTTTTGGCCTGGACCTGTTGATCGGTCCTGCCCAATCAGATACTGTTCTGCGCCTGTGTAATGTAAACACAGGCACAGAAAAGACCCGCTCTCCCCTCCCATGATCCTTTTTGGATTCATCGAGAGGAGAGAGTAGATATAAAACTGAGTACTGCACCAGCACACCCACACACTTAGATAAGCATATTTCACCCCCGATCCCCCCCCCAGTTAACCCCTACACCCCCCTGTCACAACACACACTGTATACAGCAGTTTCCTATATACCCTTATAAGTGTGACTTGTGACCAGGTTTAGCGCTTGTGGCCCTTCCTTTTACACTTAGGATACACGCCACCCCCCCCCATAAAGATTTAACCCCCTGATCCCCCCAGTTAACCCCTGTCACATTGCACACTACACAGGTAATAGAGTGGTTTACTGTATTTTTGTATTAGTGCGATTGTGACTTGAGTTGGCGCTAGCAAATAATTTTCTGTCCCAAATAGGTTTAGGGTCCCCGCCACCCCCCCAATAAAGATTTAACCCTCTGATACCCCCGATCACCCCCAGTTAACCCCTTCATTGCCCTGTCACAGTGTCACTTTTATAGTGTTTTTTTTCTGATCACTATTATTAGTGACACAGGTGACATTAGTTAGCGTCAGCCTAAGATAGCGCAGATCCCCGGCGCATAGTTAGAAATAACCCCTTGATCAGGACGAACCAGATCCTTCCGAGAATTCCAGGAAGAGATCATCAATGCCTACCTGTACCCAGGAGGTGTTCCTGCCCAACTTTCCCTTCCAGATGCAGTGAGCTGGCTGCATGAGAGGCATTTTTCACATGTCCTCCCGAGTACCCCTACCCAAAGACGCCCCCAAAGAAGATGTTGTGTCTGTAGTAGGCGCGGATTTAGGCGTGACACCCACTATTATTGTCCCACCTGTCCTGACCAACCTGGTCTCTGCATCTGGGAATGTTTTGAGCACTACCACACACTAGTAAGAGTTTTAGTGTAGGGTACAGCACGACATAGTGTAGGGCACACAAACACAGGGTCTCGAAAGATGTTCGATGGCTATCGACATTTTGAGAGACCCTGAGCTGGAAAATTGCAGTTCCACAAAAAAAAGTGTTAAAAAAACAAAACAAAAAAAAAAAAAATAAAATAAAAAAGCCAAAAACAGTTGTGTCAGTTATTTTTATGTTCTTCTACTCTTCCTACTGTACTTTGTTTATTTTTCATTCTTTTCTTAACCTGTTTCCCTTGCAGGTACTCGTCGGCTGCCACACTGATTTTATATATTCTGACACAAACAGCATTTGCACTCAGCATATATGAATACCTCTGATGGCAGCGCTGTGGTAGGCTGATTTCACCACTGCAGTTAAAATACCTTTAGGTATACGTGGAATATTGTCATGTATACCCACCATTAAATAATTGGTTTGGATGTTTGGGCGGTTAATGGTGTGTAATACTACACAATATTCCTGTGGTGATTTCTGTTAGGTTCTCTTTTTTTCGTTCAGCCCACAGGCTGCATGAAAAAAAAAAAACCTACACTATATGCCAAACAAGGGCCAGCAATGTACTAGTACGTTGCTGGACTTAGAGTGGTTATACCAGGATGATGTCTGCAGATTTAGGCATCACCTTGGTATCGTTTTTCTTTACAGCCAGCGGTCGGCTTACATGTAAAAGCAATCCTAGCGCATAATTCCACCCCCCCCCCCCCCCTCGTGCCACCTTCTGTGTTTTTTCTCGGGCTCTCCTGTCCCACCGGTTAACCCGAGAAAGCAGCCGGTGGTTCAATTATCTAACCATAGAGCTGATTGGAGACAAAAATGGCTCCAATCATCTCTATGGCCTAAGATACTGGAAGCTACGAGTATTTCATGACTTCTGTTTTGCCAGAAATAAACAGCGCCATTGGGAAATTGGGAAAGCATTTTATCACACCAATTTGGTGTGGTCAGATGCATTAAGGTCAGAGGAGTGATCTTGAGTCTAAAAGACCCCAATTTGAAAAAAAAAAAAAATGGAATACCTGTTACTACAGATTGCTTTTATAGGGTATATTTAAATGCACTGTGATAACAAAAATGATTAAAAAATAAATAAATAAATAAATAAATAAATAAATGGAAAGGTGTCAAAAATCACATAAAAAAAGCAAAAAAAAAAAAATCAAGAACCCCGCCCCCCCCCCCCCCGTGCTTGCGCGCAAAGGTGCACGCAAGCGTTGGTCTAGTGTCATATGTAAACCGCAATTGCAGCATGCATGTGAGGTATCGCCGCGAACGCCAGGTCGAGAGCAGTAATTCTTGCAGTAGACCTCCTCTGTAAGTCTAAAGTGGTAACCTGTAAAGACTTTTAAAAATGTACGTAGTTTGTTGCCGCTGCCCAGGCGTGCACAATTTTTAAAGCATGTCATGTTTGGTATCTATGTACTCGGCATAAGATCATCTTTTACATTTTACCAAACAATTTGGAATTATATAGTGTATTTGTACAATAAATTTAAAAAAAAAATGTATTTTATTTTTTTCACAGAAATTGCGTTTGGAAACCCTGTGCGCAAATACTGTGTAGCAAAAAAATTTGCAACATTCACCATTTTGTTCTGTAGGGCCTCTGCTTTAAAGAAATATATAATGTTTGGGGGTTCAAAGTAATTTTTTGTAAAAAATATTTTTTTTTTCATGTACACAAAAAGTCACAGAAAAGGCTTGGTTTTCAAGTGGTTAGAAGAGTGGGTGATGTGTGGCTAAGATTGAGCATAAAATGCCGGGACTGTTCAAACACCCCCAAATGACCCCTTTTTGAAAAGTAGACACCCAAAGCTATTTGCTGAGAGGCATATTGAGTCCATGGAGTATTTTAGATGTTGCCCTAAGTTTCAGGAAGGTGACAATTTGTTTTTTTTTTTTGTTTTTTTTACGCTAAATGTCACTAAATGATATATTGCTCACACATGCCATGGGTGTGTGTAATATATATATATATATATATATATATATATATATATATATATATATATATATATATATATGTGAAATGACACCCCAAAATACATTCTGCTGCTTCTCCGGAGTACAGGGATACCACATGTGTGAGACTTTTTGGGAGCCTAGCTGTGTATGGGACCCCGAAAAGCAATCACCACCTTCAGGTTTTCTAATGGCCTAAATTGAGCATTTTACTTCCGCACTAGCTGTCACAGTTTCAGAGGCGCTGAAATTTCAAGATGGCACAAAATGACCTAATTTTGCAAAGAAGACACTCCAAGCTATTAGCTGAGAGGCATGGTGAGTCCATGGAATAGTTTATATTTTGCCACAAGTGTCGGGAAAATTATTATTTATTTATTTTTTACACAAAGTTGTCACTAAATGATATATTGTTCACACATGCCACGGGTATATGTGGAATGACACCCCAAAATACATTCTGCTGCTTCTCCTGAGTACAGGGATACCCAACGTGTGAGACTTTTTTGGCAGTCTAGCCGCGTACAGGACCCTGACAACCAATCCCCAATCTAAGGGCGTAAATTGTTGATTTCACTCCTTACTACCCATCACACTTTTGAAGGCCATGAAATGCCAAGATTGCAAAATTGGGTCATTTGGGGGGGGGGGGGGGGGGTTTGTGCTAAGTAGACACTCCAAGCTATTTGCTGAGAGGCATGGTGAGTATTTTGCAGCTCTCATTTATTTTGGAAAATGAAGAAAAAAAAAAAAACAGGAAAATACATTTTTTTTCCTCTTTTTTCAATTTCCAAAACTTTGTGACAAAAAGTGAGATCTGCAAAACACTCAACATGCCTCTCTGCAAATAGCTTAGTGTCTACTTTCCGAAAAGGGGTCATTTAGGGGGGTTGTGCTGTCTTGGCATTTCATGGCCTCCGAAACTGTGATAGGTAGTCAGGAGTGAAATCAACAATTTACGCCCTTGGAAAGTCTGAAAGTGGTGATTGCTTTTCGGGGTCCGGTACTCGGCTAGACTGCAAAAAAGTCTCACACGTGGTGTATCCCTGTACTCAGGAGAAGCATCAGAATGTATTTTGGGGTGCAATTCTATATATACCCATGGCATGTGTGAGCAATATATAAAATTTAGTGACAACTTTGTGTAAAAAAAATAAATAAAAAAATAAATACATTTTCCCAAAACTTGTAGCAAAATATAAAATATTCCATGGACTCACCATGCCTCTCAGCAAATAGCTTGGGTGTCTACTTTCCAAAATGGGGTCATTTGGGGGGGGGGGGTTTTGTGCCATCTTGAAATTTCAGGGCCTTCTCAACTGTGATAGGTAGTGAGAAAATGCAATGAAAAATGTACGCCCCTTGAAATTCTGATGGTGGGGATTGGTTTTCGGGGTAGCTAGGCTCCCAAAAAGTCTCACATATGTGGTATCCCTGTACTCAGGAGAAGCAGCAGAATATATTTTGGTGTGTAATTACACATATACCCATGGCATGTGTGAGCAATATATAATTTCAATGACAACTTGAGTTTTTTTTTGTAATTTTTCAAACACCTGTGACAAAAAAATTAAATATTCAAAGAGCTCAACATGCCTCTCAGGACATTAGGATGTCTACTTTCCAAAAAGTGGTAATTTGGGGGGGTTTGTACTGCCCTGCCATTTTAGCACTTCATGAAATGAGTAAGGCAGTCAAAGTAAAATTTGAGTTTTTACACCATAGTTTGTAGACGCTATAACTTTTGCGCAAACCAATAAAAATACACTCATTGAGATTTTTTTTTTGTCAAACATGTAGCTAAATATATTTTGGCCAAAATATATGACATAAATTGAGTATATTGGATATTTTTTAAAAGACAAAGTTGAAAATGTAATTTTTTCTCAACATTTGCTATTTTTTTTATTAATATCGCAAAAAATTAATAGCGCAAAGGTGACACATACCACCAAAAGAAAGCTCTGTTTGTGGGGAAAAAAAGTATGTAAATTTCGTTTGGGTACAGTATTGCATGACCGCGCAATTGTCAGGCAGTGCCAAGTTGAAAAAAAGGGGTCTGGTCTTTGAGCAGCCAAATCCTCCGGAGGCTAAGTGGTTAAAGAAAGATATGCTTGAAATTTATCACGGTGTAATGAATCTACTGAATAATCTATGGAGGTTCACTTTTTGATTTTAATTACTGAAATTAAATTTAACTTTTTAATAATATTCACATTTTTTGAGATGGACCTGTATACACACAGTATTATTTAGATTTTTTTTATCCATTTATTTAAATTTTTAAGACCTGAAACAAACATGACTGTTTCACATGAAAATATTTTATTTAAAAAAAAAAAAAAAAAAAAAAAAAAACACAAACACACCAATTCCACCAACATAATAAAATAAATAGAAACATAAGTTGTTTTTTTAGTCATAAGCTATATGCCCATCAAAAGATCAGAAGAATTTTTTCTATGGGCATAAAAGGCTGTTTAAACAACTATACAGTTAAATATTTCACTATTATACAACTATAAAGTTAACTTCAAAATATATTGCAGAAAAATGTATAATGTAATTTAACAAAACAAGTGAATAGAATAAGTTTTGTAGTACAAAAATATATCCAGAATGGCGTTTTCAACCCTACTACAAAAGGTTCACAGTGGAGGTTCCCTTTTAGGATAGCAGGCCCCCAATGTACATTTCTTGAAGAGCTAAGAGGTCCCAAAAGTCCTCACACTTCTCCCAGACAACAGTACCCTTGCATAACTAGTTTTTACCTGCAGTGACTTTTCGGTGGAACTGGAGGCCATAGCGTTAAAGCGGTAGTAAACCGATGTGTTTTTTTTTTTTTATTTAACTTCCAAGGTAAAGCCATAATGTGCTAGTATGCACCACAAACTAGCACATTATGTGAAAATTACCTGAAAACGAAGACCTCCAGCGCCAAGCTGTCACCGCTGTGAGGGCTTCCTTCCGTGTTTACGGACTCTGCCTGTGTGAGCGGGTGAGTATGCACACAGAAGTTGCCGCTTACAGCACAGGACTCTGAAGGCATATTTCTTAAGAGCGCATGCGTCGATGACGTCACCGGCTGCATGTACAGTAAATATCTCCTAAACTGTGCACATTTAGGAGATATTTGCAGTACCGAGGAGGTAAGACTTCTAGGCATACCTATAGGTAAAAGTCAAAGATGGGAGTTAACTCCCACTTCAAGTCCCAGGCAGCACAAAGTTTTGTGCTCCACTAGGTGGTTTTAATCAGGCATTTACTTTTACTGAGGGTACAGTTTCCAGGAAACTCCAAAATACATACGCAAACTGTTCTACATTCGTAATGTCTTGCAATGTACACTTTTTTTTTCCCCCTACTCAAATTTACAGCTTCATCATCTTCTGCTTTACATTTTCCAGAGACCACTGCAAGCAAAAAATGTCCCCAATTGTACACAGATAAAATATTAGACAGGGTTTCCACATGCAACTTTTGGAGTAAGGCTCTGCCCTCCAGAGTATGTCAATGCACAGCCATTTTACTCACTTTGTTAAACTGAGGAATAATTGGGGATTACATTGTCAAAAACAGCCAAAATCTCTCTTCTTTTCTATATAGTAGAGAATGATTTAAAATGTTGGCTTTATGCTGCTATATGGAGGTCTTTGGACTACTCCACGTTCTCTGGGTCTCATCAGAAAAACCGGTGACATCACCTCATACACTGCACAAGTTGCTGGTTAAGGATATACAGTATATTACCAACATTTTTTACTTTAGTTTTTTTTTTTATTAATTTAGTGTAGGGATTTGGAATTTGATGGGGTGGGGGACAGAGAAGCCGCAAAACTGAATGGGAGACCTTGCTTGTACTGCCAGGCCCAGTTTAATTGAAAATATATTATATTAGATATGGACCAAATGAGTTAATGTTTACAGGTTAGCATTATTTGTGTGTGCTGATATGTGCCCAGCCTTAAATAAAATCTCTTACAATAGAAACCACCACTGGAATAATCAACATGTGAACTCACGAAAACTACAGACCTCAAGGCATCTAGAGAGGTCAATATG
>NC_138779.1:95452163-95637163 GCF_965119305.1 Pelophylax lessonae
CCAAATCTTCCACCAGTATCATTTTAACCAAACTTTAAAAAAAAAAAAAAACACCATGCATCAACAACACCATCTCAGGATTTACAAATACCCACAGTCCACAATACAGCTTCCAATAAAAGCATATTTACCCATTTGAAGATATATATAAAAAACTGTGGGTTTTGCACAAATTTAAAGCGGTAGTGAAATATAGGATAAAAAAAACCCTCACCCTGCAATGCATCGCATACTAGCACATTATGAAAGAACTTCCCTTAAAACTTCCCTTAAAACGAAGCCCTCCAGCGAGACTGGGTCACCGCTGACAGGGCTTCCATCTTCACCCGCTCTTTTCTTCGTGGTTCAGACGCTAGCTGATGTGTGTGCATCCACCTCAGCTGCGTGCAGGCAGCATGCAGAAGAGGATGCACATGTAGCTGATGCATGCAGAAGAAGCAGGTGCATGGGCCCAACACAAAGACAAACTTTGACATGCGATTGTGTCCGTGCAGCCACTGCGTGTACATCCACTTCTATGGGCTACTTGCACACAGCTCCAACATAGATGACCATCAGCTAGTGGCTCTGCACGGAGGACCGGATTAAACGTCCTTCTGAATGAGCCCCAACATGCAAAATTACTACTTCCAGTAAAGCATAAAATGAGGCGTATCCACAATTATTTAGCCAAAAATCAGACAACAAAATCGTTTTAGAAGTAATGGCTGTATCAGTTTTCTTTTTTAGACTCTTTCTTCTATTTTCATCTGGAGATCTGACCAGCAAGTCTGTTTTTCAAAAGCACAAACTCTCCAGTAGAATGGATCAGTTTGCATGGATGAAACCAACCCCAGAACACTGGAAGGAGTGCAAGAAGCAATCCGCTATTATTTATTCATGTAAAACCTTTATCCCAAAAGGAAAAAAAAAAAAACAAAACACGTTTTGCTGTAACCGATTATAAAGAGTGAACGGGAGTTGGTCTTCAATTTGTTAGTGTATTTAAATCTGCAAATACATTTCTCCCTACCCTCCCCCCAGACTGATAATGCTGTCTGCTGTGCCACCTGTTTTCCTTCATCCAGAGTGGTGTCTCACCAATACAGGTGGTGTTACTGGCTAGATCACCAGGGGAAAAAAAGCCTAGGAAAAGAAAAATGATGAAGCCACCACAACAAGTGATTGGTAAGCTGCAATACATTACATTTTTGGCTCTACATTTTAAGATCACTTTACGTTGATAATCCGCATTACCCTAAACCTACCAGTTGCAAAGAGTTTACTAGAGGGCGGATGGTGTTTATGGTTTCCGGACTTCTTTAGTGAATTCTGAATGTATGGAAAGCATACAGGTTAATTTAATTTCTAAATGCAGCTGGTCAGGCATGGATAAGATGAGGATGAGGATCTTACTGTGTGTCCAAAAAGAGAAGTCCTCACTCACACGAGCACAACGATCTGTAAACCTATGCAAAAGGCCATTTCCCCCCCAAGGGGATGCATACATTTTCTGTACAGTCCTTTGCAGGCAGCCTGTTCAAATCATTGATCGATGGCTGGCGAACAGACCGCCAAAGACCTCCACATGCATAGCGGAGTGTACATCGGTGCGGGTGTAATGCATGGATCAGTAAACAGAGCCATGCATGTCCAAACAGTGCTACACGCAACACCTGTGCATCCTACAGGCACCTGAAGCTCAGAATGGTATGAAAAACCTACCCAAAATCCATTATGGGAAAATTGTACATTGCAATTTCATCCATCCTATCAAGTAGTATTAAATATTAGTAAAATATGAATTTTAAAATTGGCAAACAAGTCATAATACTGTAATGGTTGATAAATTAAAATAAAGCAACATACTAAAGGAAAGTGAAACCTATATGATAAAGCCCAAACTTGTAGTATCAACCGGATTCATTACCTGCAAGAGAAGAAGACCAGGTTGAAAAGATTAAGGAATTTGCTTCTCCTGTGAAGTTCATTCACCCAGCTGAGAGGCAGAAAATGAATCTCAATGTTGTCAATCTTCAAAAAATCTAGGAGAGATAAAAAAGACCAAACCATATAAAATATACTCGTCATCACGACCTGGTACTATCTACAAAACTACAGCTTCCAAACTACTCATGCAGGTCACTCACTCCTTCTGCCTCCAGAGTCATTTGCATTGTTTTTGCACGCATTAAGCCCCATTCACTTGCAATTTTACTTGGCGCAACCTTTTATATTTTACATTTTACCCTAAAAAACTGCTAATATATTGTGCTTGTATGCACTAAAATTTACTTTAGCGCATTTTTACAGAAAATTTGCACTTGTATAAATCATTGCACTTCTATTATGTGGCAAAAAAATAAAAATAGAACTACCGCCATTATATTCTTAAGGGTCTTCGCTTTCAGAATCGCTTTCAGAAAAAAAAATCTAATGGAATTGGAACTAACAACTAATCTTCAGGCCTAAACAGTTAGGCCCCTTTCACACAAGCGGACCGTTCAGATCCGCCTGTCCGTTTTTCAGGCGGATCTGAACGGATGCCCCATGCATCTCTATGGGGCATCGGATGTCAGCGGAGACATGTCCGCTGACATCCGATCCATCAAATCCGGACAGATGGAAACCCTATTTTCCATCCGTCTGGCGGATCAGATGAGAACGGACAGACGGTCCGTTCTCATCCAATTCCCCCATAGAGAAGAATGGGGCCCTGACAGCTCTGTCTTCGCACACAGCACGGAGACAGAGCTGCCATCCGCCTGCTCAGCGGGGGATTGGCAGATCGATCCCCCGCTGAGAAAAAAGGAGTCTGCCGATGGACTACCGTGTGTGAAAGGGGCCTTAATCTTAAAGCCAATTCCTACTTATGAACAGGGCTATTGGCAATTACATGCAGGAGACTAGCAGAGGTTCCTGGCTATTAGCTGTGGGCAGAAGCCCCATAGAAAGCAATGAAAGACTGAACGCTCTTGCAGCCAATTGTACGTATTTGCTCAAGCAGTGAATACCTGAGAATGGTCAGCTCCTAAAATTGCATGGGCCCATGAAACTGAGATACTTTGGTACACAGAATTTTGCAAGTAATGCTTAAAAGCCTTCACAGGTCATCAGTTTGGAGATGCCTGTAAAATATTGGCCCTAGGATGATTTGATCTCACTTGCGGGTTTGATCTCGTGGAGATATGGAACATGTGTAGCGCAATATTTCATAAATAGGCATCCTCATTTTTCAACACTTTTTTACCTAAATATATGGCCATCACAAAGCAATAGTAAGGTTCCATCTGAAATATGCAGCTCAGTTTTGGACATTAGCTCACAAAAAAAGGCATTGAGGAATTGTAGAATGTACAGTCTTGGCAGTAAAAGTCTGCTGCCTCAGTTTTTACGATGGCAATTTGCATATACTCCAGAATGTTATGAAGAGTGATCAAATGAATTGCAAAGTCCCTCTTTGTCATGTAAATGAACTTAATCCCATAGAAAAAAAACATTTCCACTGCATTTGTGAAGAAGTGTTCAGAGTGCCCAAGAAAGACCAGCAAGTGCCAGGACAGTGTCCTACAGTTGATTCCGCTTCAGGATCAGGACACCACTAGTGCAGAGCTTGCTCAGGAATGGCAGCATTCAGGTGTGAGTGCATCTGCATGCACAGTGAGGTGAATACTTTTGAAGGATCGCCTGGTATCAATGGCAGCAAAGAGGCCACTTTTGTCCAGGAAAATCATCAGGGACAGACTGATATTCTGCAAAAAGGTACAGGGATTGGACTGCTGAGAACTGGGGTAAAGTCATTTCCTCTGATGAATCTTCTTTCCGAATGTTTGTGGAAAAAAATCTTGTGCGGAGAAGAAAAGGTGAGCGCTACCATCAGTCCTGTGTCATGCCAGCAGTAAAGCATCCTGAGACCATTCATGTGTGGGGTTGCTTCTCAGCCAAGGGAGAGGGCTCACTCACAATTTTGCCTAAGAACACAGCCATGCATAAAGAATGGTACTTCCTCTGAAAGCAAATTCTCCCAATCATCCAAGAACAGTATGGTAAGGAACAATGCCTTTTCCAGCATGATTGAGCACCTTGCCATAAGGCAAAAGTTATAACAAAGGGCTTGGGGAACAAAACTTCCCCAAAATTTTGGGTCCATGTCCAGGAAACTCCTCAGACCAAAAGGCCCATTGAAAACATGGTCAATCCTGAAGAGGCGGGTGTACAAAGAAAAACCCCACAAATTCTGACAAACTCCAAACATGGACTATGCAAGAATGGGCTCCCATTAGTCAGGATTTGGGCCAGAAGTGGATACCGCATGCCAGAGTGAATTGCAGAGCTCTTGGAAAAAGGTCAACACTGCAAATATTGGCTCTTTGCATAAACCTAATATATTGTCAATAAAAGCCTTTGACACTTCTGGAATGCTTGTAATAATACTTCAGTATACCATAGTAACATCTGACAAAGATCTAAAAACACTGAAGCAGCAGACTTTGTGAAAATTAAGATTTGTGTCATTCTCAAAACACTTGGCCAGGGATGTACAAAAGAAGGGCAGCAAATCAGATAGGAGGCATAGAGGACCTCAGCTTTGAGGAAAGATTAGCTCAACTGTATTCTCAACTCAACTGTCTTCTCTCCTGCAACCCAGATTCATACGACAGCTGGCTAAAGCTCACCTTTTGCTGATGTCAGTCGGTCCAGGCTTTGCAGGAATCCCAGCAATAATGTCAGGATTCACTCAGATGCCTGTCCAGCAGCTTGCTCAGCCTCTCAGCACATCACTGAGAACCTGAGCCAGCCACTTCTGCCCCCTCCACAGCCCAGCGCTCCAATAAGCACTGGAGGAGCAAAGAAGAGAGTCGGTGACTTGCAGTTACCAGTCCCTGCTCACTGTAGTCTGAGAACAGAATGATCATTGGTCATGCCATTGCTCAGTTCTTGGTCTTAGAGCTTGTGGGGGGCAGCTGCAGCAGCCATTCAATGCTGCAGCCACTAAGATTAGTATGAATGTAGGGCCCCCACCACCACCTCTTTAAATCCCACACACTTTTTGCCTTCCTTTAGATCAACTAAGCATGGGAATCTGTGTATGGAGGTTTTCAATTTATTCAATTTTTTTCTTTTCTTCCTATTCGTTGAACTAAATTAATTTATCCTTTTCCACAACCTAAGAAATAAAATATGCAACTTTGGCAGCTTGGATGCCAAAAAGGACCTCATTCTAACACAGATAAAAATAATTTTCTTTAGATACTAAAAACTTGGCCGAAATCCTCACAGTCTGTACTCCCATTTTTTTTCTCAGTAGCTTCTTGGATTGTAGCTCCAGATTCTTGACTAGTAGATACATTGCAAGCACGGTTGTCTTCAGCCTCATCTTTACTAAGTACTGGCGGAGAGTATTTTTGTCCAGTGACCAACTCGTGAAACATTGCTGTGATGTTGAATTTTGACAGGTCTTGAGCAGTCTATGCAAGAAAGAAAAAAGCACAAGATACAGCTTTTAGTTTCATGTAACTAGGAGCTCAGTTGCTTATTAATGATCCATTATAATGGTGACAGGGCAGAGTACCCCTCATTTTACCCCACATTATCCATAAGAAACCTCCCCTAGTCTTTTGCTTTTAGGAATTGTGTGAATTTATCCTACACATATGTCCCCTCACACATAACAGCTGCTGAGGTCAACCGTATACTCCAAATTTCATAGCCAAGCAGCTGCTGCAGAATTAGCTGTTTAGACCAGGCAGGAACTTCCAGGAGTCTGGAACTATTTTTCTAAATGAGGCAACGTCCAAAAGACTAGTGATGGAAAATACTCCTATTCCAGCAAACTCTCAACAAGCAATTAGCTATTCCATTACCAGAATAGTGATCCTACTACTTACTCTAATCCTTATATGGAAGAGTTCTAATTCTGCTAATTTTTCTATTTTTTCAAACTTGGCCCACATACATCTTCTTGATTCCTTTAAAAGCAGGATTCAAACCCAAAAACATTATTATATTGCAGCTTACCAATTCCTAGATGTGATGGCGGCATTCATTTCCTTTTTTGGGGCTTTATTCCATTTTCATTTGATGAGCTAGCAAGTTGGTCCGTTGCTCATGCTCTCCAGTAGAATGGATTCATTTACAGATGAAACAAACCACTTTGCACTAGCAGGGGTGATTAAAAATTATCATCTTATTTTTTTCTATGCAAAACCTTTATCCCAAAAGGGAAAAAAAAAAAAATAAACTGGTTGTAACTGGTTATAAAGTTTAAGCTGGGGGTTTGGCTTCAATTTGTTAGAGCATTTAAACCCGCTAATACATTTAAAACTCCCCTCCCTCAGACTGACAACGCTGTTGTCTGCTGTGCCTCTTGTGCTGAATTCCTCCAGAGTTGTGTCTTGCCAATACAGGTGGTGTGATATTGGCCAGATCACCAGGTGGGGAAAAGCCAAAAGAAACTGATGCAGCCACCACATCTAATGATTGTTATGGTGCAATCTTATACATTTTTGGTTTTAATACCACTTTAAGAACCAGCAAATAAATAAAAAATCGATTTGTATCCTTTTTCTTATTTATAATCCTTATTTCTAGCTTCACCAATCTTAACAAAAACACCAAGAAGACATAAAAGCAAACCCTTGTATGCACGCCATTGGCAGTCTTCAGCAAGCTCTTCTCTTCAGTCTCTATGCCATATGCTATGTACGGACTTGTAGTTATGTCTCCCCAGTAACCTCGAGCACGGACCTTTCCACATCGCTAGAAAATGAAAGGGTGAATTTTTACAAGTTAAATTACTACAATTCCTCAATGTCTATCAGCCATAAACTCCACAGTTTAAATTGAATTCTATTTTAAATCTGACTAAACACATTTAAATACTAATAATACCTAAACCTACTCTTACCTCCATTCTAACTACCGTGTAAAGGAATGATGTTTACTTACCTATTCAGAGTAGTTACATGTAGAGGAGGGACAGCCAACAACTAATGCCCCATAGTAAGCCTATGGGCGATATCACTGCCCAGGCATTGTAGCCATTGTCGGATTTCTCTTCACATGTGACTGGACCGGAGCACACTCAGAATAGGCAAGAATAGATACATTTGGTGGGTAGTTAGAATAGGCTTAAAATGGGGGTGGGAGCAGGTTTAAGCATAGCTCGTATTTGACTGAAAATGTATGTATAATGTTTACACCTAATACTACTAATAGTATTTCTTCTTAGATTAAGGGTAATAATGTTTGCCTGTACATATATGACAAAAGCAGGATATAAAAACAGTACTGCCTATACGCTCCCATACATATACAGAACACAATAGGTGGATGAGAAGAAAGCATGGAGCAGAGACCGCATGATGATGTAGGGAAGAAATTAGGATCAGTATGAACAACCACCACCGGTACTTCCCTTAATATACAGTATTAAAAAGACATGCCTTCTCTTTACGCAGGTCAACTTGCACCTTCTATTCCACACAACAGGGGGAATCCCCCCACACCTTTCCTCCAAGGCACTCAGCCTGCCATTGTAACTGCAAAGACACCTTCAAACTTTGATTTGAACTAGGAAGATTACACTTCATGGAAAAACTATGAATGAGATTTCTGCGTCTTAATTAGTGAAGCTAAAAAGGAAACAAATGCTCTGAAATCCATTGCCCAAGAAAAAGGATCGGCTAGAACTGATTCGATCGAGATTGGCCTGCAAATCAAAACTTGTGAACCGATTTGGGGGGGTCATTAACTTTATATTGACACACGCAGCGGTTCGCAGAGCGCAGTGTGAAGTGCCTGAGATTCTGATGCGGGAACTCGCATGGGAATTGCTGTGGTTCCTGCACTGCATCAGTGTGAACCCAGCCTCAAGGAGAGGGCCATTCATAAAGTACACCAAATGAGATTCTTGGAATTTGATGTCACCCCAATGCAATCTACCCAAACCTTTTGTGGTTCATCCTCAAACAATGCTGCTAACCTTCCTCACCGTAACACATACTTTAAATCTTCATTCTATGCTCAATTTCCAATCTCCAATAGCCCCATACACCTTGCCACCCTTAGAGCTCCATAAACTGGGGTTGCACCATAGCCCATATGGCTTAACCATGCAGTATAATAAATTCTATGTAGAAATTTGGTTTGTAGCAATTTGTCATGAGAGGAAATCAGTTTGGAACCATCATCAAAACACTCCTACCAGGTCTCCCTATCCAGACTCGAGATGTCAGCCCTCCATTGTCTCCATAGCATATCCATTTTAGGTGAGTCCACACAGAGAAATGCAGGGTATAAAAATGAGAAGGGTTTGGCAAGGGATTCCTGTAGAGATTTCTTCTTTATAGGGTTATATAGATTCGTTTTAGAACGCTGCTGCGAGCAGGATTAGAGTTAGTTAGGGTTTGGGTGAACTTCCACTTTAACTTGGGATTCAAGCAAGATGCCAACAAACCAACATCTTGTGTCCTCCATGGGGCACAAATCTGAGCAGAGACCACTCCCCTGGATCTAGATTTTGACAAAGATTATTTAGATGGGCCTGAAGGTTTTTCGCCTATAGAAAAAGGCTTTATACTGATTAAAGAGGAAGTAAAGTCCCTAAAAAAAAAAAAAAAAAAAAAAAAAAAAAAGCCATGTAAAGAGAAAGGCATAATGAGCTAGTATGCATCGCATACTAGCTCATTATGAAGTACTTACCTTAAAACGAAGCCCCCGCCGTGCCGCCTGCTCAGCGACAGGACGGCCGACATGTCCGGCCATCCTGCTTCCGGGTTTGCGTCCTCCGGCCATCTGATTGGCCGAAGGAGCGATTACATCACTCCCGCGCACGCGCACGGGAGCCGCCGTTCACAGCACTGAGCTCTGAAGGAACGGCACGGGTGGCCGTTCCTTCAGAGCGCATGCGCTGATGACGTCATCGGCAGTAGGCACTCTAAATATCTCCTAAACGGTGCAAGTTTGGGAGATATTTATAGCACCTATAGGTAAGCCTTAATATAGGCTTACCTATAGGTAAAAGTTTGTGAGGTGGGTTTACAACCTCTTTAACTCAATCCTACATATCACGCTCTGAAACGTCCCTTGGGAGGCCCTTCTACATAAACTCACTGAGAATACCCCTTGATTCAGCCATATAAAAATAACACATTCAAAGCTATTAAACAAACCATTGCTCATGTATGGAAAAACGTCATCTCTCAACTGCCTGAAAGTTAATATACAGAACCAAAATTGGTTAATGGAGGAAAAAAAAAAAAAAAAAAACTGTCAAACTTGAATATTCCAAGAATAAATTTCCTGTTTGATCTGGCAACTGCAGCTCAGTTATGCCACCCTTCAGTCTACCCCACAACTTGCCCCTCGAACAAGCCCCTCCACTTTAAATCAAACCCATGCTCTTTTCGATCTATATACTACTAATAGCTGAAATGCAACCTTTGAGGACCACCCCCCCCCCTCCTCCTTTGGGGGGGGGGGGGGGGGAGAGAGAAAATTAATTCTGAATGAGGATGGGGACACCATGGAATGGCCAGAATTCCTATAGTTGCCAAGCAAA
This sequence comes from Pelophylax lessonae, assembly GCF_965119305.1. Classification (NCBI taxonomy): domain Eukaryota; kingdom Metazoa; phylum Chordata; class Amphibia; order Anura; family Ranidae; genus Pelophylax; species Pelophylax lessonae. Next base: position 95,461,705 of record NC_138779.1, read on the forward strand.
ACAGGACTTACTGAATAAAACATCTGCCCTCTTCAAAAAACAAAACAGTCTACTGGGCAACAGTGGGTACTCACCACCAAGGCACTTGGAAAAAGTAGAAATACTGGTGTCAAAGGATTAACCCGACAATACTTTTGCTTAAGAGAGCCACAAGCCCCTGGGAGGGTAGAATCATTCATTTTGTAAAATTTAAAGAACAGCAATAAGCGAAAAGAGTGTTATCCAAAAAAAAAAAAACAAACAAAAGCAAGTTAAAAACTTCGAAGCACTACTGTGCCGAGAGCAGTGCTGGTGTGGATAAAGAAAAGGGGGTGGTGAAAATACTGAAGTAAGTGACAAAGTGCTGGTACCCGTGAAACCACCGGGTAACACACTCACCCTTTTACCCCTCAAATGGGGTATGAATGCAGGCAGGAATGGTCTCTCCAAATACAGCAGGTGTATCCACACCAGCACTGCTCTCAGCACAGTAGTGCTTAGAAGTTTTTAACTTGCTTTTGTTTGTTTGTTTTTTTGGATAACACCCTTTGCTTTGATTATATAATTGCACTTTAATAGATTTGCACCTTATATTTGATAAGCCGCACGTTTATCTACAGGACTGAGCACTTTGTGGGCATATATATATATATTCTCAGCCCAATATAGATCCTGGCACTTGGCACTTTAATATCATTTGGAATTTATTTACATCCCTTACATTTTATGTTCACCACTTACACACACTGATCTAGTGCTACGCCTTTTACAACAGGTAGCGCCGATACCAACCTCTCTCACATCCTCATTTATACTTGACCCCTTTTTTTAGGGGTTGGTTGGTGGCAGCTTTACACCTGTACAGAGATAAATTTCATATACACTCCATAGCGCTGGTCATTTCATTCTTTTCAAGCAAAAAGAAAGCCCCAGGATCCTCTCTCATGGACTGTTAAGAATTCTTGTGCCAATCTAAAAGCAAAAATAACTGCGAGACACTGTAGAGAGACAGAAGAGAGGTGGCGCACTCCCAGCACAGTCACCGGCAAGGACCGAAAAAGCTCCTGATGCATACTTGCAATCACATGACCTGAATGCTCACCTCCCAGCATTTAGAAGCTCTTAAACAACCAGGAGGCGATGGGAAGGGGGTTAATGTTTCTAATACAAAAGCTCCTGATGCTCAGCCCATAAAAAAGGAGTCTTTAGAGACCAGGTCACACCAGAGGCAGCCAACTAATTATAGTACCAAAAGGTCTGGAAAGCACCACAGAACCTAGGCCCGAAGGTCACATTTTTGGCGGGCCCCACAATCGTCCAGTCGGGGTATGCCTCTAAAGCTATTGCGGAGGACACGCCGATATGGATAGCTGCATAAGAGACTTGCTATAAAAAAAATAAAAATAAATAAATAAAAAATATAGAATATGTCAATTCCCCTAGGGCACAGGCAAAAAATAAATAAAAATACAAAAACCTGGAGACCTACTGGGAGTGGAGGGGGGTAATACCAGGCTGGCCACTTTTTTTGTTGCCAGTGTTTAAAGCCCCCTGCAGGCCGAAGTATAATCCAGTTGTCGGATTCCTATGCACCTCGATTTAGAAAGACTAATTTGGACTGTTTTATGACAAAATACATACAAAATGTCAAAATATTTATGTGTAAATTCCACACTTGTAAGATTTTCCCGGAAAACAAAAAAACAAAAACTAGGGTAGATAAAGATAAAAGACAGTTTTACACCGTCAGAAAGTATTTTCAGTAGCAGCTTACAGATTTCTATCCATTTATCACATTAACTTTAATAGGGCAGAAGTTGATGTTGATGAATACCATGCCATATAAGAAAAAGCATTTTTAAAGGGTGAAGCACGTTCACAAAAATTAAAGTTACTTACTGGTAACGTCTTTTCCAGTAGTCTTTCAGGACAGGCACTTCTGAGAGAACCTGGCTCCTCCCTTCTTAGGAAACACCGCCCCAATTTATTGGATTTAAGCCTCCCTCCAGCTGGCTGCTTCAGTTCTTTACGAGTACCTCCGGCCACTGGGGAGACACAAAGATATATCATACTAACCTCCATCCTCTGATCATCTTATATTCAGACCTTCTTCGGGTGGGTATTAGTGCTGTCCTGAAAGACTACTGGAAAAGACGTTACCAGTAAGTAACTTTAATTTTCCCTTATCGTCTTTCAGGACAGGCACTTCTGAGAGGATAAGAGAGTACTTACTTTCAGGGTGGGACTACCGCTTGCAGGACTTTTCGCCCAAAAGCCTGATCTTTAGCGGATAGCAGGTCCAGTCTATAGTGTTTGGAAAAAGTTGTGTAGCTGGACCAAGTTGCTGCCCGACAGATCTGCTCCGGGGTAGCACCAGCTCTTTCCGCCTGAGAGGCCGCCATTGCTCTTGTAGAGTGCGCCTTAATACCCATAGGGACCTCCTTACCGGAAAGCCTATAAGCATCACAGATGATTAATCTAAGCCATCTGGCTATTGAACGCCTGGACGCTTTAGTACCCTTCTTTGAACTATTAAATAAAACAAAAAAAAGAGTCTGACTTCCTGAACTCCTTCGTGATGTTTAGGTATTGCAGAATGCATCTTCTGACATCTAAACTATGAAAACGAATTTCCTGTTCCCTCACAGGCTCTGAACAAAACGTCGGTAGCACCATCTCCTGGTCTCTATGGAACCTTGAGACTACCTTGGGTAGAAACGCTGGATCGGTTTTAAAGATAACCCGATCTGCAAAAATTTGTAAAAAAGGTGCTTTAACCGAAAGGGCCTCTAGCTCACTAACCCGCCTGGCGGTCGTGATTGCCACTAAAAAAAACTGTCTTGAGGGTTAAATTTCTCACCGAACAAGACTCCAATGGCTCAAATGGCTCTTTAATGAGAGCCTGCAAAACTAAAGACAAATCCCACATTGGAAATGGGAGATTTCTTGTTGGTCTTTGCCTATTCAGGGCTTTGAAAAAACGGATCACCCAGGGATCTTTTGCTAAAGGTATTTCGAGGAATACGCTAATGGCTGAAATTTGGCCTTTTAGGGTGCTGATGGCTAACCCTTTGTTAGCCCCCTCTTGTAGGAACTCAAGTACTGATACTGTACTTCCTGCGTCTAAAGAGCTTGCTTTGCACCAGTTTCTAAAAAACTTCCAAGTTTTTAGGTAGATGCTCTGTGTCTCTTTCTTCCTGCTTCCTAGCAGAGTCTGCACCAGTTGGCCCGAGAAACCCTTGCTCTTTAACAGTTCTTCTTCAGTAGCCAAGCTGCAAGGTTCCAATGTTGTGTCTGAGGACAGAGTACTGGGCCCTGGGAGAGGAGATCTTCTCTCACTGGTAGCAACCAGGGGGGCTCTACCGCTAAGCGATTTAGGGTCGAGAACCACGGTCTCCTCGGCCAATGTGGTGCTATAAGTATTAGCGTCGTACTTTCCTCCTGAAACTTCCTCAAGACCGCTGGTATTAGCACTGGTGGGGGGAAGGCATAGGATTTGGGGAACACCCAGGGTTGAGCTAGAGCATCCACCCCTAGAGCTCCGTCCCATCTGCTCAGGGAAAAATATTGAGGTGTCTTTGTGTTCTGCCGTGAGGCAAACAGGTCGATGTTTGGCATTCCCCATCTCTGGGTAATTCCATTGAACACCTCCTGATTTAACGTCCAGTCTCCTTCTCTTACCTTCTTTCTGCTGAGAAAGTCGGCTAGTTGATTTAACTCTCCCTTGAGATGAACTGCCGAAAGAGAGAGAACTTGGACCTCGGCCCATTGCAAGATCTTTTTTGCCAGACCCCATAGGAGATTGCTTCTGGTTCCCCCCTGTCGGTTTAGATATGCTACCACTGTGGCATTGTCTGACCGTACCTGAATTCGGTGTCCCTGCAGGTCCTCCTGGAAGGCTCTGAGGGCTAACTCTACCGCCCTCAATTCCCTCCAATTGGAGGATTGTTTTGCTTCCTCCAGTCCCCAGGTCCCCTGGGCTAGCTTGGATCCCAGATGGGCCCCCCAGCCTATGCCGCTTGCATCTGTGGTGATGATGGTAGAGGCTATCTGAACCCAACAGAGGCCATGTGATAGGTTTTCGGCTTTTCTCCACCACCACAGAGATCTTTTCACTGCGGTTGGGATCTGTATGAAGGTATCCAGGGAATCCTGGCTGCGGTCCCAAGCTTCCAGGATGAATAGTTGCAGGGGACGAAAGTGCAGGCCTGCCCACTGAACTGCTGGGATGGCTGCTGTTAGAAACCCCAGTATAGACATGGATTGTCTGACTGAGATCGCTTGGTTTGCTTGCAACTGTCCTACTGCCTTGTTTATTTTCTGCTTTTTGTCCGGGGGTAAGAAGATTTTTTGGACCCTGGAGTCTCTCGTACCCCAAGAACAATATCCTTTGTGTTGGTACTAAGGAGGATTTTTCTAAATTTAGTAGCCAACCCAGGTCTTCCAGAATCCGTGTTGCATCCCGGAGATCCCTGGACAATTGTTCTTGGGAGTGGGCGAACAACAGCAGGTCGTCTAGGTATGCGATTACCGACAAACCCTGTAGTCGCATAAAAGCCAAGGTCTCTGCCATTACCTTCGTGAATATTCGGGGGGACGAGGAGAGGCCAAAAGGGAGGGCCTGAAATTGCCAGTGCTGAATGTCCTCCCCTGTTTTTACGGCTAACCTCAGGAACTTTTGGCTTTTCTCTGCAATGGGAATGTGCAGGTATGCATCCTTGAGATCTATCGAGGACATATAGCACTGTGGGGGGAAGGATGGTTCTTATCGAATAGATAGAGTCCATCCTGAATTTCCTGTATCTGATTGAGCGATTCAGGGGTTTTAAGTTTAAGATTAACCTGTAACTGCCTGAGGGCTTTATCACCACAAAGATGTGGGAGTAAAAACCTTCTCCCACTTCCTTTGCTGCAACTCTCCGAATGACGTTTTGTATTTTTAGTTCTTTGAGAGCGGAGAGTATGGCCCTGGACTTCTGTTCGCATTTTGGCAGATGGGTGATTAACATTCTGGCAGGAGGGGGGCTTGAGAACTCCAGCTGATAACCCTGTCTTATTATCTGCAGGATAAAGGGGCTGGAGGTGATCTCTTCCCACCGAGGGAGAAAGGTCCCCAGTCTTCCTCCCACAGTGGTGAAGTTGTCATTGAGACTTCTTGGGCTGTTCAGGAGGGTGAAAAATAGCCCCCCCGCGGCCCTTCCCTCTTTGATTCCAGGATTTTTTCTGTCCTTCAGATTTCTTCGGAGCCGAAAAATTTTTCTGGGGATAGGACTTTCAATTGAATCCCGTCTTTTTACCCTGTTTAATTGGGAAGGATTTCTTTCGGTCTGCCGTGTGATCCAGGACTGTTTCTAATCCTGGACCAAATAAGCGGTCCCCTGTAAATGGGATCCCACACAATTTGGCTTTAGAGCCCCCGTCTCCTTGCCAAGTTTTTAACCAGAGGGCTCTTCTAGCCGAATTGGTTAAGGCCGATGACCTGGCCGTCATGCGCACCGACTCCGCAGAGGCATCCGCTATGTATGCTACTCCCCGTAGTAACATGGGAAATGAGGATAATATGGTCTCCTTACCAGTCTCAGCCTCAATATGTGCCTTTATCTGAGTTAGCCAATACTCCATGTTTCTGGCTACTACCGTAATTGCCATGGCAGGCTTAAGATTTCCTAGAGCTGAGTCCCAGGCTTTCTTCAGGAGGGAGTCTGCTCGCTTATCCATGGGATCAGGGAGTGATCCCATATCCTCGAAAGCCAAGTCCGTATGCCTGGAGACTCACGAAAAGGCTGCGTCCAGTTTAGGTGATTTGTTCCAGACCGCCGAATCATCCTCAGAAAAAGGAAATCTTCTTTTCAGAGCTCCTGAAAAGAAGGGTTTCCTTTCTGGATCCTGCCACTCGCTCTTTATAGTGTCTACTAGGACTTCGTGTACTGGAAAAACCTTTTTCTTTGGTTTGCCCAGACTTGCGTACATTTGATCATGCAAAGATAATGTTTTCTTCTCTTCCTGGATTCCTAGAGTGGTGTGGATAGCCGCTATCAGGCCTTCCACCTCTTCCAGAGACAGCTTGTATCTAGAGGTTCTTTTGGATTCCCCATCCGACCCCTCTGCCTCAGATTCCCCTGGGGAATTGGGGGGTGTGCTATCGCACTCTTCCCCTTGATGTACAGAACCCGCAGGTGCCTCCCCACTTGTAGAGGGTAGTAACTGCGGTGTTGGAGCATTTTCCTGCCGTGCCGACTGGGGGGAACTCTGTGGAAGCTGGGTGTTAGCAAACAATTCCTTAAAGGATTGGAAAGTGCTAGCAAGCTCCTTGACAGAGGTGGCTAAATCTGCGTTTTGACTTTCCGTGTGTTCCTTCACTAAACTCTCCAGACATTCTTTGCATAAGGGTTTAGTCCAAGTTTCCCCCATATTCTCTTTGCAGGAAGGGCATCTCTTCTTGGAAACATGGGCTGGCTTTTTCTCTGAGGCTTTCTGTAATTTCAATATAAAAGGCATAGTTTAAAATCCACTACCTAATGCTCCCCAGCCTGCACAGCTTGCCCCACCAGAGGGTGTTGCTAGGGACGACCATCACCAAGAAGATCCCACAGTGTGACCCTCAGCCTCCCTACTCCCCTTAATTCTAAGGGAACAGAAAATGGAGCTAGTGGGAGAAGTAAGGGAGAACCACCCCAGGCCTCCTTACCTTATGGTGGCTGGTGCTGTTATCTCCCGGAGCGGTAACTGAGGTATGTGCCTCCGACATGCTTCCTGGAGTGGCTCTTCTTAACCTGGCAGCTGTCCCCCAGCTTGCAGGACGCACCAGCCTTTCATATCTGGCGCGCTCACCGCCGCGACCCGGAACCGGAAGTCGCGGTTTGCCGCCGGAAGTGCCCGCCCCTACCGGAAGTGACGTCCCCCGTCATCCGGCCCGGCTGCTCCACACCGCCGCAAGCGGGGGGCGGAATGCACCATGGCGGACGCTCTCCCCGAGCGTGGTGAGCGGGCCCCCCAGCCAAGAAACTCCGCTGAGCGAGGCTGTGGTGATAAAAATTTTCTGCGGCCGACAGGTAAGCGGGTCCCCCCCGGTGCTGTCTTTCTTGGCCGCCTTCTGAGAGTACCTGACTCCCTCTAACTTCAGCCTCCTGGCTTCAGCTAAGGCTCCTCTTGGACGGTGTCTCCCCGCTGGAGGAAACACCAGAACTGAAGCAGCCAGCTGGAGGGAGGCTTAAATCCAATAAATTGGGGCGGTGTTTCCTAAGAAGGGAGGAGCCAGGTTCTCTCAGAAGTGCCTGTCCTGAAAGACGATAAGGGAAATTTTTCATTTTTATTTATTTTAGTCAGGCACTATGGGCCACGTGATGGAAAGCAGTTTATGTAAACCAACAAATTTCCTTTTCAATTTTCTGAAGGAACTTTACGGTATGGATGGTCTCAAACAAGTTTCATTCAAAACCAATGAATGTGGTTTAAAATTTTTGGTGAAAATGTGAAGTGTAAGGGCTCATGCACACTGGACGTTTTTTTCACTGCTTCTAGAGGCTGCCTGCATGTTAACTTTTAGAGGATTTTAGAAGCAGGAGGAAAAAAAAAAAAAAAAAAAATTCTTGATGCTTCTAAATGCGTTAACGGGAAATTAGCTCTTGAGTATTCATTCATTTCAATGGCCAGAAGAAATTATTATTGTGCCCAATGAAATATTAACGCCCAAGTGCTCGACAGCTATAAATGCGCCTAAACGCGTTACACATTAACAAGGGTCAGGCTTTTTTTTTTTTTTTTTTACAAAAATCTTCTAGGAGTTGGCAGAACGCCCAGTGTGCATGAGGGCCAAAAGGTTAGCCTACTAGAAAGGCAATGTGCAAAAGTAGCTTTATTCATAACAGAGGCCAAGTTTATTTTCCTCACGTGTGTCACAGTCATATGTGAAGCCAAGGTTTTATTCGGGACATCATAGTTTCCTTCACGGATCATAAATGCAACGCCGTTTTCTCTCCAACGATTATAATCGATAGCATTAATCATTACAGCCTACAAAAAAAAAAAAAAAAAAACACATAAGCATAAGGAAATTAGGAAAGCTGGAAGAAGTTAATAGCAGAATTTTATACAATTCCTTCCAAAAAGTATTTTTTTAGCTAGTCAATGGATCTGTGGACTGTGAAAAAAAAAAAAAAAAAATGCTGTTTATAGAACAGCCGCCCAACAAAGGAAAGGGACAACACATCAGCCAGCACATTATGAATACTTGTGGCACTTCAGTTTGGCATATCCGTGGCTCCATAACTGTAAAAGTGCTTTCCTTACCAGTAAAAGTATATAAAAATCCTGATGACCTGGAAATATTGAAAAATATAAAAAAGAAGGATAGGCACGGCTAATGTTTGTAGAGGTTAAAAAATCTTCCAAATGCAGACCTGCAATCCTTGAGTAAGGAGTTTATCACATTATAGCCTCAGAGGTTTAGGTTAGAAACAGCCCCTTAGGGGCACGAGGGAAGGAAGCACCTGCTTTGCATTATGGCTGCTTTTGCTGAGATCATCTAGTGAAATGATCAGTTCCCCCATGAAGAAGTGTAAAAGTAAAACCCTACTACTTTGACACTTCATGCCAATCCATCACTTATAGTACAGCATACTTTGCTTTTAGACCAATAGGAAGCAAATGCAAGACAGCACACACAGTAACCAGGTATTCAGGGCTGCATCAAGACCAGCCCCATCAGATGGTATTTGACAAACTGCTAACCTTTCGAATCAAAAAAAAGCTGAAATCATCAAAAGGAGGGATGATGGGCAACCCCTGTGAGCATCTAGGCCTATAAACCAGAGCATAGCAACTATGCTGGAAGTAGCCGCAGGTACATTCTCTACTGGTGTTACAGACAGCCTTCATAAGAAAACTGGCCACCTTCTCTCCACTTAGAGAAGACCACCAAGTCATGAGGTACATCTCAAAGCCCTCATTACCCATGGATTGGAAGATCTGGCTCCTCACTGCCCATTACCCTCAGGGGACATCAGAGACTTTTTGGGGAGAGTGTTGTGCGGCCGCACAATAGCCCTATATTAAAGTGGATAAACAATCAACTTGTTTGGTTTTGGTCTGCTAAATAATTTGCCGTTTGAGCACAGCAGAAAAAAATAAAATAAATACAGTTAATCTTGTCAACTGTTCAGAGCAGGCCCATGTCCTCTGCACAAAAAGTAAAATTGCCCGATCTTTTCCAATTATAATAGCAAGTAGAGCACTACCTTTGACATTGCAATGCAAGACGATTTTAGAAAGGGATAACAGGAGTCACATTCTATACAAAATTAGGTCTAAACACAACATCAGCACATTTTCAATACACATTTACAGACATATATATATTTAACAGATTTTTTTAAAATACAACAGGAAATATACAACAGGAAAGAGTCCTACCCCATGGTCATGTAGCTTCATATTTAAATCCCAGTCATAGGCACCTCTTCTGGAGTCATACCTTCTTCCCAAATACTGGCGATTCTTTACATCCCAGTACCGTTCAATAGGAAAGAGCTTGGGCTCTGGAGACTGCCAGAACTTAAAGATGTATTCCAGCTCATCCCGCTCTTTGAACTAAAAAGGGGATAAAATGAAGAAATACAGGACCACGATGCAAGTGTTAAAATGGGTGATATTCAAAAATAAGAGCCATGCATCAGGCTGCAGGATCTAGCAGTAGTAGGGATCTATACATTAGTTTGGTATATAAAATAAATACATGGAGACACGATTTTAGGCAACCTATAATGGGTGTCTTGGTAGCCTTTATCATTGTGCCGGTCACACTTTTTATACCCGCTTTTAAAACAGTTTTGGTTTGCTCCTACAGCAGTTTAAGCAATTTACCATTTTGCACTTTGAATGGATGTAAAGAGAAGACTGCAGCTAAACAGGTACAACGTATGTAGGAAGACTGGTTTCATCTCTGTGTTATCACCTATGGATAGTTACTGCTTTAGTGGTTGTAAACCCTTACATATACTTAAACTAAATCATTACATTTTAAAGGTAGGCTGAAAAGCTTATGCAATGGAAGAGTTTTTTTGAAAAGGACTATGCTGAGTGGGAGTATGTGTCTTTTAAAAACTCTTGCATGCAGTACAGTAATTAAAGCATATTGTGTTGGCACAAGGACTGTGGCATATTCATGCAATGTATACAGCAAACAGGTTAAGGTTTTGTTTAACCAGGCCCGCACAAATTAGACACACCCACAGACCCACAGATTGGAAAAAAAGCACACAATGCTCTACTCCTAGTCTACTGCAGCATAAGTGACCTTAGTGGTCTAAGGCCACTATTTTATTGATTTAACCAGTTGCCAACCACCCGATGCAGATTTACCTACACGATGCTGGAGCATGACAGATGAGAGTGATGGGGAAGCCTCGCTGTCAGAATAAGGTTCTGTATTCGAACCTGTAGAGAGCAGCGGCACCCTGACAGATCGCTCTGACAACGGAGTAATGGTCCCTGCTAAGGTCAGGCGTACCCGTCCCTGTTCTTCTTTTGCTGAGGTACAACAATCGCAGGGTTCTCGTATGCATACAGCACTAGTGTCGCTCAACCTTCTGGTGAACTAGCAAGCACCAGCGGCCTAGTACATCCTGGTCATAGTCAAACCAGAACTGCAGCTGGTGTGGTGGCTAGCACAAGCAGTGTCCTGCAACCACCAATAATTCAAAGACAGGCCGTAGAGCCCATAGTGTCCATCCTGATGCGCTTGCAAATCCCAATTTGAAGCCCACCACTTCTGCAGCGCCCGTACTCCCCCCCCCCCTCCCCCATTTGTTTAGGACTTGGTGTCACCCTTATTTGGAAAGGGGTACCATTTATACTTGTACAATTATTATTACACAAGCATGCAACTTTTTAGGCATCTTTTTGATTCTGGAATTGGTGCATGTGGCACTGTGCGACCTAATCGTCTGGGCTTCCCCCAACGGCTTGTAAAGTCCTGACTTAGACAGAGGGGGATGTAATAAATTGCTAGCAGTGAAGTAGAAAGACACATGGAATGCTTTCACTCTGTCCTCCATTCACACAGATACGACAGTCCAAATTGCAACGGCGACTGGTTTTGAGAAGCCCCTGTGTCCACTAATACAACCTTAACGTGGGAGGGGTGGACTTAAACCACCAGATGATTGCGCCGCACCCAATTGCCCGTAAGGCCAGACGCTGGTACAAAAAAAAGGTCTGTAGGCTTATTCCAATTGGCTCTTCTGAACGCTTATGTGCTATACAGAGTCAGGAAGAAGTGGATCCTTCCTAAAGTTCCAGGATCATCACAGCCCTTCTGTATCCAGAAGGTGCTGTGGCCCAAATTCACAATCCAGATGCAGTGAGGTGGCTGCATGAGAAGCATTTTCCGGATGTCCTCCCTGGTACCCCTACCCAAAGAGCACCCCAAAGAAGAGGTCGTGTCTGTAGAAAAACATGGCTATAGGCATGACTCCCGTTATTTTTGTCCCTCCTGTCCTGGCCAACCTGGTCTCTGCATCGGGGACTGTTTCCGTCGCTACCACACACTAGTAGAGTATTAGTATAGGGCAGGGGTCTCCAAACTTTCTAAACAAAGGGCCAGTTTACTATCCGTTAAGCTTTAGGGGGGCCGGACTGCCTGGTGGGAGTAGAAAATGCCATGCTGTCAATGGGAGTAAGCAATACCCCATCATTGGTTTTAATAGGGGGGGGGGGGGGAATAGTGCCCCATCATTGGCATCAGTGGGAGTAATAGTGCCTCAAGGGCCAGATAAAGGCAAGCAAAGGGCCACATATGGCCCCTGGGCCACAGTTTGGAGACCACTGGTATAGGGTATAGCACAGCACAGTCTAGGGTACACTTGACACAGGGTCTCGAAAGATCTTTGACAGCTATTACATTTTGAGAGACACTAGCCTGGAAAGTTTTAAAGTTTTTTTTTTTTTACAGAAAAAGCCCAAATTAGTTGTTTTATGGAGTTCATTTTCTGTTCTTTAGAACTGTTATACTGTAACGATTTATTGTTACCGTTTTGCATTGTTAATCATAGTTTGCTGTGCAGATACCACCATTCTACTGTAATGTCTATTATAATGTAATGTTTTATTACGGTTTTTCCATTGTTAACCATAGTTTTCTTTGCAGATACCCCCATTCTATTGTTTTACTGCACTGTATACCATTATAATGTAATGTTTTATTGTTACCGAGTTTCATTGTTAACCATTGTTTGCTTTGCAGGTACGCCCATCAGCTGCAGCACTAGTTTAATTCTGACAGCAAGAGCGTTTCCTCTCAGCATATATGTAAATCAATGATTGCAGCTCTGTGGGAGGGGATATCACCACCGCAGTTTCAAGAAAAGAAAAAAAAAAAAAAAAAAGAAGAAGAGCATATATGGCGAAGCATAAGGAATGGGGTGGACACAGAGGGCGATCTCCCCTATGCTTCGTCATATATTTATTAACGCTTTTCTTGGCAGAGATTTCTTCATCCACATTAATCAATTCGAAAGTAGGAATCTGCCATGTTCTTTTTTTTTTTCGTTCAGCCCACAGGCTGCATGGAAAAATGTAAAGATAATCCTAGCAGATAATTAGCCGGCTTTTAGAAGGAAGGAAGGAAGACCGGTCACTACTTGTAATAAAAAAAAAAAAAAAAAAAAAAAAAAATTATATTTATATATATATATAAAGTATTTTTTGGGGGGGGGGGGGGTTCAAATAAAGATTTGTTTTCCCCCATGTAAACAAAAAAAAAAAAAAAAAGTCAGAAAAAGGCTGGTCTTCAAGTTGTTAGAAGAGTGGGTGGTGTGTGGCATAAGCTAATATTGGGAATAAAATTCCAGGCCAGTTCAAACACCCCCCCCCCCCTCCCAATCTATTTGCTGAGAGGCATGTTGAGTCCATGGAATATTTTATATTTTGCCACAAATTTCGGGAAAAATTACTAATTTTCAAAAGGGAGAATTTAATGAACCGACAGAACCAGGTTCAAATCCCATGGGGACAGAGGAGAACTTAAAGGCGGAGTAAAAAGATGAACCCCCTGAAGGTATGTAAGCCTCAATGAATGGGAAGCCAAAACGGTCTTTGAAAAAAAAGACTGCCGAGGCAGAAACTTGGCCTTTTACGGTGCTCAAAGGCCAGTTCCTGATTCAACCCCGTTGAAAAAAGGCCAGAATCTGAGCCACCGAAAAGGAACGAAGATGGACTCCGCGAACCTCACCAGGAAATGTACGCCTTCCACATATGATAAGCTTTCAAGATGTAGATTTCCTCGCCTTCAACATGGTTTGAATCACCGAGCCAGACAAGCCCCTGTCCTTTAGCACCTGGCTCTCAACAGCCAGGTCGTCAAAGCCAACGACTGTAAAACAGGATGGAAGATTAGCCCTCGAGACAGATTGTTCCTGAGAGGACACCTCCAGGGCACATTGGCAACCAGTCGCACCAGGTTGACGAACCAAGACCGGCATGGCCAGTCCAGAGCCACCAGAATCCCTTTGTTCTCGATCCTGCGTAGAAGTCGCGGAAGAAGCTGGAGCGAAGGAAGGCGTAAAATCAGATGGTAAAAGGCTCCTTGGAGCCACCAGAGCATCCGTGTCATCTGCGACCTGGCCACGAACCTCAGCACCTTTCTGTGGAGCCAGGACGTCAACAGAGCCACCTCGGAGGTGCCCCACCGCAGACCTATCTGATAAAACCCATCCAGATGAAGGGAATATTCCCCTGGTCCAATGCCTGAGATAATCCGCCTGCCAATTTACCACGCCGGAAAAGTACACGGCAGAGAAGGCAAGAACAATCTGCCCACCAGAGAATGACAAACACCTCCAGGGCTGCTAACACTCTTGTGCCACCCTGGTGATTCACAAAGCCATGGCATTGTCCAACTGAATCCGCACTGGGAGCCCCCCCAGAGCTGCTCCGCCTAATGATCCAGGCAAAGCCTGATCGCTCGCAGTTCCAAGACAATCGACGGGCAATCGTGACTCTTCCAGCGTCCAACAGCCTTAAATCGAGTTCAGCCCCAGGACCCCTCCCCACCTGGACAGGCTGGCATCTGTCATGACTACTGTCCAGTACAAAAGGAAATTAATTGCCCTGTAGCAAGGTTTGGGAGCGCAGCCACCAGACCAGAGAACTCTGTCGCCTGACTCAGACAAATCATACTGTCCAATCACTTGGGACACTTGTCCCATTTGGCCAGAATCTCCTTTGAAGAAGGAGTCTCGTGTAGAACTGTGCAGACGGAACCGCCTTAAAAAAGGTGGACACCATCAGGCCCCAACACCCGCATACACGCCCGAAGGGACGCGACTTGTGGGCTAACAGTTGAAATCGCAGAATGCAACTTCCCCAAAAGGTAGGAAGACTCTGGCTAGAGCTGAATCCAGAGTCAGCCCAAAATAATTCAATCTCCTGGTGTGAACCAGGGCAGACTTCTGAAATTCAGAAGCCACCCAAATCTTCCTGCTAAGTCTGGAAAGTAATTTCTACAGAGCAGACGGAGACTCTGCTCACAAGAGTAGGTCGTCCAGCTATCCAAGCTTAGCAATCCCCCGCTAACACAGCAATGCGAAGACCGGGGCCAACACTTTCGTGAGAAACTGAGGAGCGGAGGCTAGACCAAAGGGTAACACCACAAACTGATAGTGCTACTTCTCAGAGTGAAGCAGAGGAAACGCTGTCAGGTACAAAAAGGAATGTGCAGGTAGGCATCCTTGACGTCTAAAGAAGCCAGGGAACCCCCTTGATGCAGGGACGCCACCACCGTCCAAAAAGGACGTCATGAATTATTGCACCCGCATAAAAAGGTTCAGGGCCTTGAGGTCCAGAATAGGACGAACTTGACCTTCTTGGGAACCATGAAAAGGGTTTGAATAAAAAAACCCTGAAAAGGTTCTGACACTGGAACCAGGACGATCATGCCCTTGGACAAGTCTTGCCCTGCCCATAACAGAGCTTGCAGCCGAGCCAGGGCCAGGTGCACATTGGAAGGAAAGTACCTTTCCGGAGGACAAGAAAATTAAATTCCATCTTGGAACCAGGTACAATCACCTGATGGACCCACTGGTCACTGACCTAAGGAGGTCCACGGCCCCGGAACCAGCGAAGACATCACCCCATCCCAGATATGGATGGGGTCAAGCCGTCATGATGAATGGGTCATATCAGCAGGTCTGGAAAAGCTTGCTCTCCGATTTCCAGACCAAGGCCACTAGAAACCTCTCGAAGAGGCCTTAAAAACCTTTCTAAAGTCTGAGGGACGAAAAAAAAAAAAAAAAAAAAACTTCTCGTGGGCTGAAATCATCCAGGGTAGCCCCGAACAGGCACTCGCCCTGAAAAGGCAATTCAGTCAGATCCTTCTTAGAGGTATGATCCGCAGACCAACACTTCAGCCACAAAATACGCTTAAGCACCACTGCCAAGATAGCGTAGAGACTCACAGGAACCAGATCCAAAGATGCATTGCAGACAAATTGCAAACCCTGGACCAACCGGTCTGCCAGTTTGTCATGGGTGGGGGGGGGGGGGTTAAACCAGTCGCCCCCCCAGGGTCAGAGGCAAAAGCATCGCCCACCTCATCCATGTCCGAGACACCCGAATGGAGGTAAAAAAATGCCCCAATAAGGCACCAGCCATAGTAAACATGTAAACGGGTCTAGAGATTCTGCCTGCCTGTCAGCCGGAGTCCTAAAAGCTGGGAGTCTACCACCAGAAACATGGTTGCCTTAGTCAACCTGGAAAATAGGGGCACCCGCTGCCGGTGGCAGCATCCACTGCTTCAGAATCTACTTGGCAAGGGATATCGGACAGCAAAGCATCTTGGGACCATCGTATTAGACGTACCCAGTACTCAGAGACACAATTGTCAAAATAAGCTGGATAAGAGAAAACCATAACCGCACGGGATGGTTTATGGGTGACAAATGCAACAGATATGGCTGCATCCTCCAACATAAATCACTCCTGCACTGATGCAATCAATGCATCTACCAGCGCCTCTTGTGTGGCGCAGCAGCCATGGAGGATCATCCTCACTGTCTGACAAGTCAGAGAAACGTGGATTCAGACCCCGAAGAGTGGTCCCATCAAACATCAAATGCAGGATCTGATGAGAAAGCATCAATTTTCGGTTGTGCGGCCCAGTAGGCCGTACCCAAAATTTTCGCCTGTGAAGGCGCGATCCACGGGAGACCTATGACCAGCCAGGGAGCGGAGGGGAGATGGACATCCCTTGGTACAATGGCAGCATTAGCCACAACTGGGGCTGCCCCAGAGATGGTCCAGCCAGTAGGCCGCAAAGCCGCGGCCTAAATTTTTGGCCTGCTACCGAGCCACCTGCCCCCCAGGCCCACCAGCTGTCCCAAGGGAACCAAAAAAGGCCCAACGAGGGTGACAGGGGGACAGCGCGCCCGCAGGCACCAAGGCCAGGGGCACCAACAGCCTGGGCACTAGCCACCCTCCCCCACCATGAGCACTGGCAGACAAGCCAGCTCAATGCTACCCAAGGAGGGGGAGGGGGGGGCCAATGCCACCCAAGGAGGAAGAGAACCCCAGTTGGATTAACCACCCCAGGGGAGTACCCGCGCCCCACACGGAAACCAGGAAAGGAGAAGAGGGGGCCGTTACTTACAGATCCACCAAAGTGGGGGAGCTGTCGGCCAGAAGGAATGCTGCGACTAAGGCTGAGACCTGGTTGTATGCGACCATGCGAGATGTTTAACACGTGGGCCAGCCCTCGTCCAATGGGGCTAGGTCGCAGCTGACCGAGCACGGAGATACGGTCTATATGCGCTCGCTGGCCAAGCTGAGGGGACCACTGAAACTGCAATAGTCCAGCCCGTCGCTCAGCCCGGCAGTTGCAAGAAGATCACAGGAAAAAAACGGGATAAGAAAAAAAAAAAAAAAAAAACTGGGAAGACTGGGTCCTACTTCTAAACTAGGCAAGCGAAACACTGAGTATCTCTAAGCAGAGAGGGGGGGGGGGGGGGGGTTATGTCAGCTGAGGACGGCCCACAAATAAAAGTGCTTTGTGTTCTAGACTCATCAATCCCATTTCCCTGATGTCACTTTGTTAGTGAAAGCGAATGGCTGAGGGGACTATACTAAAAAACATCACATATTAAAGCATGAAATTTCATGGAAATGCATCTAAAAAATTCCTGCTGAACCTACGGAATTTCAATCCATCAATGGCAACCAATCATTAAAACCACAGCTGACCCAAGTGGACCACACAAATGATTGTCAGAGGATAACTTAACATTTACAGCCAAGTCCTTTTGAAAACTAGTGCAAGACCGATTTCCATCCAAGAGGAAAAATAAATGCTGATTCAATATCTTCTGCATGGGATTTCCTAATAGGATGAAAATATGAGCATTATGTTTTGTTAGTCCACCTAAAAGCCAAATGGGACACAAAGGACCTTTAAACCCTAACTGAACTGCATTTAGTTAACTAAAACAAACATTTGATATAAAAGTTTTATAATAAAAATTATTGTTCTCACTTTTTTTTATCCTTAGTTGGAGGTCAAACGTTGTCACACACAGTCACTGCCAAGTGTAAATGTGCCAACCCTAGCAGCAGCAGGGCAAGACATCTGTCCCTCTGTGACCTGGTCACTGCCAGTCTGAAATGCATTTCTTGGGGTGGGCTTCCTGATGGTTACCACAATGGACTCCACCTGTCTAAAAGGGACGTGAAACGACCATGTACAGTCACCAACAGAAGACTACGTATAAAAAGGTGACCACTACCATAAAATGTATAGAGACCTGTACAGTAGGTAGTGCCAGAATATGACATTCTGGATCCATCATCAGATACCTAATAATTAAAATGATCAAAAATTACAATAAAGATATCTAACGCTTTACAAGTCCACACATTAATTTCAGCGAAAAGACACACCTTGATGGAGGAAATGTTCAACTGTGGAAGGACACTCTGCTGATACTCTGGATCAGTAACACAACGAATAAACATTCCACATTTCTCTTGCAGGTAGGTGGCAGTCTTGCTACGAATAAGGCTATTTCCGAAAAGCTCAAGAAATATTTCACACTTTTCTGCAGACAGAAATATGGGAAAAACATTTAAAAGTTTATTTATGGTCAAACATGCAAAAATCGCATACTCATTTCCACGTTGTATTTAGCCAGCTCCAATTAATCTGAAGAGTTTTAAATTTTGAAAACTTTGTGAAGAATCCCACACAATTAATTCCTTGAATTCTGTGACATGTATTCGCTATACCCTGTGATTAGGCACTGCTGCGTCACATTTCACCGAGCCTGCCTTCTGAAGCACAAAAGGTTCAGAGAGGAGGAGTTTCTGAAAGCGGAATCACGGCTTGTAGGCAGCAAGGTACCCATTGGGATATGAAGGCCTTAGGAATGGAAAGTATACAGCATATACAGCATAGGAGAAGCTGCAAAGCATGCAGAAAGCGATAATCAACAAAAAACACACCATGAAAAAGGATATTTTTAAAATGACGAAAGATGGTTTCCACTTTAAAGTGATATAGTATATGGAAAATTAAAAAAATGCTAATTGTTCCAAAAGCGTACCCTTTAAACATAAACCTTTTGTCGGAAAGGTCTCCTAAAAAAAAAAAAAAACTGTAGTGAAATTTCTGGTATGGAATGTCCTTGAGCACCTCTATGCATGCATCCTAGCTGTATACAGTGCATCCAGAAAGTATTCACCGAGCTTTGCTTTTTCCGCATTTTGTTATGTTACAGCTTTATTTCAAAATGGATTAAAATTCATTATTTTCCTCAAAATTCTAAAAACAAATACCCCATAATGACAATGTGAAAGAAGTTGGTTTGAAATCTTTGCAAATTTTTAATTTTTATTTTTTTAAATAAAACACACATGTACAGAACTATTTACAGCCTTTGTTCAATACTTTGTTGAAGCACCTTTGGCACCAAATTACAACCTGAAGTCTTTTTGATTATGTTGCTACAAGCTTGACATACCTAATTTTTGGGCAGTTTCTCCCATTCTTCTTTGTAGGACCTCTCAAGAGCCATCAGGTTGGATGGAGAGCATAGTGCACAGCCATTTTCAGATCTCTCCAGAGACAATCGGGTTCAAGTCTGGGCTACAGCTGGGCCACTCAAGGACATTCACAGAGTTGTCCCGTAGCAACTCCTTTGTTATCTTTGCTGTGCGCTTCGGGTCCTTGTTCTGTTGGGAGATGAACCTTCGCACCAGTCTGAGGTCCAGAGCACTCTGGAGCAGGTTTTCATCAAGGATATCTCAGTACATTGCTGCATTCATCTTTCCCTCGATCCTGACTAGTCTCCCAAGTCCTGCCACTGAAATGATGCTGCCACCACCTTGCTTCACTGGAGGGATGGTATTAGCCAGTTATTGAGCGGTGCCTGGTTTCCTCCAGACAGGATGCTTGCCATTCACGCCAAAAAGTTAAATCTTTATTTTTTTAATCAGACCAGAGAATTTGGTTTCTCATGGTCAGAGAGTCCTTCAGGTGCCTTTTGGCAAACTCCGGACGGGCTGTCATGTGCCTTTTACTAAGTGGCTTTCATCTGGCCACTCTACCATACAGGCCTGATTGATGGAGTGCTGCAGAGAATGTTGTTCTTCTGGTAGGTTCTCCTCTCTCCACAGAGAAATGCTGGAGCACTGCTAAAGTGACCATCGGGTTCCTAAATACCACCCTGAATACGGTCCTTCTCAGCAGATCACTCAGTTTGGCTGGGTGGCCCGCTCTAGGAAGAGTCCTGGTGGTTGTAAACTTCTACCATTTATGGATGGAGGCTACTGTGCTCATTGGGACCTTGAATGCTGCAGACGTTTTTCTGTACCTTTCCCCAGATCTGCGTCACGATACAATCCTGTCTGAGGTCTACAGAGAATTCCTTGGACTTCATGGCTTGGTTTGGGCTCAGACATGCCCAGTTAACTATGGAACCTTATATAGACAGGTGTGCCTTTCACAAATCAACTGAATTTACCACAGTTGGACTCCAATCAAGTTGTAGAAACATCTCGAGGATGATCAGTGGAAACAGGCTGCACCTTAGCTCAATTTTGAGTGTCATGGCAAAGGCTGCGAAAACTTATGTACATGTGGATTTTTTTTCATTTTTATTTTTAATAAATTTGCTAATATTTCAAACAAACTTCTTTCAAATTATCATTATGGAGGTATTGTTTGTAGAATTTTGATAAAATTAATGAATTTAACATTCTGGAATAAGGCTGTAACATAACAAAAATGTGGAAAAAGTAAAGCGCTGTGAATACTTTACAGATGCACTGTATCTCCAGCATGAGATTTGAGGTGCTATGTCTTCATCTGCTCATCTTAGTAGATTTAGGGAGGTCACCACTGCTGCTCATTGTCCTTATTGCTGCAAGTTCAGGATATACGAAAAAGCAAAATCTTTGCTCCAAAAAGATGGCTACCTCCGCACAAAAGGCACAGAGCAGAACAAAAGGAAGCAAGCCAGTAATGGGGTTAGAGGTCAGCTGCTGGGAGACCCTGGGCAATTCTGGTGACAAGTGCCCTTTACTTGCCTTTTCTGGGCACAGTTAAGGTCATCTTTAAAACCCAGGTTTTTTGGCACCTGTAACATATGCTAGTTGCCTGAGAAAATTGTGTCAAATGGAAGGCAACCAATCTGCTTTAACACATTTTCATTTTCGAAGTTGAGAAATAAAAAAAAAAAAAAAAAAAAAAGAAGAAGGGTTTTGATAAAATGAGCAGAGGATCAGGTGGTGACCTGAATCTGAAAAAACCCAGGACTCCTGACACCACTGGGCTCAAGTATGGAAAGAGATAGAATTGTTCAAGCTCTAGAAAAAAAAAAGGCAAAAAACAACCCAGCAAGGTGTAAAAGAAGGAAAATTACCATAGAAACCTGGCAATCCGCAACCCTGAAAAATGGGGAGGGAAGGATATATTGAAACCAACGAGGGTTGTGTTATGGCAACAAGGAGTAAGGCTCTAAAGTGGAGGAACTAACCTTTCCACGTAGTGAGGAGGAGAGTTTCAGTGACCCTTGGGGGGGGGGGGGGGGGGGACGACGACAAGGCAGGGGCTGCCTCGAAAGAGGCCACCAGCAGAACCTGAAAGAAATTCTCAAGGAGCCTTAAGGGAAAGGTCCAGAGCTAGATCTGTAGTCAGTTACAACTAGGTGTATTTAGCTAGTGTCTAGTACGCACTGCCTCATCATTGGGGTCGATTTACTAAAATTGAAAAATGCATAATCTGGTGCAGCGGTCCATACAAATTAATTAGCTTCCAGATTTTTTTTGTCATAGCTTAATTGAGCAGCTCATTGGTTACCATGCACACCTGCACCAGATATTGCACTCTCCAGTTGTAGTAAAATCAACCTCAATGGGTTACTGTAGCCAGGAAAAGAAGCCTAAAAATGAACGATCATAATTTTGGTGATGAAAAAAACTTCAGCAGCCTCCATCTAAATGTCAGTGCCTCGCCTTCGGAAATATAGCGACTTCTGCAAATACAAGAATATAGCCAGGAGAAGGGAGACAAAAGAGCATTTACAGCTTTATCCACACATTTTTTTGCACATCTGTGAGGGAGCGTGAATCAGGGCTATAGAGCAGTGATACCAAAAAGACCTTGTCCCACAACAAAAGGGGACGGGACAACTATCATCCTGCAGGGAACTTTGACTGTTCCATATGCTCTTGCCCTAAAGTGTAACTTGCCATAGCTAAGTGAGGATTTTCCCCTGAGGGTTATTCACAGAATGGTTGTGGACTGAGGGGGGGGGGGGGGGGGTATTCATCTGGTATGAAGGAATAACAACCACCCAAATAATAACCGTTTCTGTGGCTGTGTCTTCGAGGTATCAAAGGGTGTGACAGTAAATAATCTTGCATCTTTGCCGGAAGATGGCATCCGGAAAAGGGTTCGTGTCAGAATAGGAGTGAAAAAAAAAAAAAAGGAAAGGTAGATTGCTTCATAACCTGTGACTTCCAAACCACTTGTGCACCTAGCACCGCAGTGCTTTGTAGGATAAAAGGATACAGTATCGTGTGCACTAAAAGTCAATATAATGATCCAACTAAACATGTATAGCCAGAAACCGATATGTAGGAGTACAGGGAAACTTGGTCTTACCTTGCCTAAGTCACTGGTCCCATTCAGGGTCCAGACTTCACTCCTCATGGTGGGCATACCCCAAAGGGAACTTCATGGTCTGAGTATCATAGGAGTAGATCACTGCCCTGGATCAGTATATACAGCCAATTACATTTGTTGAACCACGTGCCAGCCAAGGTGAGCACCAAACACAGGATCCAGTGTCCAAACCAAACATTATAGGCTGGCCCCGCTACTGCAGGGCCCATGTATGGTTCCAAAGGGTAATCTATCCCCAAAACGGGTAGTGAGCCATAAGGCAATAAGTAGTCAGATCTCGATAGAAGCATCAGTTGAACAGGGGAAAAGGAAAAGGGGGGGGGGGGGGGAGACTAAGTTATATGAATACACAAGGCTTATTCCAGTGTCCATTTACCTGAAGGTAGCCCATGGTCTAAGAATCAATCCCCATGTGCTGCAAGATTAAGATAGAGAATTCTTCCAGTATAGATGCAGCTACCATTAGTTGTATTAGTGAAGGAAAAAGGACTGCAGAACATTGCATTTCTCTTTTTATTTTTTTAAGGAGTCTTGACTGGTTTCATGAAGAGCAAGTATTGTGAAATGTGCACAGGATGACCTTTGTAGCTCATTTTACCTGTGCCACAGATGACTTTGATTTGACGTGTACATCACAATTTTACCTTGTAAACCCATTTGTTCTGACGTTTCTAGTGCTAAAGTCAAAAACAACATTTGCCGGGCCAACAGCTCCAGGTCACTCTCGATTATGAAGAACTGAAAAGTGAAATGAAAAGGAAAAAAAAAAAAAAAAAAAAAAAAAGCAAATCCAAAATTATGCTGGGCATACAATAAAACTGCTTTCAAAGCAGAGAATACAGAGCAATACAAAATGGTGTTAACCACTTAAGCCTCGGAAGATTTTACCCCCTTCCTGACCAGGGCCTATTTTGCGATTCGGCACTGCGTGACATTAAAACGGACAATTGTGCGGTCGTGCGACGCTGTACCCAAATGAAATTGATGGCCTTTTTTTCCCCACAAACAGAGCTTTCTTTTGGTGGTATTTGATCACCTGTGCAATTTTTTGATCATGCGCTATTAATAAAAAAAAAAAAAAAAAAAAAAAAGCGACGATTTTGCAAAAACAACAATATTTTTCACATTTTTTTTTTATATGAAATTCCCCAAAAAAAAAAAAAAAAAAAAAAAAAAGTAAAAATCAAAATTTAACATTTTAGGCCAGTTTGTTTTCCGCTACATACGTTTGGTAAAAAAAAAAAAAAAAACTCGCAATAAGCGTATTTTGATTGGTTTGCACAAAAGTTATTGCATTTACTAACTAAGGGAAAGATCTTTGTCTTTTTTTTATTTTTTGTTTAACGAGTAATGGCGGCGATCTGCGATTTTTTTTGCGGGACTGCGACATTGCGGCGGACAGATCAGACCCTTGACTGACATTTGACACTTTTGGGAGTACCAGTGACATTACTACAGTAATCAGTGCTAAAAATATGCACTGTTACTGTAAAAATGACACTGGCATGGAAGGGGTTAACTTTATCGTAGGAGGGGTTAAGTGTGTCCCTAGGGGCATGTTTCTAACTGTGAAGGGATGTGGCTGTTTGTGTAACAGAGAAATACGATCCTGCATAGCAGGACCGTATGATCTCTGTTCTTACACAGGGGAGAATGACAGGCGGCTTTGTTTACATTAGCCGCCTGCCTTTCTCCCTCTCCACCCAACGATCGCGAGTGACCAGCGGACATCGGGTCCGCCGGTCACACGCGTGGGAGGGTCAGCGAACTAACGGAGGCGGGAGCGCGCCTCCAGCACCGCGTGCTCGCCCCCTAGAGCCTCACAGGCTAGTGACGTAGCCCTACGTCACTTTGCCTGTGAGGGGCTGACTGCCGCCGTATATAGTCATGCGGCAGTCGGCAAGTGATTAAGCATACACTGGTGATGAGGCTTTTCTGTAAGCACGTGTTTTGACAGTCATTTCATTAAAATATTGCTATTGTAAAAAACTCATAAAAAAGATACTGGAAATGAAGTCTGTCAGTTCCTCAGGTTAAACAAAACATATAAAAAAAATAATAATAATAATAATAATAATAATAATAAACACACACACACATACATACATATACATGTTTATATATATATATATATATATATATATAAACATGTGCCTTTGCTCAATACTTTGTTGAAGCACCTTTGGCACCAATTACAGCCTCAAGTCATTTTGGAGTATGATGCTACAAGCTTGGCACACCTTTTTTCGGCAGTTTCTCCCATTCTTCCTTGCAGTACCTCTCAAGCTCAATCAGGTTGGATGGGGAGTGTTGGAAAACAGCCATTTCCAGATCTCTCTAGGCATGTTCAATCGGGTTCAAGTCTGGGCTCTGGCTGGGCCACTCAAAGCCATTCACACAGTTGTCCCATAGTCACTCCTTTGTTGTCTAGGCTATGTGCCTAAGGTCGTTCTGTTGCAAGATGAACCTTCACCTCAGTTTGAGGTCCAGAGCAGGTTTTCATCAAGGACGTCTCAGTACATTGCTTCATTCATGTTTCCCTCGATCCTGACTAGTCTCCTAGTTACTGCCGCCGAAAAACATCCCCACAGCATGATGCTGCCACCACCATGCGTCACTGTAGGGATGGTATTGGCCAGGTTAGGAGTGGTGCCTGGTTTCCTCTAGACATGATGCTTGCCATTCAGGCCAAAGAGTTCAATCTTTGTTTTATCAGACCAGAGAATTTTGTCCTTAAGGTGCCTTTTGGCAAACTCCAGGTGGGCTGTCATATGCCTTATACTGACGAGTGGCTTCTGTCTGGCTACTGTACCATACAGCCCTAATTAGTGGAGTGCTGCAGAGATGGTTGTTCTTCTGGAAGGTTCTCCTCTCTCCACAAAGAAACACTTAGAGCTCTGTCTAAGTGACCATTGGGTTCTTGATTACCTCCCTAAGGCCTTTCTCCACCAGATGCTCAGTTTGGCCAGGCAGCCCACTATAGGAAGAGTCCTGGTGGTTCCAAACGTCTTACATTTATGGGATTTATGGAGGTCACTGTGTTTATTGGGACCTTTAATGCTGCAGACATTTTTCTGTACCCTTCCCCAGATCTGTGCCTCGACATAAATCCTGTCGGAGGTCTACGGACAATTCCTTGAACTTCATGGCTTGGTTTGTGCTCTGAAATGCACTGTTAACTGTGGGACCTTATATAGACAGGTGTGTCCGCCTTTCCAAAACATGTCCAATCAACTGAATTTACCACAGGTGAACTCCAATCAAGTTGTAGAAACACCTTGTGGATGATCAGTGGAAAACGGCTGAACCTGAGCTCAATTTTGAGTGTCATGGCAAAGGCTGTAAATACTTATGTATATGGGATTTTTTTGTTTACTAAATTTGCAAAGATTTCAAACAACTTTCACATGATGATTATGGGGTATTGTTTGTAGAATTTTCAGGAAATACTGGATTTTTATCTTACCGTAAAACCCTTTTCTCTGAAGTTCATTGACAGATGCAGCTCCATATTCTTCTTAACCATTGGGTTATGCTGCCCCCTACAGAAGTAGGAAACTAGGCAGGAAAAAAAAAAAAAAAAAACACACCTTTACCATGCCTATGGGGCAGTCCCTGAAGGCATACACCCACTCGCTCTGCTACAGGATTCAGTTTTGTTGCAAGCAGCGTCAGAAGTTTAAAAAAAAAAAAAAAAAAAAAAAAAAAAAAAACACCCAACCCACTCAGAAAGAGGGGCGGGTTCTGCGTCTGGCAATGTACTTCAAAGAAAAGGATTTTACGGAAAGTCAAAAATCCAGTTTCTCTATCCTCCATTGACAGATGCAGCTCCATATTCCTCTTAACCATTGGGAAGTCCCAAAGCAGTATTTGCATGAGGGGTGGGAAAACAACGCAGAGAAAGAACGTAATTCCCCAAATGCAAAACTTAGCCAACCAGGTAACATGGAGCTCCCCAGGAACAACTGGAGCTCACCTAGAAATAACATACACCCTCAAAGAGAAAAATTGCTCTTTTAAACAGCAGCCTGCAAAACTTGCGGCCAAAAGAAGCATCCAAGGATGCCAACACATCTACTTTGAAGAATTTAGTGAACGTGTGCACAGACAACCAAATTGCCGCCTTGCAAACTTGTATTACTGATGCCTGATGGCGAAAAGCCCAAGAGGCACTCAGCACCCTTGCAGAATGTGCCTTCACAGGGAAAAGGTGGAACCTGACCCTTAAGTGAATACGCCTGTACCAACGTCTGCCTGATCCATCCAGATATGGTGGCAGCAGACGCAGCCAATCCCTTCAGAGGTCATTCCGTGAGGACAAAAAAAAAAAAAAAAAAAAGTCTACATTCCTGAGAGACTCAGCAAGGCAATTTCCTTGGGATGCTTGGGCTTAGGTCAGAGTGAAGGCAGCACAATGTCTTCATTCAATGGTAATCAGAAACCACCTTAGGAAGAAACGACTGATTAGGTCGAAGTACCACTTAATCTCTGTGGACCACCAGAGAAGGAGGAGAATGGCAGGACATCGCCGCCAATTCAGACACTCTGTGGGCAGAGGTAATAGCCACCAAAAAGGCTACCTTCTGTGACAGTATAAGCAGCAGAGAAATCTCCCTAAGTTTTCAAAGGGAGGTTTTTGAAGGACAGTACCAAGTTAAGAGCCCACGGAGGTAACGGGGATCGCATCGGAGGAGCCACATTTAGAACTTCCTGGGTAAAAGTGTGAATCAAAGAATGTGTAGCTAAAGGGTGTTGGAAAAACACAGCCAAAGCTGACACCTGGCCTTTAATAGTACGCAAGGCCAACCACTCTTTGGAGGAAAGCCAAAATCCTAGCCACTGAAAAGGAGCGTGGATGCACTTTAATCGATTCACACCATGAGATGTACAATTTCCACATATGATGATAAATCTTCCTGGAGGTAGATTTTTTTAGCATTCAACACTGTAGCAATCACTGAGTCAGAAAGACCCCTATCCTTCAATACCTGGCTTTAAAACAGCCACGCCGTTAAAGCAGGATGGAATATAGGCCCTTGAGACAACAGATCTTCCCTGAGAGGAAGTCTCCAAGGGAGCATCGGCAACCAAACTTACCAGGTCTGCATACCAAGACCGACAAGGCCAGTCTGGGGCCACCAGAATGACCGGAATCCCTTCCATCTCTATTCAGTGCAGAAGCCTCTGCAGAAGTTTCAGCGGAGGAAACGCATAGATTAGCCAATACTGACCCCAAGGAGCAACCAGTGCATCTGTGGCATCGGCCAGAGGATCCCGAGAACCGGCTACAAACCTCTTTACCTTCTCGTTGAGCCGAGAAACTAACGGGTCTACATCGGGTCACCGGACACACAACAGGTGAAACCCCTCCAGGTGCAGGGACCATTCCCCCTGATCCAACACCTAACGACTCAAGTAATCCGCCCGCCAGTTCTCCACTCCGGTTATATGCACGACGGAGAGGGCTGGAACAAAATTCTCTGCCCATATCCTGTCTCCTCCCGGGCCGCCAGGACACTCTTGGTGCCCCCTTGAGGATTGACGTAAACCATGGCCGTGGCATGGTCTGAATATTGAGCGGAAGTCTGGAGTCTCAGAGTCCAGGTCCCCTGGACACAGCTTTCCAAGTACTCCACCCCCAGCCGGATAGGCTGCCATCCGTGGCTACCTTGGTCCAATACAATGATAGGAAGGAATTGCCCTGATGCAAGGCCAAGGAACGGAGCCATCACAGAAGAGCACTTCTTGCGCTTTGACTCAACCAAATCAGATTGACCAAAGATTTTGGATCCTTATTCCACTTGACAAGAATACCCCTTTGCAGAGTCCAGAGTCAGTCGAATGGACTATTCAAAACCTCTGTACCCGCAAGAAGCGATTCAGAGCCTTGAGGTCCAGAATTGGAAGCACTTTACCTTCTTTCCTGGGAACAGTAAACAGGTTTAATAAAACCCTTGAAAGCGTTTCCAAGAGGGAATCAGCACAAACACCCTTTGCGACAGCAGATCTTGTACCGCCTCTCGTAGATCCCTAAACCAATCTGAAGATGGGCGTAGATTGGATGGGAAGAATCTGTCCGACAGTCGGAACCTGAATTAGATCTTGTGACCCGATTGGAGCAGCTCGTCGGCCCATTTGTCCTGAATCAAGGAAGTCCCTGGCTCTGGACAGAAAACGAAGACGTCCCCCCACCCCAGATACGGATGAGGGCGGCCCTTCATGCAGACGGAGATTTATCCGCAGATCTGGAGGGGGCCTGTTCTCGACTTACCAGACCACGTCTACTATGTCAAGGGTCCCATTATGCAGTGACTTGCCCTTAGCGGATAGGAGGAAGAAGAGTACTCTTCCCACTTGTGAGTCCTTTCATCCAACAAAGTACCAAATAGGCGGTCCCTTGTAAAAGGGGAGATCTGATAGAGTATTTTTAGAAGCCAGGTCCGCAGACTAGCTTTTTTGCCACACCATGCGTAGTTACCATTATTGCGTTTAGAACAACTCCACTGACTCGCGACAATTTTGTCCCAGTAGGCAGGAAAAGGGAGTACCTTTGCCGCTTTTAGTGGATCTGTGGGCCCCGAGGGGACCGACTCTCCCCATCCCCATGTTAAATTTTTTTCTGCACGGATTCAATCAGTGCATCCACCAGCGCCCTTGCATGCGCAGTTAAAAAGGAATCATCCTCACCGCAGAGCATCCGAAGTGCGTGGACGCAGACCCAGTAGAGTCGCTATATGCCAAGCTCATCCTCAGAGCATAACAAGTAGGGGAGGTCGCCGACCATAGTCCCGCAAGGAGACGCCAGCTAAAGTGCCACAAAAAGACCCCTATTAGACCCAAAGGTCGTCCACCATAAATTACATAAAAAAGGACATAGCCTACCGTGACACAGACAGAGTACCCCCACACAACAATGCCCCCACGGCGCCCCCCCGGTTCAAGAGGGGTGTCAGGCAGTCCATATGTCCACCACCCTGAGGGGGGAGAGGGACACCTATCGGCTGCTCTATCACCCCGGTCAGCAGCTCAGACAGCCTGGTTAACAGCTCAGTCGGCAGCTTGGACAGCCTGCCGTGAGTAGGCCGCAAAGCCACAGCCTAAATTTGGGGTCCGATTCGGTCGCGAGTTTGCCGTCAGCTCTGTCAGCTTGATCAGCAGCTCGGTTAGGAACTCAAACAGCCTGGTCAGTCACCCGGAGATCTTGGTCAGTCAAAAGACGCGGCCTCCATTTTTGGCCCGATCCGGCCACGTGAGGCGATCCGTCGGCATCCGCCGGTCAACTTAGTCAGGTACCCGGACAGCCACGAGTAGGCTGCAAAGCCGTGGAATACATTTTCGGCCCGACCCAGACACGTGAGGTGCAGACCCGCAAAATGGAGAATCATCCGCTTCCTCCCCACCCCGTGTGCGATCCGGGCAGCCCAGTCAACAAAACGCCAGAGGGAGGAGAGGGGTAAAATAGCGCCACCAATCGGGATGGCCCAATGCATGTCTCTGAGAGATAGGTTTATATTAGTCCAAGTCACAGAAGAGAGAACCCTCTGGAACACCAAACTAGAATGGGGCCCTCATGTGCAGTAGCATAGTAAATATGGAATACACCTCTTGCACTTATATCTAAATGTTTGTCTTATGCCTTTTCTCTTTCCTCGTTTGTATTTAGTAATATGTTGAAGCTCTCTTAATAAGGTTTCTTGTATGTCACTAGATAGAGTGGTTTTGTTAGACTTTCATACTATTTACCGATACATTTCTGTTGTATTAAAGCTTTTACTCATGGTCAAAGAACTCTCATTTACCAAATCCTATCTGAGATCTATTAAATCTCAAAATATAACTTATGGTAACAGTTTACGCTGAAAAGCAATCTATGGTGGTTCACTTTCCAAAATGCAGCCAAGCAGACACTATCCAAAAAAAGGTAACTCCTGAATGCCCATTTGTTTTTTTGCCGACAGACAGTCAAATTATTGTATCGCAATGGCGAGCAAAGTATTTGACTTCTGATTGTAGAGCTGTGCTGCCTGTCAACTTAGCATGCCGCATGAAATTTTCTGTTCATGATGCAATGCGTCACTGCTGTGGCAATGTGAACAGCCGCCCCTGGCTGTATTTTACATTTTACGCGAGTGACCGGGCATGGAAAAAAACCACAGCTCAGACAACAGTTAACACTTGTGTGAAAAAGGCCTAAAAAATAATCAATCACTTTAAGTGTCCCCCTGGGAGATTTAAAAAGCTTTGTCTTCTGACAATACTTTTTTAGAGCAGAGTTCCAGTCTCCTGTGGGAAATAATAAAAGTCAGCAGCTACAAAGACTGTAGCTGCTGACTTTTAAAAAAACAGCCACTCACCTGGCCTACGATCCAGTGGTGTGCTAACCCCAGTCCGTCTCACCCGCTGTCTTCTTTCCTTGGCGCTGGCTTCTTCACTATAGGCACCTGGCTGTGACAGCTTCCGTCTTAACAGCTGGGTGCCCACTGCGCATGTGCGAACAGCGCTGCACATTGAGAATGCAGTCTTCTGGGACCGGTCACATGTGCCAGAAGAGAGCAGGGGGATTGGGGGGAGGTGGGGACGGGTCCTTAAAGCGGGTCCTTCCCCTTTTGGCTGGAGCTCCACTTTACATTAAGGAGCACGTGTCTTGCTGTATCAACACCTATAAGGCTGCGACAGAGCCTTATACACAATTCATGTGCACACATGACAAAATGGTTTAGTTTAAAAACAGGACAATTATTAGGACACCCCCCCCCCCCCCACATTGCCCTTCCCTGTAGATCTATAAATTGCAACCTATTGGTTTGACTAAACCTTTTATATAAATTATCCTATGTATTTGGCTCGTGACTACTTCTGCCAGATGTGGGGGCCCTTGGGTCCGGTTGACCTGGAAAAAGGAACGGACACCCTCACTCTGTTTAACCAGGACACTGGAGACCCATCAGACCAGCCACCACAACAGGTACTTTCCCAGGAAACCTACAGTCCCCTCCCCTGTTACAGTTCCTGCTTTTTATTTTTCTGGAACAGAGGAACTCCAACATCCCATGGAGGCAAAGGGCTGACTCCTGCTCTTTTAGGTAGATTGTATCCCCTACTATGTAGCTGCTCTTAGGATGCTAATTGAAGCACACCCTCCCACATACTTGGCCTGTTAATATATGTTTTATGTGATGTGGGGATACCTTCCATCCACAGGGGCCTTTTGCCCGAATATTAGCTCATCCCTGTTTTATGAATCCACGTGTATATGGGCTGTTGTGGCTCTACGGCCTATTTTTTTTTTTCTTTTCAATCCTGGTTGCTTGCTTCTTATGAATCATGAAAAACTTGGAGAAAAAAAAAAAAACACACACACACACACACACACACACACACACACACACACACACACACACACACACACACACACACACACACACACACACACACACACACACACACACACACACACACACACACACACACACACACACACACACCATACACACACACACACACACACCATACACACAGCGACCTTGGAACTGACCCAGGAGATCATTTAAAGGGGTTAGTGCCATCAGCCCTGAAGGCTAGATAACTTGTAACCATCTCTGTGTGCATTCTGTCCTAAACAGGTAGAAGGACCAATACCTCAGTTTGCCAACTTGTAGGATCACATGGAAAGATCTCAAAGTTATCCAGTCATTATTATTTCTTTTGGATATTTATACGATTGTACTGCTACATGTATAGACCCAAAACAAGATGAGATTTCAAGAAAATATTTTTAATAAAAATATTGTACAATCAAATAAAAAAAAAAAAATAAAAAAAACCACACTACGATGCATGCAGGAACATTTTCATGAGCATATATTTTTTGTTATTGGGCGACTTACATTGTAGGAAGGAACAGTAAAAAACACTCTTTGTGTAGCACTAACTTGTAGGAAGCAGAAACTTAATTTGTAATAAGCAATGTATAGGTACTTTAAGACCCCGTTCAGACAGGGGCGACATGACTTGGTGGGGCGACCTGTGAAGTCGTGTGCACCGCGACCTCGGCACGACTTGCACGGACTTCATATCATTGAAGTCAATGCAAGTCGCCCCAAAGTAGTACAGGACCCTTTTTCTAAGTCGGAGTGACTTGTGTCGCTCCTATTAGAACGGGTCCTGTGCTAATTAATGGCGAGCGACCCACCGCGACTTGTCAGGCGACCAAGTCGCCTGACAAGTCGCGCTAGTGTGAATGGGGTCTAAATTCAAGTGTTACACAGACATACACAGAAAAATAAATATTTGAACCAATGCAGATTTTGTAGGTTTGTCCACTTAAAAAAAATTAAGGGTCTATCATATTTATGACAGGTGTATTTTAAATAGGAGACAGAAGAGCAACCACAAATTCAGAAAAAAAAACAAATGCTATAAATTGGGTTGCAGTTCAGTGAGTAAAATAAGTATTTGATCCCAAAGCAAAACATGACTTTGTACTTGGTGGAGAAACCCTTGTTGGCAAGCACATAGGTAAGACGTTTCTTGTAGTTGGTGACCAGGTTTGCACTCATCTTCAGGAGGGATTTTGGTCCACTGTTCTTTACAGATCTTCTCTAAATCCTTAAGGTTTCTTGGCTGCCTCTTGCCAACTTGAAGTTTCAGCTCCCTCAATACATTTTCTATAGGTTTAAGGTCTGGAGACTGACTAGGCAACTTCATGACCTTAATGTGCTTCTTATAGAGCCACTCCTTTGTTGCCTTGGTAGTATGTTTTGGGTCATTGTCATACTGGAAGACCCACCCATGACCCATCTTCAGTGTTCTGGCTGAGGAAAGAAGGTTCTCATCCAAGATTTTACAATACGTGGCCCCGTCCATTGGCCCCTCAATGCAGCAAAGTCAGTCTGTACCTTTAGCAGAGAAACAGCCTGACTTAAGGGATGGTGTTCTTAACACGGCGAGTCGAGTTAATGCAAAAGAGCTTAATTTTCGTCAGCACTTTCTCCCAATCCTCCTCTGAATCATTTAGATGTTCATTGGCACGACTGTACATGTGCATTCTTAAGGGGGACTCGTCATGTTAAGAAGAAGAAAAATGGTAACTATGATCCTAAGAACACCATCTCTACAGTCAAGCACAGAGGTGGAAACACTATGCTTTGGGGCTGTTTCTCTGCTAAAAGGTACAGACTGACTTTGCGGCATTGAGGGGGTCAATGGACAGAGCCAAGAATTGTAAAATCAAGGATGAGAACCTTCTTCCCTCACCCAGAACATTGAAAATGGGTTACGGATGGGTCTTTCAGCATGACAATGACCCAAAACATAACGCCAAGGCAACAAAGGAGTGGCTCAAGAAGAAGTACATTAAGGTCATCGAGTGGCTAGCCAGTATCCAGACCTTAATGCTACAGAAACTTTGAGTTGCCATGCGACAGCCAAGAAACCTTAAGGATTTAGAGAATTGTAAAGTAGAGTGGACCAAAATCCCTCCTGAGATTTGTGCAAACCTGGTCACTAACTACAATAAAAACCATCTTACCTCTGTGCTTGCCAACAAGGGTTTCTCCACCAAGTCATGTTTTGCTTGGGGATCAAATACATTTTTTACTCACTGAACTGCAACTCAATTTAGAACATTTGTATCACGTGTTTTTCTGGATTTTTGGTTGATATTTGGCCTTGATAATTAAAAATACACCTATAATAAAAAATTATAGACCCTTCATTTCCTTGTAAGTGGGCAAACTTACAAAATATTCAGGGGGGTCAAATATTTTCTCCACTAATATATATATAAAAATTTTATTTTTTTTTCCCCCCTACACACAATTAAGAAATTACTTTATTTTTCCTTTAACGCAAAAGCCATTAGATTGTACATAAAATGTTTAACTCACATGAAGTTTTCGATGTGGCCACCTGCGAGCCTGACAGAGTGTTTTGAGAAGATGTCTTCCATCACCACATCCCACAAGAAGAATATTTAGTTCAGGGATGTCATCACACGTAGTCAAATACTGAAGTGTACTCTGCCGACCTGAGAAAAAAACAAGAAAAAAATAAAAAAAAAACAACTGAACAATCTACACTGCTCATAAAAATTAAAGGACACTTTGAAAACACGAGATCTCAATGGGGAAAAAAAAATCTCATGCTGGATATCTATACTGATATAAACTGGGTAATGTGTTAGGAACAAAAGTATGCCACATCATTTGATGGAAATGAAAATTAATCAACCTACAGAGGGCTGAATTCAAAGACACCCCAAAAATCAAAGTAAAAAAATGATGCAGCAGGTTAGTCCATTTTGCTTAAATTTATTGCAGCAACTCAAAAGGGTAGTCAGTAATTTGTATGGCCCCCACGTGCTTGTATACATGCCTGACAATGTCGGGGCATGCTCCTAACGAGACGACGGATGGTGTCCTGGGGTATTTCTTCCCAGATTTGGACCAGGGCATCACTGAGCTCCTGAACAGACCGAGGTGCAACCTGGTGGCGTTGGATGAACCAAAAGAATGTCCCAGAGGTGTTCTATTGGATTTAGATCAGGCAAGCGTGGGGGTCATTCAATGGCATCAATTCCTTCATCTTCCAGGAACTGGCTGCATATCCTCACCACATGAGGCCAGGTATTGTTGTGCACCAGAAGGAACCCAGGACCCATTGAACCAATGTAGGGTCTGACAATGGGTCCAAGGATTTCATCCTAATAACTAATGGCAGTACTATTGCCTAGCCTGTAGAGGTCTGTCTGTCCCTCCATGGTTATGCCTCCCCAGACAATCACTGACCCACCACCAAACCGGTCCTGCTAAACGATGTTACAAGCATTATAACATTCTCCCCAGCTTCTCAAGGCCCTTTCAAGTCTGTCAGGGTAAACCTGCTCTCATCTGAAAAGAAAAGGGTGCCAGTGGTGGACCTGCCATATCTGGTGTTCAATGGCAAATGTCAGTCGAGCGCCATGGTGCAGGGCAGTGAGCACAGGGCCAACTAGAGGAAGTCGGGCCATCAGGCCACCTTCATAAAGTCGGTTTCCGATTGTTTGGTCAGAGACATGCACACCAGTGGCCTGCTGGAGGACATTTTGTAGGGCTCTGGCAGGGCTCATCTTGTTCCTCCTTGCACAAAGGAGCAGATACCAGTCCCTATAATAGGTTAAGGACCTTCTATGGCCCTGTCCAGCTCTCCTAGAGTAACTGCCTGTCTGCTGGTATCTACTCCATGCTCGAGACTGTGCTGGAAGTCACCACAAACCTTCTGGCAATGGCACACATTAATGTTCCATCCTGGAGGAGTTGGACTGCCTGTGCAACCTCTATAGGGTATTGCCTCATGCTACCAGTAGCGACACAGACCCTAGTCAAATGCAAAATTAATGAAAAACCGTCAGAAAAGATGAGTAGGGAAAAAAAAAGAAAAACGTTATTTGCCTCCACCTGTAAAACCATTCCTGTTTTGGGGGTCATCTCATTGTTGCTCATCTAGTGCACCTGTTATCCACTTTAAGACTGGAAGGATTTGCCCCCTTCCTGACCAAGCCCTATTTTGCAATTTGGCACTGCGTTACTTTAACAGACAATTGGTCGTGCGACGCTGAACCCAAAAAAAAAAAAAAAAGATGTCCTTTTTACCCACAAATTAAGCTTTCTTTTGGTGGTATTTGATCACCTGTGCAATTTTTAATTTTTGCTCTATAAACAAAAAAAGAAGAGCGACAATTCTGAAAAAAAAAAAAAATATATATATATGTATATATAATGATATTTTTCACATTCTGCTATAGGACACTCTCAAAATAAAAAAATATCTAAATTTAACATTTTAGGCCAATTTGTTTTCTGCTTCATTTTTCTTTTTCCCAAAAATAAATCGCAATAAGCGTATCTTGATTGGTTTGTGCAAAAGGTATTGCGTCTACTAACTACGGGAAAGATTTATGTCATTTTTATTGCTTTATGTAACAATGGTGGCGATCTGCGATTTTTAGCGGGACTGACATTACAGTGGACAGATCGGACCCCTAACTGACATTTTTGACACTTCTGGGGGGACCAGTGACATTACTACAGTAAAGTAGTAAGCTAAAAATATGCACTGTTACTGTAATAATGACACTGACAGGAAAGGGGTTAACCCAGGGGCGATAAAAGGGTAAATGTGAGCCTAGGGGGTGTTTTCTAACTGTGAGGGGGATGGGCTTGTGAAATCAATACAGAGACCTGTGATCCCAAATAGGAGGAACACAGGAGCTCTGTGCTGATTCCTGAGAACAACGGTCTGCTGTGTTTACAACATTCTTCATGGGGAGCGATCGCGGGTGCCCGGCGACAATCGCGGCCGACGGCCCTGTGCATCAGCTTCCCCGCTGGTGAGTGGACTCGCGCGCCCAGGATCGCTACGGCAATTTGTGGGAACCTGCCAACGTATATAGACGGCGGCTGGTTGGTAAGTGGTTAACAACCCCCTCTGCTACTTAACTGACCAGATCAATATCCCCGGAATTTAATTGACTTTATGTTACAATCCGATTAAAAAGTGTTCCTTTAATTTTTCTGAGCAGTGTATATTCTACAATAGGCTGCCATTCATCTGACTTAATGCTCATGGGCCTACTTTATGATGAGCGGCTTATGGATCTTTTCCTTTGACACTTCTGCAGCATGGAGATAGGACGAGCGCCCTGTCCCTGCCTGCACTCACAGCGGTCTAGTTAGTTGGACTTCACCTGTCTACCTGAGCAGCACCTAAAATTTGTCTTTTTGGGTCACAGTACAACTAAATTAAACTAGCAGTAAGCGGGAGGGGAGGACAGAGGAAGATGCTGAATCAAAGTAAAGTAAAAGTTATAGTGGCCCAAAACCACCACTAAAAAGTAACATACTATAAAAAAAAACGATTAAAACCTAATGCAATTCAATACAAGAAATAAAAAATACATGAAAGCAGGATCAGGCAGATGTATCTATGTTTTGTGAGCATATGCTTGTTTATTCAAAAAACAAAATATTTTGGTGGACACGCCAAGACCATTGGGAACACAGATGAACACAACCTTTAGGCCTCATGCACACTGGACGTTTTTACAGCTGCTGTTAGCAGCGTCAGACGTTTTTTTTTGCAGCTGCAGAACGCCCATCCATGTTATTCTATGGCCTCATGCACACATAGAGCTTTTAGGAGCTCCAAGTGGCATAGGCGTTTTACAGCTCCAAAAAAAACCCAGGAACTGTGGGTTCAGGAGCTCCAGCGTCAAGCTGCAAAAAACGTCTGACGCTGCTAAAGGCTCCATAACGTTGCTTAACGTGCGTTAAGCCACGTTATACGTTTTTTTTCTTCCATTCAAAATCAATGGTTCCCTATGGGAGCCTATTGATTTGAATGGAAGTCACACCGCAGGTCGGATCGGGGTGATCCGACTTGCGGTGCGACCTGCACTGTGAGAATCTTGAGGGGGAACTCCACGCCAAAATGGGGAAAAAAACGGCGTGGGGTTCCCCCCCAGGTTCCAAACCAGGCCCTTCGGATCTGGTATGGAATTTGAGGGTAGCCCCGCGCCGAAAAAACGGCGTGGGGTCCCCCCCAAAATCCATACCAAACCCTTATCCGAGCATGCAGTCCGGCATGCCAGGAAAGGAGAGGGGACGAGCGAGCGGCCCCACCCCCCCTGGATCATACCAGGCCACACGCCCTCAACATGGGGGGGGTGTGGGTGCTTTGGGGCAGGGGGGGCTCTGCACCCCGCACCTCAAAGCACCTTGCCCCCATGTTGATGAGGACAAGGGCCTCATCCCCACAACCCTGGCCGGTGGTTGTGGGGGTCTGCGGGCAGGGGGCTCATCGGAATCTGGAAGCCCCCTTTAACAAGGGGGCCCCCGATCCCGGACCCCCTCCCTATGTGAATGGGTATGGGGTACACTGTACCCCTACTCATTCACCCCATAAAATGCAGTGTATGGAAATAACGACAGGAGACGTTTCGGAAAATTAAAAATCTTCATCCGGCTCTTGTCCTCTCCGGGGGTCTTCTCCTCTCCGAGGGTCTTCTGCTCTTTTGCTGTCCGCCCTTCTTGTCTTCTCCTCTCCGGGGGTCTTCTGCTGTCTTCTCCTCTCCGGGGGTCTTCTGCTGTCCGCCCTTCTGCTGTCCAATCTTCTTGTCTTCTCCTCTCCGGTCTTCTGCTGTCGGCTGTCCTTCTTCCTCCGGTCCTCCTCCTCCGACGTCTTCAGCGATTATGCCGGCCTCTGGTCTCTGCAGCTTATTATATAGCCATTAGGGGCGTGGTCGCCAGATGACGTCATCGGGAGACCACGCCCCATTGTGTCACAGATGACGTCATCTGTGACACAATGGGGCGTGGCCTCCCGATGACGTCATCTGGCGA
The DNA here is from genome assembly GCF_965119305.1 of Pelophylax lessonae. NCBI lineage: Eukaryota > Metazoa > Chordata > Amphibia > Anura > Ranidae > Pelophylax > Pelophylax lessonae. The sequence goes on from NC_138779.1 coordinate 95,500,234, forward strand.
CCACGCCCCTAATGGCTATATAATAAGCTGCAGAGACCAGAGGCCGGCACAATCGCTGAAGACGTCGGAGGAGGAGGACCGGAGGAAGAAGAAGGACAGCCGACAGCCGACAGCAGAAGACCGGAGAGGAGAAGACAAGAAGATTGGACAGCAGAAGGGCGGACAGCAGAAGACCCCCGGAGAGGAGAAGACAGCAGAAGACCCCCGGAGAGGAGAAGACAAGAAGGGCGGAGAGCAGAAGACAGCAGAAGACCCCGGAGAGGAGAAGACAAGAAGGGCGGACAGCAAAAGAGCAGAAGACAAGAAGGGCGGACAGCAAAAGAGCAGAAGACCCTCGGAGAGGAGAAGACCCCCGGAGAGGACAAGAGCCGGATGAAGATTTTTAATAAATTTTCCGAAACGTCTCCTGTCGTTATTTCCATACACTGCATTTTATGGGGTGAATGAGTAGGGGTACAGTGTACCCCATACCCATTCACATAGGGAGGGGGTCCGGGATCGGGGGCCCCCTTGTTAAAGGGGGCTTCCAGATTCCGATGAGCCCCCTGCCCGCAGACCCCCACAACCACCGGCCAGGGTTGTGGGGATGAGGCCCTTGTCCTCATCAACATGGGGGCAAGGTGCTTTGAGGTGCGGGGTGCAGAGCCCCCCCTGCCCCAAAGCACCCACACCCCCCCCATGTTGAGGGCGTGTGGCCTGGTATGATCCAGGGGGGGTGGGGCCGCTCGCTCGTCCCCTCCCCTTTCCTGGCATGCCGGACTGCATGCTCGGATAAGGGTCTGGTATGGATTTTGGGGGGGACCCCACGCCGTTTTTTCGGCGCGGGGCTACCCTCAAATTCCATACCAGATCCGAAGGGCCTGGTTTGGAACCTGGGGGGGAACCCCACGCCGTTTTTTTCCCCATTTTGGCGTGGAGTTCCCCCTCAAGATTCTCACAGTGCAGGTCGCACCGCAAGTCGGATCACCCCGATCCGACCTGCGGTGTGACTTCCATTCAAATCAATAGGCTCCCATAGGGAACCATTGATTTTGAATGGAGGCAGAAAAAAACGCTGCTAACAGCTACTGTGGCCAAAACGTGCAATAACGCTAGTAGAAAAAGCTACTGAAAGCACGTTTTTACAGCTGCTGTTTCCCGGCGTTATGTAAACAGCTTTGGAGCACGTTTTTATGACGCCCTGTGTGCATGGAGCCTAAAGCGACTCTTCAGTCGTTTTTTCATCTTTCCCATCTATTAAATCTTCTGCCCTTGTTGTTTTTAACTTTAGATAGTAAAACATTTTTTCTGCCAGTAGATACCTTATACAGCCCACTTCTGCTTTCTTGTCTGGTAATATGCCTAGGCCAATGACATCATGCACAGCTCTCTCCTCACTGAGAGTTTTCCAGTTGTGTCTGTGTAAATCCAGCAGCAGCTTCAGCTGCCCACAGTTAAGATGAATGCAGCCAGACTTAGTGGAGGGAGATTTCTGCAGCATATTTGGCAAGTACAGAATTACAGTACAGTAAACCCCCGCTCCATCGCGGTTCAGTTTTTGCGGTCCCGGTATATTGCGTTTTTTTCTGTAATGTTATTTTACTAAATAAATCATTGAAAATTAAATATTTTTGTGTTTTCCATTGCTCTGTCTCTCAGTATCTTTTATGTGTTTAACCGCTTGCCGACCGCCGCACGACGATTTACGTCGGCAGTCAGCCCCTCACAGGCAAAGCAACGTAGGGCTACGTCGCTAGCCTGTGAGGGTCTAGGGAGCGAGCACGCGCCGCCAGAGGCACGCTCCTGCAACCAACCCCCCCCCGCGTGTGCCCGGCGGACCCGATGTCCGCCGGGCACTCGCGATCTTCCATTACACCGGAAGAAAGGCAGGCGGCTAATGTAAACAAAGCCGCCTGTCATTCTTCCCTGTGTAAGAATGGAGATCAAACGGTTCTGCCATGTAGGACCGTTGATCTCCGTTCTTACACTAGTAGCCACAGCCAATCACAGTTAGAAACACGCCCCTAGGGATACACTTAACCCCTCCCTTAACCGCCTGTCACTAGCTTGTGAGCCAATAGCGGGCGAGCGTGCGCCCGCCCCGGCTCGTTTCCCCAACAAGTCAGTGCGTGTGACCGGCGGACCTGATGTCCGCCGGTCACGCGCGATCGTTCGCCGTGAAGGGAGAAAGGCAGGCGGCTAATGTAAACAAAGCCGCCTGTCATTCTCCCCTGTGTAAAAATGGAGATCACACGGTTCTACTATGTAGGACCGTTGATCTATGTTCTTACACCAGTAACCATGTCCAATCACAGTTAGAAACACGCCCCTAGGGATACACTTAACCCCTCCCTCTCCAATAAAGTTAACCCCTTCCCTGCCAGTGTCATTTTTACAGTAACAGTGCATATTTATAGCACTGATTACTGCAGTAATGTCACTGGTAACCCCAAAAGTGTCAAAAATGTCAGTCAAGGGTCCGATCTGTCCGCCCCAATGTCGCAGTACCGTAAAAAAAAAAAAATAAAAAAAAAAAAAATACAAAATTGGCCTAAAAGAATGAAAAATGTTTATTCTGCTACATATTTTTGGTAAAAAAAAAAAAAAAACCCAATAAGCGTATTTTGAATGGTTTGCGCAAACGTTATTAAAGCGGAGTTCCGGGCACAGAAGTCATTTTTCAATGAACATACCCCCGGGACAATCAGGGCTAGCACATTCCACAATGGCTAGCCTCTGATCTGTCCCGGTTCGCACTTACCTTTTAGAAGAAATACTTACTTAGAAAATTTCTTCCACGGCGTTTCCATCTCTCTTGTGGGCAGCTGAAGCCGGCGCGGTCCTCTTCTGTGTCTTCTTCTGCGTTTTCTTGTCCCAGAATGCGCCGCACGGCCCCTCTCGTCACTTCCGGTGCAGCGCCGCATTCCTCCACAGCTTCTGGGCATGCCCAGAAGCTGTTTAGCAGGGGAATGCGGCGTCGCCCGGAAGTGACGAGCGGGGCCGGTGCCGTCGCATTGATTCCTGGGAGCGATGACGTTCAGCTCCCAGGAATCATCGCGAGACAGGAAGTGACGGGGTGAGCCGCGGCGCTGAGGGAGGAAGTACTCTGAGGTGAGTATCTTCGATCTTCAATTACAAGGTGAGTAAACAAAAAAAAAAAAACCTAACTATTCAATTCCTTTTCAGGTGATGTCTACCTAGCGGAGGGGCACAAAAAAAAAAATATCGATTTTGTGCCCGGAACTCCGCTTTAAGTCTACAAATTAGGAGAAAGATTAAGGTCATTTTTATTTATTTATTTTTACTAGTAATGGCGGCGATCAGCGATTTTTAGCGGGACTGTGACATTGCGGTGGACAGATCAGACCCCTAACATTTTTGACACTTTGGGGGGGGGGGGGGGGTAAACCAGTGACATTACTACAGTAATCAGTGCTAAAAAATATGCCCTGTTCCTGTAATAATGACACTGGCATAGAAGGGGTTAACCCAGGGGCGATCAAAGGGTTAAATGTATGCCTAAGGGGTGTTTTCTAAATGTGGGGAGGATGGGCTTATGGAATCAAACACAGGGACCTGTGTTCCTAAATAGGAGGAACACAGGAGCCCGGTGCTGATTACTGACAGAACAACGGCCTGCTGTGTTTACAACAGCAGACCGCCATTCTGTCTCCACGCTGAGGGATCGCGGGTGCCTGGCGGCAATCGCAGCCACCGGTCCCACAGATCAGCTCCCTCGCTGGCGAATGGGCGTGCGCGCGCCCTCACTATTACTCCCGCAAAGTGCCGTACAGGTACGGCGATTTGCGGGAACCTGCTGACATATAGCTGCGGCAGCTGGTCGGCAAGTGGTTAACATAAAAAGGACAGGCAAAAAACATTTGTGTATACAAAAAAAAGTGTGCGTGATTATTAGAGAAGAGCTGTTCTCAGCACAAGCAGAAAACTGACCAGTATGCTCTCATGCCTAGTGTGGTCAGTTTTTAATAAAGAAGAAGGACTGGCAGGAACACCAGGGTTTCCAACTGAGGAAGCAATACAATGAGTACAGGATACTGTTTCATACAAGTACATGGTACAGCAGGCACATAACAAGGAATATGAAGCGTGGGGGAAACATACTCTTTGAGTATAATTGCATCCAAAATGTGCATCGTACGTTTTGCTGCAATTCAGAATTGCAGACAGAATTCTTCCCGAGATTCCAAATTGCATAATGTGAGCAGGGCCTTATATTGTAGGGCTACAAATAATTATTTATCAAGAAAACCCCAAAAATATGAGTATTCAACCTAGAGCAGGAATCAATGAGACATTTTCCAACATGGACTGGGGACAACCTGGGATGCCCTCACTTCCTGTTCTGGCTATGGGACAGGAAGTGAAGGTAAATATCCCCAATGGGACACGGATGACAAAATAAAAAATAATGCATGGTTAAACCGTGCTTTTAGCACCCCCTTAAGCGGCAAAGGCAGCACCCAGGGCATTCACATGCAGCGGTCGTAATACTTCGCCCCAAAAACCAATACCCCTTGTCATGGTGGAGATGGTACCGCCTGCTAAACAAGACAAGAGGGACATGCTGCAAATATCGCACTATGGCTAAAACTGTCAAATCTTTTAAAAAGGTGCTCCATTGACAGATCACTTTTCAGAGGCATGGCAATTTAGACAAAAGTCCCTAGCCTTAGAGCTGCCAAAGCCATGTAATCTAAGAACAAATTATATTCAATCTTTTCAATTAGTATTACACCAGGCAGCCTCCTGCACCACATAGTAGATGTAAAGGAGGTTGTACAATCAGATTGTATGGTGTATGGTCAGCCCAGGAGCCTGGTCACTGTATACAGATCCATTATTTCTCAATAAGGCCCCTTCCACACTTGTGCGACTTTAAAGTCATGCAGCTTGAAGAAATGCCTGTGTAATCTTGAAGTCTGTGGACCTCAAGTTGCATCAAAGTCGGACCAAAGTAGCACAGGGACTACTTTGAATTTGTTGCGACTTGAAGTCACACATATATGAATGACACTCATTGGAAATCATGGGATGCAACTTTGCAGTCCCAAGCCGCACAAGTGTGAAAGGGGCCTAAGTGATAGAAGCAGAGCACATAGGGAATAAACTGGACTCACAATGCATCTGCAGGTCCAAGGCAGGACTGAAGCCCCATAAAGTCGGATAAACTTCTCCACTCCCTCCAGAAGCCATGGAGCCTGGAAAGCAATGATTATATATATTAGCACACCAGTCACCCTCACACCTATATATATATATGAGGACTGCGCCGCACACATACTCACACCGAGCGCAACGAGGGCTTCCACACACCCAATACAACTACACCACTCCAACCAATCGTTTAAATGACCAATTCATCCTCCTACAGCTCATCCTAACAAAGCCGAGAGCCGTCCAATAAAAACAGAGTATCTATGATTGACAGGGAGAGCGAGCAATAGGAGACTTCGGCTGTAAAGCAATAGGTTCTATCAAGCTAGGCTGCGTACCGTCAAGCTTTGGTGTCGCCATGGTGACGCTAGGCTGCTGACTGTTTTGCACCTGTTGTTTCTATGGCAGTGACAAAAGAATATACCAAGTTTCTGTTTATTAATGACTCTGTATATGATTATATCCGCACCACAAGGCGACACGTGCTGAGCCTGGCCTGGTTTCTCCTGCAGGTCCTCCAACACAGCCCTCCCCTCATCTGTCTCTCTGATTACAACCAACTGAGCTCAGGCAATCAACTCCTGCAAACAGCCTGCTCAGCCATTTCACCACTTCTGGACTGGAAGGTTTTACCCCCTCAATGACCAGGCCATTTTTTGCAATTCTGCGCTGCGTTACTTTAAGGGACCATTGTGCAGTCATGCGACGCTGTACCCAAATAAAATGTATGTCCTTTTTTTTTCCCCACAAATAGAGCTTTTTTTTTTGGTGGTATTTGATCACGTTTGCGATTTTTATTTTTTTGCGCTATAAACAAAAAAAGAGCGACAATTCTGACAAAAAAAAATAAATATTTTTCACATTTTGCTATATAATATTCCCAATAAAAAAATTGTAAAAATCTAAATTTTTCATCATTTTAGGCACATTTTCGGCTACATATTTTTGTTAAAAAAAATCGCAATAAGCGTATTTTGATTGGTTTGCGCAAAAGTTATTACTAACTACAGGAAAGATTATGTCATTTTTATTGTTTTTTTTTTTTTTTTTTTACTAGTAATTGCGATCTGCAATTTTGTTTGCGGGACTGCGACATTGCGGCGGACAGATCGGACCCCTAACTGAAATTTTTGACACTTTTGGGGGGACCAGTGACATTACTACAGTAATCAGTGCTAAAAAATATGCACTGTTACTGTAATAATGACACTGGCAGGGAAGGGGTTAACCCTATGGGTGACCAAAGGGTTAAATGTATGCCTCATGCTTATTGACGTGGGGGAGGAGGGGGTTTCTGTGACACAGACAGAGATCGCAGGTTCAGCTATGCTGAATCCTGTGATCTTTCCCTGTCTGTCACAGAGAAGATCCGCCTGCTCTGTTTACATAAGCAGGGGGGTCTTCTCACACTTACCCCAACGATCGGGGAAGGGAGGCGATCGCCGCCTCTCCTCCTGCGGCCCAACACAGTGTCTAAACACAGTGGGAGTGAGCCTCCGGCGGTGCGCGCACCCTGCCGAGACCACTAGGAGTCCAGCGACGTAGGTTTACCTCGCTGGACCCAGGGGAGCCGACCTGCTGCTGTAGTATCACTGTGAGCGGTCAACAAGTGGTTAACAGACAATTGTGCGGTCATGCAACGGTGTACCCAAATAAACATTTTTCCCACAAATAGAGATTTCCTATGGTGGTATTTGATCACCTGTGCAAATTTTATTTTTTGCGCTATAAACTAAAAAAGGGCGACAATTCTAAAAAGAAAAAAAAAAAACAATATTTTTCACTTTCTGCTATATAACATTAACATTAAAAAAAAAAAAAATCAAATGTTTTCGTCCTTTTAGGCCAATTTGTATTCTGCCACATATTTTTGGTAAAAAAAAATCGCAATAGGCGCATTTTGATTGGTTTGGGCAAAAGTTATCGCATCTACAAACTAGGGGAAAGACTTATGTCATTTTTATTTATTTTATACTAGTAATGGCGGTGATTTTTAGCGGGACTGCGACATTGCGGCAAACAGATTGGACACCTAACTGATATTTTTCGGGGGACCAGTATAATTACTACAGTAATCAGTGCTAACAATATGCACTGTTACTGTAATAATGACACTGGCAGGGAAGAGGTTAACCCAGGGGCGATCAAAGTTTTAAGTGTATGCCTAGGGGGTGTTTTCTAACTGTGAGGAAGATGGGCTTGGGAAATAAACACAGAGACCTGTGATCCTAAATAGCAGGAACAGAGGTGCTCTGTGCTGATTCCTAAGAGAACAACGGTCTGCCGTGTTTACAACAGCAGACCGCCGCTCTCTTTCCACGGGGAGCGATCGCGTGTGCCTGACGGCAATCGAGGCCGCCGGCCCCGTGAATCAGCTTCCCCACTGGCTAATGGCCAAGGATCACTCCCGCAGATCGCCGTACAGCAGAGCCAGCCTGCCGCAGTATATCTGCGGCGGGGGGTTGGCAAGTGGTTAAAGAGGAGCTCCAATCCCCCCACCAAAAAAATGGAATGTCAGCAGCTACAAGTACTGTAGCTCCTGACTTTTACTATTAGGGCACTAACCTGTCCCACGGTGTCCTCACCCGAGCCGATTCTTGAATTTGCTCTAGGGTGCTTGTACCGCCATCTTGGTTAAAGGAAGTTGGCAGTAAAGCCTTGCAGCTTCACAGCCGGTTTCCTACATACTGCGCATGCGCAAATCACACTGCACTCTCTCAATGGGCCAGCTGCGACGAGGGCCAAACTTCCGGCTTAGTTTGCCGCGGTGGACTCAGCAGAAAGTGGAAGCGGGTGCCCGTCAAAGCAAGGTACCCGCTCCCCTCCCCACAAGGTGTCAAATGTGGCACTGGAGGAGGCAGACAAGCGGAGCTTCCCCTTCTGGGTGGAGCTCCGTTTTAAGTACCAACCTGTAACACATCCATTTCCAGGCCGTTTCCAGTCTTCAGAGCTATGATAGTTTGACTGACAGTTAGGCTGGGTTCACATATATATACGAATTGGATGTGTTTTTAACCGCATCCAATTTGCATAACATGTGAATAGGACTGGCTTTCAATGGAGCCGGTTCACACATGTGTGGGGCGGCCACGGTGTGGTTTTAAAAAGGGTCCTGTGCGATTTTGGGTCCAGTTCAGGTGCGATTTCAGGTATAAATTCGCACCTGAACCCGTGAACAGAACCGCACCAGGTTGCCACACTGCCACATATGTGTGAACCAAGCCTTACTCCATCCTGCAATGCTGCATCCAAATAAGTTTTATTCCTTTTTTTTTTAGACAGTTCTTTTGGTGGCATTTAGGCCCCTTTCACACTTGTGCGACTTGGGACTGCAAAGTTGCACGACAAGTCGTACTCCATGATTTCCAATGAGTGCCGTTCATATCTGTGCGATTTCAAGTTGCAACAACTTCAAAGTAGTCCCTGCATTACTTTGGTCCGAGTCTGATGCGTTTTGAGGTCCATAGCCCCCAGGGCCAGTTCACACTGGATGCAGTGCGAATTCACAGCAAATTAGTTGCATATTCCGCACCACGTCAGAATCGCAGGCAGTTCACGTTATGCTCTGTGAACCGCTGCAGGTGTCAATATCCCCATATTGGTTTGCAGAACACAGTACGAACTGTGAAATCAGACAGGAATAGGAACGTAAGGGTGTGAACAACCATGCGATCCGATTTTGGTGAGGACAAAAAAATGGTCCTGCACGAGTTTGGTCCAAATGCGATGCAAATTCAGCCATACAGTTTGTATGGCGGAATTTGCATCGCTCAGAGATCGCATGTGATCTGCACAGCAATGCGGTGTGAATCAAGTGCGATGTATGGGATCCTACCAGTGTGAACTGACCCTCAAGATTACACAGGCATTGCTTGCAGTTCAGTCAAAATCGCGGCAAAATCACGTGACTTTTAGGTCGCACAAGTGTAAAAGGGGCGTTAATAACCACATTGGAACACTTCCACGTTAATAATTATGCAACCAAAATGAGTGTGTGCTGTCAATTGCCTCCAGCATTGTTCCTTTTTCTTCTTGCTGGAGACTGCCATTTTATTGAAGCCCAGAGCCCGTGAGCAGAAGTAAATCATTAAGTGGAACTAAACCCATCAATTTAAAGTGGAACTTTACCCATAAAAACTTGCTTCTTGCTGCAGGCTGCCATTTTGCTGAAGCCCAGAGCCCCCAAACAGCAGTAAATCATAAAGTGGAACTGAACCCATTGATTTAACAGTTACATTCCTGGAATGCTGAGTTTGATAACTGTCACATTTGCTTGTGTCCTCAACCAAACTGTCAAACCATCAAATGGCTGGTGTCATAACTGATCACATGTGCAGCATCATGGCAGTTGCAGATCAAACAGAAGCAGTTTTCTTGGCTGTAAAGTATAGGAGGGTTTAATTCTGCTTTAAGGCTGTCAGCAGATCGGCCTCTACAAACTCGGCAGTGCCTAAAAATGCCTAAAATGGGAGAGCAAATGAGCATGTGCAGGGTGAAACAGAGTATTACTGGATTTTAAACAGTATATGCACTTATTTTTAATGTTTAACATAACTCTACCTGCAAAATGGGTCATCCTAAAGTGATCTAGCAGAACTTCATTTTCTGAATAAAGTTCCACTATAACAGTTTCAAAAAAGTTACATTCCTGGAAAGTCGGTAGTGTTAACTGTCAAATTTGCTTGTGTCCTCAACCAACATGGTAGTTGCAGATCAAACAGAAGCAACTTCCTTGGCTGTAAAGGATAAGAGGGTTTAAATTCACTTTAAGGCTGTCAGCAGATCGGCCTCTACGAACTCAGTAGTGCCTAAAAATGGAGAGCAACAGGCCATGTGCAAAGCAAGGTTAGACAGTACCACCAGATTTTAACCACGTAAGGGCTGCCCTATAGCAATTTTACTGCTACAGGGCAGCACTGCTGGCAACAAAAGTGAGTACACCCCTAAGTGAAAATGTCCAAATTGGGCCCAAGTAGCCATTTTCCCTCCCCGGTGTCATGTGACTTGTTAGTGTTACAAGGTCTCAGATGTGAATGGGGAGAAGGTGTGTTAAATTTGGTGTTATCGCTCTCACTCTCTCATACTAGTCACTGGAAGTTCAACATGGCACCTCATGGCAAAGAGGATATGAAAAAAAAGAATTGTTGCTCTACATAAAGATGGCCTAGGCTATAAGAAGATTGCTAAGACCCTGAAACTGAGCTGCAGTATGGTGGCCAAAACCATACATACCATTGACACTTTGGGCCCCATTTGCACATTTTTACTTAGGGGTGTACTCAATTTTGATGCCAGAGGTTTAGACATTAATGGCTGTGTGTTGAGTTATTTTGAGGGGACAGCAAATTTACACTGTTATACAAGCTATACACTTACTACTTATAAAGATATAATAAAATATTTACAGAAATGTGAGGGGTGTACTGGGGTATTCGTGGTCGGGCTCTTCTGGGTAGGGGGCGCGCATGTAATGTCAGCCGGAGCCCAGCGGCAGGTACTACAAACTCAATGTCTGCCGATACCTGCAGATCCTCCAGCAGATAGGCACATCAGCTTGTGATTAAAGGTTCAATCTTTGGATATACATACCGCTGAAGTCCGCTGTCTGCTGAAAATAGAACGAACTGCACTCCTGTGATCCACAGGAAAGTGCAGCCGAACAAGCTTTGTCTGTACTTCTCCTTTAACTGTTTGCTGTACCTACTATGTACGTAAGCCCCTGTTGTTTGTTATTCTCAAACTGTATGTTGCCTACGTTGCTTGCAAGTTCCACCTACATTTGCCATAAGGCTCCGTTCACATATACAGTAGGTGTCTCGGATCGCGGGCAGATTTGCGGCGATTCTGACTGCGATCCCAAACCACTTTAAATCGCGGGACCCCTGTGCGTTTCCCGTGACTTGCAATAGCATCCCAAACGCAGCATGATTTTGCCACGATTGTCACCGGACGAATCATGGTAAAATCGCGCAAACAGAATCGCGGGACGCTATCGCCCAAAATAAGTTCTTGTACTTTTTTTGGGCAACAGGCGTCCCGGGATTCTGATTGTACTTCATTGAGAATAACCTTCTTGATCACCTTCAGTCTTGGTTTCACCTGCATAACTCTACAGAAACTGCTCTTCTAAAACTCGCAAACAACTTACTAACAGCTAAAACCAACAGTCACTATTCTGTACTCTTACTCTTGGACCTCTCCCCTGCCTTTAATACAGTTGACCACCCCCTCCACCTCAAAAAACTCAATCTGCTTGGTCTCCGTAACTGCGCTCTCCATTGGTTAGAATCTTACGTATGTCACCGCACCTTTAGTGTCACTTCCTCCTCTCCAGTGGCGTAGCGTTAGTTGTGGGCACCGGGGGGCAAGGCAAGTAATTTGAGCCCCCTAACCCGCGGGATTTTAGCACCTGAGTCTCTTCCACTAGATTAGTTAAAGAAACCCTTACCCCCTAAGCACATGTATTGTTTGTTATGAAAATACTGATGTAATTAAAGTAAAATGCATCTAAATACAAGTTTGAATGACCAGCGTGCCTCCTTTCAATGCAGAGTGACCAGCGTGCCCCCTTTCAATGCAGAGAGACCAGCGTGCCCCCTTTCAATGAAGAATGACCAGTGTGCCCCCTTCAATGCAGAGAGACCAGCGTGCCCCCATTCAATGCAGAGAGACCAGCGTGCCCCCATTCAATGCAGAGAGACCAGCGTGCCCCCTTTCAATGCAGAGAGACCAGCGTGCCCCCTTTCAATGCAGAATGACCAGCGTTCCCCCTTTCAATGCAGAGAGACCAGCGTGCCCCCTTTCAATGCAGACAGACTTTCCTGCAGCTGCGGCTTCTCCTCAGTCCCCCCCGGCGTCTCCTCAAGTCCTCCCACCTCCTCCTCGGTCAATGGCATGCGTTCGCCTTTCGGCCAATCAGGAAGCGGGTCTCGGACCCACTTCCTGATTGGCTAGGAGGAGGATCCGTGTGACAATAGCAAATTTTCATTCGCTATTGTCACACAATGGGTGGGCTCGGGGCGCTCTGGTCTGTGCCCCGGGTACACCCTTTTTTGAAGCCTGTTAGAGCCTCTGGCTCTAATCAGGTGATTAAAAAAAAAAAAAAAACCCCCACTTTGTGACAGCGCCAGGCTGCTGACTCATTCGCTCCTAAACTGACTGAGCAGTGAGGAGAGGCGGTATAGGCGGGGCTTGGCTTGCAACGCCACCCCACCCTACACCAATGGACAGGTGAGGCACAGTCCAGCCCCGCCCCGACCCGACCTGACCCGCCATTTTCAGCCATAGGGCGGCCACGCTGGACATCTCCCAGCCTAAAGATGGAGGCAGCCGCAGAGAGTGTGTGAACTGTGTATGTCAGAGTCAGACAGACAGAGTGACACTGCGGATGCGCCCCCCCAGATGTTGCGCCCGGTGCGGCCGGCCCCCCCTGCACCTCCCACGCTACGCCACTGCTCCTCTCTAACTCCTCCTACCATTGGGGTCCCCCAAGGTTCTGTCTTTGGACCTCTACTATTCTCGATCTACACCTCCCCCCTGAGTCAGCTTCCACTAAAATTTCTATGCTGATGACACCCAAATCTTTCTCTCGGCCCCTCAGCTCACCCCATCAGTCTCCTCATACATCACTGATTTACTAACAGATATATCAATCTGGATGTCACACCACTTCCTCAAACTGAATCTATCTGAAACCGAGCTCATAATATTTCCTCCCCCACTTGCCCCTTCCCCTGACTTTTCTGTCAAGATCAATGGCACGACTATCAGTCCTTCTACACATGCCAGGGTGCTAGGGGTAACCCTGCACTCTGAACTGTCCTTTCAGGCCCACATACAATCCCTGTCCAAATTATGCCTCCTCAACATCTCTAGAATCTGCCCTTTTTTAACCAATGACACCACCAAGCTTCTAATTCACTCCCTGGTTATCTCTCGCCCCGACTACTGCAACTCCCTCCTCATTGGATTACCTTTACATAGACTACCCCCCCCCCCCTTTCCAGTCCATAATGAATGCTACTAAAAGACTCATCCACCTTACCAACCGTTCAGTGTCCTCCACCCCTCTCTGCCACTGGCTTCCAATCACCCAATAAATAAAATTCAAAGTACTAACAATAGTTTACAAAGCCATACACAACTCTGCCCCGAGCTACATCACTAACCTGATCTCAAAATATCAACCAAGCTGCTCTCTCTGGTCCTTCCAAGACTTCCTGCTCTCTAGCTCCTTTGTCATCTCCTCCCAAGCTCGCCTCCAGGATTTCTCCAGAGCTTCTCCCATTCTTTGGAACTCTCTACCCCAATCTGTCCGGCTGTCTCCTAATCTATCCATCTTTAAACGATCCTTTAAAACCCCTCTCTTTAAAGAAGCCTATCCAGCTTCTAACTAAAACACTGTTTCACTTCCTCCATCATCTCATTCCCCACACCTATTACCTTTTGTATCAATCTACCCTCCCTCTTAGATTGTAAGCTCTAAAGAGCAGGGCCTCTGATTCATCTTGTACCAAATTGTATTGTAACTGTAATGCCAGCCTTCATTTTGTTAATCGCTGTGTAAACTGTTGGCGCTTTATAAATCCTGTATAATAATAATATAATAATAATAATAATCATATTCAAATAATAATAATTCTCAAAAGAACTTGGGTCTGTAAAGCACTATGGGGTATTAAGTAACACTACTACAAAGGGTTAACTCAACAAGGACAAGAAGAGGAATGTAGTTGCTATGGGTAACCAAGTGAAGAAACAAGCTTCAACCAACCAAGTCATTAAAGTGATTGTAAACGATCACCATGTAAAACAACCTATTCAGTTTAAAATAGTATTGAAAGGCAAAACATATTTTTATTGATATAAAAAGAAATTATAAAGACCTTTTTTCCATTTTTTACAAGTGATCACATTCCCTCTGTTCTCAGCTGCATAAGAACTTGGGGGAGAGGAAGCAGCAGCACACTAAGCTTCCCAGTAAATGGCTGTGCAGCGGGGGCGTGTCAGGACAAGTCCTACCATAGGAGTAGGGCACACTGATTTCCCTGCATAGCTAGAGAACTGACTATGGTGTGCTCTCCTGCTTAGTGCGGTCAGTTTTTAATCAGAAAGCAAGGGGACTGGCAGGAACACCAGGGATTTCACATAAATGAAACAATATAACAAGAACAGGATCCTTTCTCATACAAGTACATGGTACAGCAGGCACATATCAGGATTATGAAGTGTTGGGGTAATAAACGCTTTAAGCATGGTACCTGGTAAAGGTAGCAGGTGCTCTAGTAGTGAGGGGGTCAGTGATCTGGCTTCCTCCCCAGCTGTCAGTATCTACAGAGAGCTATGGCCTGGTCATGAAGTACGGAAAGGACAGAGTTAAGTGAGAGCACACATGAGGTCCACACTAGGTGCACGATGGGACACCATTCTGTTACTGGGAGTGAGGTAACAGGGGGCACTGGACTGGTGGAGAGGACGCAGGCTCGGCATGTCCCTCCTACAGAGGCGGCTCTCTAATTAGGCCGGTAAGGCGGCCGCGGAAGGCCTCGCAGTTAAAGGGGCCTCGCATGATCTTTCCCAAACATTTTTTTTTTTTTTTTATTGAATAGATCCATCCGGGGTCCTCAATAGGCGGACTCCGGACCCACACGGATTAAAATCTGGACTGCTTCCTTCTGTCTCAGCGGGGGGCAGAATGGAGAGGATCGGGAGGATCGGAGTGGCTGTGTTTAGCGCTGCATGATTACAAAAAGCCGAGTACAAGTTCTTCTTACCCGGCGGAGAGGATGTCCTACAAAGTCCCGCCTCCTGGGCCGGCTCTTACCTATGATAGACAGAACACTGGTGACGTCTATCATAGGAGCCGGTGTCCAGGAGGCGGGACTTTGTAGGACATCCTCTCCGCCGGGTAAGAAGAACTTATACTCGGCTTTTTGTAATCATGCAGCGCTAAACACAGCCACTCCGATCCTCTCAATTCTAACCCCCCCGCTGATGACAGAAGGAAGCAGACCACTTCGGCGGTCCAGATTAATGGGGGCACACACACTGGTCACTGCATTATTGGGGGCACACACTGGTCACTGCATTATTGGGGGCACACACTCTGGTCACTGCATTATTGGGGGCACACACTCTGGTCACTGCATTATTGGGGGCACACACTCTGGTCACTGCATTATTGGGGGCACACACTGGTCACTGCATTATTGGGGGCATACACTGGTCACTGCATTATTGGGGGCATACACTGGTCACTGCATTATTGGGGGCACACACACTGGTCACTGCATTATTGGGGGCACACACACTGGTCACTGCATTATTGGGGGCACACACTGGTCAATCTGCAATATTGGGGGCACACACTCTGGTCACTGCATTATTGGGGGCACACACACTGGTCACTGCATTATTGGGGGCATACACTGGTCACTGCATTATTGGGGGCATACACTGGTCACTGCATTATTGGGGGCACACACACTGGTCACTGCATTATTGGGGGCACACACACTGGTCACTGCAATATTGGGGGCACACACACTGGTCAATCTGCAATATTGGGGGCACACACTCTGGTCAATCTGCAATATTGGGGGCACACACACTCTGGTCACTGCATTATTGGGGGCACACACACTGGTCACTGCATTATTGGGGGCACACACTGGTCACTGCATTATTGGGGGCATACACTGGTCACTGCATTATTGGGGGCATACACTGGTCACTGCATCATTGGGGGCACACACACTGGTCACTGCATTATTGGGGGCACACACACTGGTCACTGCATTATTGGGGGCACACACACTGGTCAATCTGCAATATTGGGGGCACACACTCTGGTCACTGCATTATTGGGGGCACACACACTGGTCACTGCATTATTGGGGGCACACACACTGGTCAATCTGCAATATTGGGGGCACACACTCTGGTCAATCTGCAATATTGGGGGCACACACTCTGGTCACTGCATTATTGGGGGCACACACTGGTCACTGCATTATTGGGGGCATACACTGGTCACTGCATTATTGGGGGCATACACTGGTCACTGCATTATTGGGGGCACACACACTGGTCACTGCATTATTGGGGGCACACACACTGGTCACTGCATTATTGGGGGCACACACACTGGTCAATCTGCAATATTGGGGGCACACACTCTGGTCAATCTGCAATATTGGGGGCACACACTCTGGTCACTGCATTATTGGGGGCACACACTGGTCACTGCATTATTGGGGGCACACACTCTGGTCACTGCATTATTGGGGGCACACACTGGTCACTGCATTATTGGGGGCATACACTGGTCACTGCATTATTGGGGGCACACACACTGGTCACTGCATTATTGGGGGCACACACACTGGTCAATCTGCAATATTGGGGGCACACACTCTGGTCACTGCATTATTGGGGGCACACACACTGGTCACTGCATTATTGGGGGCATACACTGGTCACTGCATTATTGGGGGCATACACTGGTCACTGCATTATTGGGGGCACACACACTGGTCACTGCATTATTGGGAGCACACACTGGTCAATCTGCATTATTGGGGGCACACACTGGTCAATCTGCATTATTGGGGGCACACACTGGTCACTGCATTATTGGGGGCACACACTGGTCAATCTGCATTATTGGGGGCACACACTGGTCACTGCATTATTGGGGGCACACACACTGGTCACTGCATTATTGGGGGCACACACATGGTCGCTCTGCATTAATGGGGGCACGCACACTGGTTGCTCTGCATTAATAGGGGCACGCACACTGGTTGCTCTGCATTAATAGGGGCACACACATGGTCGCTCTGCATTAATGGGGGCACGCACACTGGTTGCTCTGCATTAATAGGGGCCCACACATGGTCGCTCTGCATTAATGGGGGCACGCACACTGGTTGCTCTGCATTAATAGGGGCACGCACACTGGTTGCTCTGCATTAATAGGGGCACACACATGGTCGCTCTGCATTAATGGGGGCACGCACATGGTCGCTCTGCATTAATGGGGGCACGCACACTGCTTGCTCTGCATTAATAGGGGCACACACATGGTCGCTCTGCATTAATGGGGGCACGCACACTGGTTGCTCTGCATTAATAGGGGCACACACATGGTCGCTCTGCATTAATGGGGGCACGCACATGGTCGCTCTGCATTAATGGGGGCACGCACACTGGTTGCTCTGCATTAATAGGGGCACACACATGGTCGCTCTGCATTAATGGGGGCACGCACACTGGTTGCTCTGCATTAATAGGGGCACACACATGGTCGCTCTGCATTAATGGGGGCACGCACACTGGTTGCTCTGCATTAATAGGGGCACACACATGGTCGCTCTGCATTAATGAGGGCATGCACATGGTCGCTCTGCATTAATGGGGACACGCTCTGCATTAACAGGGGCACACACATGGTCACTCTGCATTAACGGGGGCACGCACAATGGTCGCTCTGCATTGGATGAGGGCAAGTTTTGGGGGAATGCCTTTTTTTGTTATTGGCGTTCTGTATAGCACATGGTCGCTCTGCATTAATGGGGGCACGCACACTGGTTGCTCTGCATTAATAGGGGCACGCACACTGGTTGCTCTGCATTAATAGGGGCACGCACACTGGTTGCTCTGCATTAATAGGGGCACACACATGGTCGAAATTTTTTATCGCGCAAGGGGGGCCTCATATTTTAATTTTTTGCCTAAGGCCTCAAAAAGTCTAGAGCCGCCTCTGCCCTCCTAATACAAACATACAAGTTACAGTTTATAGTGACATGGGACAAGTCCCTTTTCAGAGGAACTCTGCACATGGTGTAGGCTCATCTCTAGGTCAGGGAACTGCTTTAATGTTAGATTTTTCACACGTCCGCAGTCTCTGCCTGGTCCTTAACATTGATGAGCGCGCTCCTTGTAAGAGGTACCCTCACATGCACGTGTGCAGATTACTCCGCCCACACAAACACAAAGGAAGAAGAAGTGAAGGGGATAATGCACTGGTCACATACAATGGATGGAGATGAAGGGGTTAATGTTCAGATATGCAGGATAATGGAGATGAAAGGGTTAATATGCAGGACACATGCAGATAGCAATAGGGCTAGCATTTGTAGGAGCAGAAGGCAGCATGAAAGGGTTAATAAACAGATCACTGTGTCACAACAGAATGAATGGATCTGCAGCTGCTGATGCTTTCATTCTGTGCCAATTCACATGTGGCGTCACCCCCAAAGGAGCTGCTTTGTAATTTGGGTTCTCTGCTCGGCGCCTCAACTCCAAGAACAACCTCAGCCCCTCCGACACACCTGGTTGGATAGAAATGACTGCAATTTTACCTGGCTGTGGGTTGCTACCAGAAAATAGACACACACTTGTTTAGTGATGAATGCACTTCATCTGTTCATACAGGTTTAAAATTGCGCACACCCGCGGAATGACGACAAACTACGGTCAATAAAAATCTCCATAGGCGACGCTTTAAAAAAATTTAACGGTTACCAGTTTAGAGTTAGGGCTCTTTCACACGGTCCACCTCCTCCAGGACGGATGGAAAATAGGGTTTCCATCCGTCCGGATTTCACGGACAGGATCGGATGCGGATGGCAGCGGGTGTCAGCGGACATGTCACCGCTGATATCCGCTGCTCCATAGGGCTGAATGGGGCATCCGATCGGACCGCCCGTGTGAAAGAGCCCTTAAAGTGTAGATCTTTTTTTTAAATTATTGCTCATGCTCTGGCAATCGCGGCGATACCTCACATGTGTGGTTTAAACAGTGATTTCATTTGCGGCGCGACTTCCATATACGTTTTCTTTCGTGCGCGAGCTAACGGCGACGGGGGCGGCTACATTTTTTTTTTCCTATTTATTTTATTTTATTTTTTTAATTTTAACACAGGTTTTTTTAAAAGAAAAAAAATCTGATCACTTTTATTGCTGTCACAAGCAATGTAAACATCCCTTGTGGCAGCAATATGCAGTGACAGGTACTCTTTATGGAGGGATCGAGGGTCCTAGACCCCTCCACTACATATCCATGTATTCAAAACGTCGAAAACTGCATTTTTGAATACTGTCACTTTTTTAATCTGCCGCCTTTAGCAGCAGAGTAACCCGGACGTGACGTCATGGACGCTGCCTCCGGGTTACGCCATCGGAGACCCGATCGAAGCCGCTTCCGGCTTTGATCGGGACTCCATCCAGCCGGCGGACGTGCCGGCTGGGTGCTTGGGTCTCCCGGTGGGACGGGAGACCCGGGCAAAGCCAGGGAAGGCGGCATGAGGGGGAGACATCCCCTCCCGCTCGCCGGGGTAACAATCGAGCGGCTCCCGAGCCACAACGGTCATTACCGCCGGAAAGCCGACCACCAGCTCTAAAAAACGGTACGGGGATGATGCCTCTAGCTAGAGGCATCACCCCGGTACAATCACGTAAAGTCAGCCGACGTAGGTCTATGTCGCTAGATGTTAAGTGGTTAATTGGCAAATCAGCATTAAACAATGTAAATGAATACTAAATGCAGTGTGAGTGAAACTACTACTACACTGGTTTGGAGTGCCTTCTGAAGGACTGGCTAGGATAGGATGCAGTGTCTCCTAAGAGGTACCTCTTAACTAAGCAAAAGGTCTCTGGGTAGCAACTGTTAAGAGGCAGTCTTTAGTCATGACTGTTCGGCCAGCTAAACATTGGGGCTCAGTTACCATCGGCATGCTTTAAGAGGCAGTCAAGAAGGCCTGTGTCAGGGCCTGGATTTGAACCTGGAACCTCTGCTGTGTCAGGCAATGGCTTTTTTTGATGAGTTACCTGGAATGCTGGACAGTTTGCTGGACAGTTCCCTGGACAATCCCTTGAATAATCCTGTCTTGATCACTGTTTGTTTTGAACCCTGAACTTTTTGCTCCTCCCATGAACGTCCTGATTTAAGCCATGTCTCTGCACTTCCTGTTTGCCAGATTATTGTGCTCTCTCCAGCCAATATTCCGCTGCCTTTCCTGCTGCCGTGCCTATTTTGCTACCACTCGTTATCGACCTTTGGCTTTTTCCTCAACTACGCTTCTGCCTGATCCCAGCCTGCAGCTACTTGTTATTTACCTTTGGCTGTTTACTGACTATGCTTTTGTTTGATCCCTACCTGCTTACCTGTTACTGGACCCCGGCTTGCTCACCTCCTGGTGGGGCAATCCTAAGGACCGTGACCTGGTACTAACACGCAGCAAAATCCATCTCCACCATCACGAGCTCTGGTAAACACTAGTTAGTACATAGACTCCGCACCTCAGGTGGGCCCACGTCATTCATCAGGGTGACAGCCTGTGTACCTATCCTGCTGGCTGGTGGCAGTTCTGCTACTGCTATAGCAACTGGTCTTCGAGCCTCACCCCTTATTGTGACAGCCTGCAAACAGTTCTAAAGATATATGGTTGCTAGTTAGCTAATTTCTAAGGTTCAGTCTCTAGCAGTGGTGGTAAGTAGTGGCCACAAGGCCCTCTCACCAGACGATACTTTATATTTGCTCAATCAATGCATTGTTCTCTGATTTGACAAGGTGGAGAGGTGGGGCATTGATGTCATGTTCTCCACCTCATCCAATAAGAGAATTCCAGGTAGATTTCCACCTCTCAGAAGTTACGTACCTCTTTTGTAGAGTCTACAAACAGAAAAAAAAACAATAAAGAATACAAATCAAATCTCTTTTTGTACAACTGATAACAATTTACAAAGCTGCTAGAAAATGAATATTTGGATCCAGAAAATGAGTCCCACTTGGGTAGTTGAGTAAGGGACCTTAGGGGGCCTGTGTGGCAAAATACACAATATATGATCCTATGGGGGTGTTCTAAAATGTTGTCGGACCCATGAAAATTCCGGACCTCGTCACTTCCGGCTGGTGCGATCCCCGGTGCGCATGCGCACAAGACATTTTCAAGGTCCGAGGAAATTCTGACTTAGCGAACAGCTAAGTCAGCTGAGATGAGGAGGGGCTGAGGTGGGACGCACACAGCGGGCCTCGGGGTCACTGCTCCGCGCCCTTTCATCCCCGAGACCCCAAATTTGTATCAGCTGTAGGGGAGTGTCTTGGCTACCTGCGATACAATTTTGGGGTCTCCAGCACCTTTGGTTCGCCCGTTACAGCAATTTTCCCCCGGCCCCTCCTCCTCTCAATTGGACCTTAAAAATGTCTTGTGCGCATGCACACCGGGGCTCGCAGCAGCCAGAAGTGACGAGGTCCGGAATTTTCATGGGTCCGACAAAATTTTAGAACAGGGGCAAACTTCTGGAGATATGAGAGAGCAGAATTCACAGGAAATTTATGGACAAGAGTAAACCTGATTAAATGCACATGTAATAAATGCAAAAAATAGTCACCAGATATTCTAGGTATGTTTTTGCATAAGCTCACTGTGGTTGATAATTTCCCTTTAAGCAGTGATCTCTAATGTCCTTTTTCTGTCATCACAGCTCAGATACTTTTCCTACTATAGAGGACAAAAGAATTTCTGGCATAATGGAGGGTGATAAGGAAGCCAGCAAGATAACAAGCTGAAGAGATCTCAGTGCCCTTACCTTACAAGGAGAGATCTGCTTTCCAAATCATTATAAGAGCTTCTGATTTATTTTCTTCAGCTTCTTTCTCCTGGAACCCTTCAAAGAGAATATACCTTATACTTCTATCTGGAACTTCTGAGATATACAGGTAACACCAGCAGTCACTTTAATTAGAAAGAAACCACCAAACGTATTTATGTCATTTTCTAAGCTTATCATCATTAATTTTGGATTAACAAATATATAGAGAATAGCAATATAGAGATCACTGACGTTCACTGCAACAACTTATAGTCAGCAATTATATTCTTTTTCTCACAATAAAAATAAGGAGACAAGCTTGTACAACCTGGTAGAGCGAGGAAACAAGAACATTTTTTTTATTTTTTAGTAATTAATTAACCAAAAACAAATTCACTATGGCCTGTTAAAATCACCATTTAAATTGTTTTAGAATTACACAAGATTTTATTACGTTTTAGTGTTGCGACAGAATTTATTTTTCTCCCGCTCAGGGAATTGGTTCATGCTTTATTGGATTTTTTTTTTTTTTTGCCTTCCTCTAAAATAGATCAACTTTGTGTGTATAGGACTGTGTATATGGAGGATTTCTATTTATTGATTCTGTTTATTCTTTTATACTGTTTGAACTAGATAGATGTGACTCTTTTTTTTTTTTTTAACCTGACCATGTAACTATGTAAAGAAAAAAAAAAATGAAAACCTCTACAGGCAAACAGTATAGGGGGCAGCAGGGTCCTACTACGTACCCAAAATCAATAGATAGCATGTTACTTCTTCAATGACTATACCTTTTTTTCTGAACTAACAGTGAAGGGTTGATTTACTAAAGGCGAATAGACTGTGCACTTTGCTTTACTTTGCAAAGAATACCCAATCATGTGCAAGGAAAAAAAAAATAAAGCACTGTTGTTTGCACATGATTGTATGATGGAAGTCGGCAGAGCTTCTGCTCATTTACTAAGCTCTGCAGCAACTGCTCTTGCAGAGTGCACGGTCTATTTGCCTTTAGTAAATCAGCCCCAGAGTCTGCCATTCTATGGACATGATTCACCAACCTGCTGAATCACGTACCAGCTAAAAGTGCATTATCAAGCATTATTACTACATGTTGTTTGACAATATTGCTTTATCCATCAAGTGTTACTAAGCCGTTCACACTATCACATTTTCTAGTGCGGCTTGCGTTTTGCAGAAACGCAGTGCAAGCCATTTAATATGACTTCCTATGGGTAACATTCACATCTAAGCTGGTTTCTGTGGGCACATTTTTTAGAAAGGGTCTGGCACTTCTTTCCCCGCAGTGTTTTTAGTCCAAAAGACTTTGAAGCGCCCGCATACAAAGCGCAAGTGCTGTGAGTGTCCTGCATTTTGTCTGTGTTTTTGCCCGCGTTTTACAGCCCGTGTTTTTCACTATGCTTCATTGCAAACACCTCCCACTGAAAACAGACTTCCCATGCTGCCCTGCAAAATGATTATACTGGCCAACACAAAAACGCATGCAAATCGCAGGTACCAAAACGCAACATGCACAGAAAAACACATATGGAAAACAGGCAAACTGCAAACTGCATTGGTGTGAACCTAGCCTAAGGCTGGCCATACACTATACAATTTTCTTGTTCAACTTTCCTTTAGATTTACCAAAACCATGTAATATAGGGTAAAACCTAAACACTTTCAATTTGTATGCAATCAGGCAGGCCCTTGCACTACATAGTTAAAGGTAAATCTAAAGGAAATTGAATAAGAAAATTGTATAGTGTATGGCCAGCCTAAGGGTCCTTTTTACACTGATTAGTTTTTGATCAGTTTTTCAGAAAAGCAGAAAAAAATGCATCTCTTTAAATTCTATGGAACTGGATAATTTGTGTGTCAGTTGTGTTTTTTTTACAGTCCTGCTGGCTGCATTTTTGGTGCGCTTTTCAAAACTGCATCAAAAACGCAGCTCCCCAATGAATAGAATAGAAAACACGTCAAGAACGCACCATGGTTGCGTTTTTGGTGCATTATTTGAGTCACATGTCCAGGTTTCATAAGTGCATACTGGGAGTCAGGCAACCAGAAAATGCACCAGAAACGCATCAAAAAAGCATATGCCTTTTTCGACTCGTCTTTCCAACTGAGCAGTGTGAAAGCAACCTTAGGCATAGATTTTTTCCCTTGAAATTTTAAAAGCCTAAGTGCAATTTTTGTAAACTTATTATAACCTCTTCCCTCCCCCTAGCACATTCTGTATATTAGCACTACTGCTCTGCTATACCCATTGGCCCAAATCCTTAAGAATCAATCCAGCTGGAGATGTAGCTTTTTGTTGAAATGATCTATAACCACAGGGCACATGTTCGGTGTCAGGCAGGGTGCACAATGAAGGGCAGTGGTGATATTGGTAAGCAAAACATTTACTAAAGAGAAAGAGAGCCTAAGGCTGCATTCACACTTGAGCGTAGCGTTTTTGCGCGTTTTTTACCATGATTTTAAGCGCGATTTTTACTGCGATTCTCAGGCGTTTTTTTAAGGCATTTTTGGAGGCAGGCATTAACATCTATCAAAAACGCTGGTAATCAGCCCAAAAAGAAGCTCATGTACTTTTTTCAGCTACAGGCGCTTTGCTTCAGGCGTTAAAACGCTCAGATGTGAACAGGGGCCATTTAAATGAATGGGGTTTTACTTGTTGTGCGTTATGGAACGTTTTTTTTTTTTTAGCCTTTTTGGAGCTGAAAAACGCTGAAAAACGCCCAGGTGTGAATGGAGCCTAAGGCTTAGATGAGCGTTTTATGAGCTGAAATACGCTCAGGTGTGAACAGGACCTAAGGAGAAAAGGAATGAGACGTAGAAAAGGATAATTGTACTAAAATTGCACCTGTCTTTAACGGCTGAATTTTAAAAAAAATTCACAAGAAAATTTGGACATTAAAGTTTACGTTATGACAGATTCGTTCTGGTGGGTTTTTTTTATGTTGTAGGCTCCTACACACATACACATACTGGTAATCATATCTCATGTCTTGACTGTTATGTTTAATAAAAAAGGTTTTTAAAGATAAAACCCATCAACTACTAAACCTTAGAGACAATTGTTTTTTCTAAGCATTGATTTCAAACCAGTGTTCATCTAAACTGAATGCAAAATAATTATAGGGTAATATTCATTATTGCAAGCATTCACAAAAAAATGGCACAAACAATATATATATATATATATATATATATATATTTATATGGTTTTATTTTTTCAGCAGGAATGTGGGGGAATGCCGCTCCAGCACTGAATGTATGTAATGCCAAGGGGGCCAAGGGGGCCAAGGGGTGTGGGGTGTGCTGAAAGGTCTATTTATGCTTCCTGCTCGGGAATCTATTGTCACTGGAGGGGATCTATTTTGCCGTTGCGGTTCAGTGTTGCTGGGGAGGTCTATAGTTGCTGGTGGAGATCTATTTTTTGCTGGTGGGTCAGTTGTTGCTGGAAGGGATCCACTGTTGATGGAGGGGTCTGTTGTTGTTGGCTGCTGGAGAGTCTATTATTGCTGGCTGTTGGGAAATTTGTTGCTGTTGCTGCTAGAGGTCTATGGTTGCTGGGGTGGTATTTTGTTGTGGATGCCCATTGTTGCTGGGGGAATCTATTGTTACTGGGGGAATCTATTGTTACTGGGGGAATCTATTGTTGCTGGGGGGGGGGGGCAGTGCTTGGAGATGAGTGAAGGGAGGGCCAGAGACAAGAAGTGACTCAGAAGGGGGGAGTTTCTGCACCTATTCTCTGAGAAAAAAGCTATATATATATATATATATATATATATATTAGATAGCTAGTTTATAAATAAATCACTAAAGTATTATAATAGTTTTACTATGGTAGTGTAATTTTCAATGCACAGCTTTTATTGAATGAATAGATAGTGATCCTGCCATGAAGGTCTTTGTTTACGTACTCCCTGTTACTGTAACAGACTTACCTGACTTCCTGTTCCTCGTTCCATGTTACCCGACTTCCTGTTCCTTGTTCCATGTGTGGCCCCACACATCCTTTACCTAAGGCGTGAACTTCATTCCCTCAGTGTCTCAGCAACACATCAGACGCCGATGATCTGCTCCCTCAAGCCGATCATCTCCTGTGACTGTACTTAGGCTCCATGTACACGGGACGCTGGAAAATGGCCGTTTAGGAGCAGTTGGGCGTTTTTTTCAGAAGCCCCTGAACCCATCTACATTTTATCTTATCTGTCCATGTACACCAGGTCGTTTACAGTCATTTGCAGGCATTTGCGTTCAGGGACTGTTTTTAGAACGCAATTATTTGTGTTCGAACGTGTGTTTCCCGGCGTTTCAAACGCACAAACGCGTCCGAACGCGCCTGAACGCATCCGAACGCGTCTGAACGCGATGACCCGCGTTTAGCGTTCGCGTTTTTCCATTTTAAATGGGAATAATTTTTTTGACCTCTAGGAACGCTTCTAAACGCAAACGCCCGCAAACGCTGCTAAACGCGGGTACAAACGCGACCGAACGGACGTTTCAAACGTCCTAAAAATTCCAGCAGTCAAAGGGACTTTTAACAACGTCCCGTGTACATGGAGCCTTAGACTGCCTCCGTCCTTCCTCCTTTCTACACGACTTCTTGGATCACTGTTCCATCTACTGGTAGAACAGTGTACTACAATTTCAGCTAAACTGCAGTTCCCATTAACTCAGCTAAACAGAAAGTATATTGCCTTGAGCTAAATTGTTTCCTCTGCTAAAAAAGTCTCACTGTGATGTTACTGTAGCCTGTATGCCCAAACCTCACATTGGTAAACATAGCTCCGTTACTGAGTGGTTGACTTCCGCAGGTGAGATCCATACGGGTAATTACGTGATTGTTACAGTTACATGGTGGTAACTGTCTACCATCTGTTCCTGCACCTGCATTATTAACCTGTTACAAGCAGCCCCTATAGAGACTTGTAGCCAACATTGGGCTGTGCCAGCATAAATTGTGCATGCATGGACCATTGTTGTCACTGTCAGGAAGGATTCTTTGCAATGGTGGACAGCTGACATTGGCATACATGTAGACAATTGTAGTTGTTAAAAGAAACTGCAGGAAAATTAGCGGCACTGAGATGCAAAAAAAAAAGATTTAAAAAATTGTATTTGATAAAAAAGGAAGCATATCAATGTTTATAACCGTGCTTTAGTAAAAGTAACCATTTCCTATTCCCTCTCTGCAGGCCTTTAACTGGGTCCTAATACTGAGGGAAGGGACGGACTTCCAGATCATATGATCAATGTAATTGGCTGTCACAGTGGTCACATGATCAGGAGCCCACCCCCCGGCTTCTGATCATAAACAGAGACCAGAAGCTATCTGGGATAACTTGAAAACCCAAAAACCTTGCCCCCCATGGACATTAAGGTCCACCCTCCCTGCCACTGTACATGGGTGGTATGTGGTCAGCAAAAGCTTAATGTTAAGTTAGGGTTTAAATCTATAGAAAGTAATGTATTAATATTTTGTCACTTGAAACTGCTTCACTTTTACATTTTTAGTAAAGTGCTTACCTATGTTGGGCTTCTTGTCAGCCTTCATTGCTAAGTACCAGTGTAGGACCTGAATATTGCATGCATATTATTAATGGTGCCTTCAGTGAATGTTTCCCTATGAGGATGGTCATGAAATCCACAGAAGATTTCCAGCTTGGATATTTCATTTTAATCTGAACAAGCAATTTGGGTATTTGCCACTATCATCAATACTTTACACATGCTGCCCTTTAATGACCTAGAGGAGTCAGAGCTCTGAGGGTTACTTAAGTTATTTCTAACAATTTGAATAGATTTTGCTAAGCTATAACTGATCATCAGTTAATTTTCAAACATTTACCAAGGCACTGCTGTAGTCTGTTCTGTTTGTATATGAAGACTTTTTATGGAGGAAGCACGTACTATTACAAAGACAGTGATGCTCAAACTTTTTAAGGCCAAGAGCCAAAACCTGGCTGAAAAATGATGGGGCCTCATGAATACTGTAATGACATATTTACAAACAAAATTTTACATAAATCCGAATTCTGGTTTATGTTCATTAATGAGGTACAGAGGAGAGATAGCCACTCAGGTGAAAACAATCCAGCAATCAGAGGTTGGGTGCACGTCAGATCCACAATCCCAGCAACGTATACCTACAAAAGAAGGGGGACCACACTCCGACATGAAAGGATTGATTCATTTATTCACAATTCCAAAAACAGAACATCATGGACAGGGACCAAAATAGTTGACGCGTTTCATGATTCACATTCACTTAATCATACGTATGGTCAAGCGAATGTGATTTGTGAAATGCGTCAACTATTTTGGTCCCTGTCCACGATGTTCTATGTCTGTTTTATGGAATTTAATGTTTTCACAATGACAGAAAAAAAATAAATATGAATTTAAAAAACATATTGATGGTTTAATAGAGGAAACATTCATATGAAGATCTGGGTGAACATGAAACCTGAATCTCTTATCACTCTTTTTTAACATGCTTCAGTTTCTTCACACAATCTCCTCGCTTCATATTTTCTTAAAAAAATAAATAATAATTTTACTCATTAAACTCCAAACTCTACAGTATATTTATATTTTACAAATAGTTTATATTGCTCATTGGACTCTACTTGGACTTGGACTTTACTTTTCCCATTCTATACTCCTTTTAAGCACCACATTATTTTTCTTCAAAACATTTTTTTGTTGCTTCCTAGAAAAGTTTTTGTTTTAAGGTAACAATAATGTTGTGGGCACAGTAGTACAACTGCAAACACTCACTGTTCTCTACAGGCTATAAGCCCCGGTTCACGCAGCCACAACTTGTCATACAACTTCAGAGTTCAAAGTCGCATGACAAGTCGAGCCCCATTAACGGCAATGGAACCATTCTAATCAGTGCAACCTTCCTGCACTACTTTTGGTGCAACCTCAACACAACTTGCATTGACTTCTGTTAAAGAAGTAGTAAGCAAGCCAAAATAAAGTCCTATAGGGATGTCGGATTAAATGTTGCTTGACTTTGAATCCGCATCAGTGTGAACAAGGGCTTATGGCTCTTAAACTGCACTATTTATAGGGGCAGCGCCAGCCCCACGAGCCTAATGCTGGCTGCTGGCCATACACTATAGGAAAAATTGCTCAAACTCATTTTCGAAAAACAAACACTCAGCCGTGAGAGCAAACAATTGTGCCATCATGTAATGACCGATAAATCATTCAATAGACATAAATGATTTAGTTTTTGTTCGTTTTGTCACATATGCCTAGTGCAGACAGTTTGGGTGAGAAACACATTAACCTTTGGTTCGGCAGAAAATTTCCAAACTTGTCCTTTGTTTTTTGGCTCAAAAATGTCACAACCAATTACCGATTGGTGCTTATTGACTGGCTGAAAAACTAATAACTTATTAACGGTCCAAACAACCAAATGTTCCGTATAGTGTATGGCCACCATTACACTTTATCTAATCCAGTTACAGTAACTGGGAAAATGGTGACTGGGCTCCAATAGACATACCCTGAACTTAATTTACCATCAAAGGCACACACAGCCCAGCTGTTTCACCACTTACACCCATGATAAAATAATGACATGAAGTGGAAATGTCTTTCGTCACTACAGTTATTCCCAGCAATTTTCTTGTGCTATCACTTGGAGTCCTGATCTATGGAATGCGCTAAACCACTGAGCGATTCATGTAGCAGTTAAAAACAAACTCTAGGTATGAGATTTTTTACGTCGGTACATTGGTTCAGCTTGGACTAATGTTACTATGTATATACCATACATGCGGGATACCCCTGGAAGCTGGAAATCATTGAAATAGACACCACTACTCCCGTGATCTCCACTAGCTTCCAGGTCCGTACAAAGTGGCTGCCCAGTCATTGTATACACAGGAGGTCAGCCGCTCAGCACAGGTGCCATTCAAAGAATGATTTGCACTCTTGCATTGAATAAGGTTTAGAGTGTGAAATCATTGACATGCCTCTCCACTCTGTCCAATCAGAGAACGCTTTGCATTCATTGAGTGAATTAAAACATTCTCTGGTTTTAAAAATTCAAATAGTTCCTTCTTGTAAATGAAGAAGTCAAATGCTTACTTACTTTCGGATATGCTAGACAGCAGGTTCCCAATCTGTGGTTTCTCTCACTACAGGAGGAAATATAGGTGTAGGAGCTGGTGGGAGGAACTGCAGTGCCCATTGGGGTACATGTTATCTAACACATCCAGAGATGTTGGATAGCAGGAGCACTGACTGAGAGAGTATAGCGTGAGATGTTTTATTAAGTACATGTTTTTTTTGTTAATTTAGCAGTGTCTAGTTGAGGCTGTTTTCACACCAATGCAGGTTCAACAGTGCGCCAATTCCAAAATCAAACAAATTAAGTGCATGACCCTTGAGATATGGGGATAGGGGTGTGTGATGGGTGGTGGCCTAAAATGGCTTTTATGCCCACAGTTACTATTTATTTAATTTAACCACTTTAAGACCGGAAGATTTTGCTGCTTAATGACCAGGCCCTATTTTGCGATTCAGCACTGCGTGAGTTTAATGGACAATTGCGCGGTCGTGCGACGCTGTACCCAAACAAAATTTACGTCCTTTTTTCCCCACAAATAGAGATTTCTTTTGGTGGTATTTTATCACCTGTGCGATTTTTATTTTTTGCGCTATAAACAAAAAAAAGAGCGACAATTTTGAAAAATAAAAAACAATATTTTTCAGATTCTGCTATATAACATTCCCAAAAAAAAAAAATTAAATTTTTTTAACATTTTAGGCCAATTTGTTTTCTGCTACAAATTTTTGGTAAAAAGAAATAACAATAAGCATATTTTGATTGGTTTGCGCAAAAGTTATTGCGTTTACTAACTACGGGAAAGATTTATGTCATTTTTATTATTATTTTTTTTTTACTAGTAATGGCGGCGATCTGATAAGGGGTTAATACTATGGGTGATCAAGGGGTTAAATGTAAGCCTAGGGGAGTGATTCTAACTGTGGGGGGGTTGGGCTTGTGAGATGACCATAGAGACATGCGATCCTATATAGCAGGATCGCATGGTCTCTGTGATCATGTCAGGGAGAAGGACGGGCGGCTGTGTTTACATCAGCCATCCGTCCTTCTCTGTCAGCGGGGAGAGATCGGCGGTGTCAGGCGGCCATCTGAGCCACCTGACACTCGCGCCAGCTTCCTCGCTGAAGAGCTCCTCCCAGGAGAGCGCCGTGCATGTACGGGACTTTGCCTGGGAGAGCCAGCCTGCCGCAGTACATCTGCGGCAGGTGGACGTAAAGTGGTTAAAATGATATCAAGTGGTGCTGGGGACTTTCAAATTGTGCCATCAAACTGTGGTGCCACTGGTTAATTATTACCCACCCATACTGATGGCTTTGACCCTAATTTTTTTTAGGAAGACCTCTCTGTGACTTGCTAAATTGTACTACTGACATTTAAAGCAGAGAACACTTTTGTTTTACCTGAAATTAATCAAATAATAGTAGATGGAGAAGGGGTGCTGCCAATGTTTGTCAGCAAAGCTAATTATAAAAGAAAAAAGTAAATTCCACAGCAACATATGCTCTGTCAATACACACCATTTGCTGCTAAAAACCATGCTGCCCCATAACACCACATACGGCTTTAAAGTGATTCTGGAATCCTTGCATCACTTTTGTATTCAACACCAAATGCCTTCTTGTCCATCCGCTGTCAATGAAGTGGCATGTAAGACTCATTAGTGATTCTGTTTGTCCTGACCAGCAGTCAGTCGTGAATGAGAGTGAGTTGCCAGCATACTCTGGTTTAAGCATAGCCTTTACTTTCTCAACGACCTTTTGGTGAATCTTTCCCAGCATTTCGGTTTCGATAATACTTATCACTCTTCAGTGTGTACCTTGGCTCAAGTATGGACAGCAACCGCTTAAATCCAGAGTCAGACACCATTGAAAATGGCTGGTTATCAGTGACCATCATCTCTGGCATCACTCTGTCCAGCAGTTGGGATCTTCCATCCAATATTAGCCACCTGTTTTTTTTCTGAAACATATCTGTTATTGTTGCCTGGGAAAGTGATGTTTCACCTTGTGATTCATTTTGTTTTTTCTGTGCTGCATGATATAACTCAACATGACGAACTCTTAGATGGGTTAAAAATTTTATGAAAAAAAAAAACTAAAAGGAAAAACAAACATGTTATACTGTACTTACCTGCTTATCCCATTGTTTGTACATGCGATAACTATTGCAAAAACCAATCAATATACGCTTATTGGGATTTTTTTTTTAACCAAAAATATGTAGTAGAATACATACAGGCCTAAATTGATGAAGATATGTGGTAAAGGTGTAGCGCTAATCAAACAGGTAAATCCATATAAAACATAAAACATAAAAAGAGATATCCTAATACAGCAGAAGGTACAACACCGAGGACACAGTGCTTCAGATCGTGGTCTGACAGACTTAAACCTTCTGCTGTTGATGACCTTTCTGGTCTAACAATCCGGTAAGGGCATTTGGGAAAACTTTTCCTCTGGTGGCGGATCTATTGCACTCTGTAACTTTAAGATTGCCTGTGTGGATTCACCATTTGGGATATCCAAGTATTTATATGGACTTCAATTTGCCCATTGTTATTAGGATATCTATTTTTATGTTTTATGTTTTATATGGATTTACCTGTTTGATTAGCGCTACACCTTTACCACATATCTGCTTATTGGATTTTTTCTGAATATTTGTGTAGCTGCTTATTATCGTATCTTTTAGGTTTATGTATTTGACATATAGGGCAGCAATCTCTATATATATTGTTTCTAAATTGATGAAGAAATTGGATTTTTTACTGAGTTTATTGCATGTGTTTTATAACAGAAAGTAAAAAATAATGTTTTTTTTTTTTTTTAAATTGTCGTTTTTTTTTTGTTTCTAGCGCAAAAAATAAAACCCGTAGCGGTGATAAAATACCACCAAAAGAAAGCTATATTTGTGGGAAAAAAAGGACATCAATTTTATTTGGGTACAGCGTCACACAATCGCGCAATTGTCAGTTAAAATAATGCAGTGCCGTATCGCATAAAAAATGCCTTGGTCATTAAGGGGGGTAAAACCTTCCAGGGCCAAAGTGGTTAAACGATGATCAGTAGTCACAGACTTATCAGCCATTTAAAGGGCATCAGTGCCCCATGGGCTGTACACACTAACAAGGATCCAGAACACCAAATTTAGCAGATAAAAGAAACACAGCAGGAACTTGATGGCTCTTATCTCTTTTCTGCTTTAAAGCCTGCCAGCTGGCCCAATATGGGGATGTACAGGGAAGTTTGAAAGGTACACTAAGAAGTGTGATAGCTCAATTCACTGTATCACTAAACAAATAAGGTCATTCTGTATTTAGAACTCTTATCCTGACATGCAGCATAATTGAGGCTCTGGCAATTCTGTAGGTCTGGGGCCTTATTAGTCATGACATATTTTTTGCATCAAAGGAACTTCCAGAGAATGACAGCAGAAAAAAAAAAAATCCTTTAGAAAGTAAATATATTTAGTTGGAGGAAGGTAGATAGACTATATTGCCAAAAGTGTTGGGACGCCTGCCTTTACATGCACATGGACTTTCATGGCATCCCAGTCTTAGTCCGTAGGGTTCAATATTGAGTTGGCCCACCCTTTGCAGCTATAACAGCTTCATTTCTTCTGGGTGTGTCTATGGGAATGTTTGGCTATTCTTCCAGGAGCGCATGTGTGATGTCAGGTACTGATGTTGGGTACAAGAAGGCCTAGTTAGCAGTATCCGCTCTAATTTATCCAAAAATGTTCTGTCGGGTTGAGGTCAGGACTCTGTGCAGGCCAGTCAAGTTCCTCCACCCCAAACTCACTCATCCATGCCTTTATGGACCTTTATGCACTGGCCCAAATCGTTTGGTGAAGGGGGGAATATGGCGTGGGGTTGGTTTTTTAGGAGTTGGGGTTGGCCCCTTAGTTCCATTGAAGGGAACTCTTAAGGCATCAGAAAACCAAGGCATTTTGAACAATTTCAGGCTACCAACTTTGTGGGAACAGTTTGGGGATGGCCCCTTCCTGTTCCAACATGACTGCGCACCAGTGTACAAAGCAAGGTCCATAAAGACATGGAATTTGGGGTGGAGGAAGTTGACCTGGGCTACAAATAGTCCTGACCTCAACCTGAGCCAGGCCTTCTGGTCCAAAATCGATTCCTGACCTCACAAGTGTGCTCCTGGAAGAATGGTCAAGCATTCCCCTTGACACACTCCTAAACGTTGTGGACAGCCTTCCAAGATGAGTTTAAGCTGTTATAGCAGCAAAGCTTAAAGCGTAACTCCACTTTTGTTGAAAAAACAGAATTCCCCTCTGGGTAATCTCTGTACATTGCAGGGATTTTTTTGCAAACTTTGTTGCAGATTCCTACCTTTTTGTTATTCTGAAGAAATCATTGTTTGTTCCTCTGTGCCTTTGTGCTGAGTGGGTCAAATGGGGTGGGTTTCATAATTATCTATAAGTTGTGGCAGCTGCAGGGCTCTAATGAGTAAATATGCTGGGTCTGCATCCCTTTAGATGTGTTCCTATTGGGAGTATCTCACCAAAAATGACATTTTTGTTGCAAGGGGATTCCAGAAATCTTGACTTGTATCTTAGTGCAGACTTCTGGGAAAATTGGTGTCCCAATCACACAAGCAGGAAATGATGTTTCTGGGGTGTGGTCAGTATACATTCTGTGTACAGAACAGCTCCAGGTAGCCATATTGCATTGCATTTTCTGAAAACTACAACTGCAGATTGAAAAGGAAAAGTAATTTTTAATAACATTCAACTACAATATGATTTGTGTCGCAATTGTATACGCTATATTGCTGATTTTATTCGCCCACGAAAGTGGAGTTACCCTTTAATACTGAACCCTAATGACTAAGACTGGGATGCCATAAAAGTTCATATGCGTGTAAAGGCAGGCGTACCAATACATTTTTGCTAATAAAGTGTATGTAGCAGCACTAGAGCTGCCAGTTAAAATGAATAAACAAAAATAGAAAGCCATAGTGCAGTCATTTTTATTGGAATAGTAAAAATAAAAACACCTTGAGTGTGCACTTACATTAAAAATACAAATGCCAGCATTAGAGAATACTACATGGATCCAAGATGGCCACTGCTGACCCAACTTCCTGTTTGCTTCCTGCGTGTGTTCTACAAACCAGAAGTGATGTAGGCGGAAATTACGACAAGATGAATAGCCCCACCCAACATGTTTAGACCAATTGTTGTCATCAGGCCATCTTGTATCAATGTGGTATAGAACCATATTGAAAGCTGGCATTAGTATTTTTATTGTGAATGCACACTTGAAAGTCGTCTACGGCACTATGACATTCTATTTTTGTTTATTCATGATGGCATAAATGCATTTGGGGAAAAAAAAGGAGAGGTGAAAGGATCAGAAGCTGGAAGGAGGTGACTTGGAAGGCTGTCTGGAAGGAACCCCTAAATCTAAGCTATTGTGGATCCACTTTTTAAGTTAAGAGGATCATGGAGGTCTTGTGAGTGCACAATGTGAATGAATGTGAGCGCAAGGAGAGCAAGGGATTTGTGTTTTGGGAAGGAGGTGTTTTGTAGTCCACCACGCACAGTTTGCTGGAGCATATATATTTGGACAAGGCACTGGATTTCTTAGAGACTTTTTTTGTGTTTATATAATTTATGTTTGTAGAATGGACACATTGGAAGAACTTTAATTTCACTTTTTCACGGAATATTTATCATATTAAATAAGTTGATCATTGATCACATATGTTTTTTCACATGTTTTTTATTATAAGAGCACTGTATTTATGTATATAGGGGGAGTGCATCACTTTATTGTATTTATCACAAAATAACTGTTATCCATTTAGGTAATGGGAGTTAGGGTTCACAGTGCTAGCAGCCTCCAGGAAGTAGGAACACCACATCATTAGCATACCTACAATAACCAGGTGTCCTTTGAACAGAATTGCATTCTGTATACTAATTTTATCACTAAAAACCCCAGTAGTTTCTAATACATATTGGTGTCTTCCTTTTAGTCAGGCCATCCAGATAGAATAGTTTGGTTTTATTGGCTGCGGAAAATCATTTCTTTTTTTTTTAATAACAAACATGTGATACTTACCTGCTCTGTGTAATGGTTTTGCACAGAGCACCCCCGATCCTCCTCTTCTGAGGTCCCCCGCCAGCGCTCCTGGCCCCTCCCTCCCGCCGAGTGCCCCCTAGCCCAAGCAGCTGTGATTGACCGCAGCTAGACCGGGTGCCAATGGTGTTTTCTCAGCCAATGAGGAGGAATAGTCCCTGGAGAGCCGAGGCTTCATCAATGAATCCCAATAGGGCTTAAGCCCCGTACACACGATAAGATTATCGAACGATCCGTCGTCCATTTTTTTGTGGCATGCTAGTCTGATGTGGAAAGTGAAGAGGCTATTTTCATACGAGTTTTCCCGTACGACAGAATTCTACTTCAGAAGTGATGTCATGTGTTGGATTGCTTTGTATGTGTTCTTTCATTTCTGAGCATGCCTAGTCTTGCTCTTAAGATTTTTTTCAGTCGAAATCTGTACTAATGAGATGAAAATCGGACGTTGTATTATGGCGTCACAAATATTTTATAGCCTGCACATCAGGATTTTATCAGCCGAAAAGTCGGAGTCGGCTGTCGAAAGCACCATACTAACAATCCAAAAATCGGCAGATCGGTCATCGGACGAATTTTCCATACAGATTTTCTTATCTGTGTGTACGGGCCTTTAGGAAAGTATTAGGGGGGCTTAATGCATTAAGCCTTCTGCCTTTTGAACTACTTTAAATACTCAGTAAAGTTAATCTACTCTATCTCTTTTTTAAAAGACTGCTTCGGCTTGGACTGAAAATATTTAATAGTTGGGGGTGTCTTCTTTGATTTTTCTTCTAGATACTGATGCTTTTTTGTCATATTAACATCAGGCTCTGGATACTTTTTGGAACTTCAAAAATATATATTTTTTTTAATACTTTCCAGTGGCTTGTGATCAGACTCTATATTGATAAGCTTTTTCCCACATACAGTAGATACAGGCAAACATTTCTGACAGCCATATACAATGGGCAGGCATTCCTTTTCAATCTGCGTATATCACTTCCCTGTTGGTGATTGGTTGTCTATTTTGCTGGTTGACCATTTTGCAATAGTGTTGCTCCTCTTAACTGGCATCATATTGAGCTGTCACCTGACCTCTTTACAGACATCATAATATCTGAGAACTGGGTGCGCAATACCCATTTTATTGATTGCTCAAGGGACTCATAGTGGATGGTTTCCAGACATATACACTGTCTTTGCCTGTCAGCCTCTTTAAGGCCTCATTCATACCTCAGCGTTTTGTAGATTGAAGCTCGAAGCTCCAAAATGCTGGAGGAGCAAAAAAAATAATAATTATTCTCTATGTAGATGGTTCACATCTCCACTCCAAGTCACCTGAAGCCAAACGCCTGAAGCTCAAAAAAGTTTTGCAGTTCTTTTTGCAGCTTAAATCGGGCAGATGTGAGCATTTTTGGTGCTTTTTTATTCCCATGGAAATAAATGGAAATGCGCCATTCGCGCTTTTTGTGCGCATCTGCGCCTTTTATTGTGATTTTCTGCTCAGAAAAAAGGAAACATTTAATAGCAATAATATATGAATAAATCAATGTAAAATAAATACACAAATAATTAAAAATCATCATAAATAAATAAAATGCATGAATAATTATTAACATAATATTTAACCCCTAACTGGTGCGCAGGATGGACTCCATTTTGCTGAGTGGGGATCGATCCGCCGTTCCCCACTGAGCAGGCGGATGACTTACTTTGCAGAGACGGAGCTATCAGATCCCCACTCTCCTCTATGGGAGATTGGATAAGAACGGACCGCCTGTCCGTTTTCATCCGATCCTATCCGATCCTCCAGATGGATGGAAAATAGGGTTTGCACAGACAGGATTGGAGAGCAGCGGGTGTCAGCGGACATGGCTCTGCTGACATCCGCTGCCCCATAGAGATACATGGAGGATCCGATCGAGTCCGCCTCAAAAACTGACAGGCGGACCTGATCGGAAAACTTGTGTGAAAGGGGCCTAAGGAGGTATGTTTCTACTAATCGTCGATGTAAGCAGATATTTCTCCAATAACCACCAATTTAAGGGAACACTACAGATTTCACTGCCTTTCTTTTCTGGCCTTTATTATTCATTTTTAAGTTTCAATGTAATTCACTGAACGTTTTTTGTCATTTAGAGCAGTCCTCCTGGGTGTCAACTACTCTAAGGCTAAGTTCACATCTCTGCGACCCACACAGAAATGTACTGCACTCTAGAAGACTCGCAGGGGGTGACATTAATTCCTAATGGCATCCCTGAGCATCATCAATCGCAGCGTGACTTTGCGCGTGCTAAACCGCATAGCGTGCACCGCATGGTGCAGGTAGGGCAGCCCATTAAAATGAATAAGCTATTCTACCCGTGATGTGCACATGCAAACGCAAGGATGTGAAGGAAGCCTAAGTATGCTACGCTATTCTTGATCTTTAATCTACTCTTATATCTCAATCTACTATTCTCGCTAATATACCATAAGCTATATTAAAGTTATAATTAGCAGGGGTTCTTTGGATTCTGAAAGTTATTTGAAAGGTTTCTCCATATTAAAACAATTGAGAAAGGCTGCTTTAAAGATTTTACTGCCCTAAATGAGCAAGACATATATACAGTGGTGATCGAAAGTTTGGGTACCCCAGGTAAAAATTTGTATTAATGTGCATAAAGAAGCCAAGGAAAGATGGAAAAACCTCCAAAAGGCATCAAATTATAGATTAGACATTCTTATAATATGTCAACAAAAGTTAGTTTTTATTTCCATCATTGACACTTTCAAAATTACAGAAAACAAAAAAATGGTGTCCTCAAAAGTTTGGGCACCCTGCAGAATTTATAGCATGCACTGCCCCCCTTTGCAAGGCTGAGACCTGCCAGTGTCATGGATTGTTCTCAATCATCGTCTGGGAAGACCAGGTGATGTCAATCTCAAAGGTTTTAAATGCCCAGACTCATCTGACCTTGCCCTAACAATCAGCACCATGGGATCTTCTAAGCAGTTGTCAAAACTGAAACTGAAAATAGTTGACGCTCACAAAGCTGGAGAAAGCTATAAGAAGATAGCAAAGGGTTTTCAGATGTCAATATCCTCTGCTCGGAATGTAATTAAGAAATGGCAGTCATCAGGAACAGTGGAAGTTAAAGCAAGATCTGGAAGACCAAGAAAAATATCAGACAGAACAGCTCGCAGGATTGTGAGAAAAACAATTCAAAATCCACGTTTGACTGCACGATCCCTCCAGAAAGATCTGGCAGACACTGGAGTTGTGGTACACTATTCCACTATAAAGAGATATTTGTACAAATACGGTCTTCATGGAAGAGTCATCAGAAGAAAACCTCTTCTACGTCCTCACCACAAAAATCAGCGCTTGAACTTTGCAAATGAACATATTGACAAGCCTGATGCATTTTGGAAACAAGTTCTGTGGACCGATGAGGTTAAAATTGAACTGTTTGGCCGGAATGAGAAAAGCTACGTTTGGAGAAGAAGGGGCACAGAATTTAATGAAAAGAACCTCTGTCCAACTGTTAAGCATGGAGGTGGATCAATCATGCTTTGGGGTTGTTTTGCAGCCAGTGGCACAGGGAGCATCTCATGAGTAGAAGGAAAAATGGATTCAATAAAATTTCAGCAAATTTTGGATGGTAACTTGATGCCATCTGTGAAAAAGCTGAAGTTAAAGAGAGGATGGCTTCCACAAATGTATAATGATCCTAAACACACCTCAAAATCCACGGGGGATTACATCAAGAGGCGTAAACTGAAGGTTTTGCCATGGCGTTCACAATCTCCTGACATCAACATAATTGAAAATCTATGGATAGACCTTAAAAGAGCAGTGCGTGACAGACAGCCCAGAAATCTCAAAGAACTGGAAGACTTTTGTAAGGAAGAATGGGCAAAGATACCTCAAACAAGAATTGAAAGACTCTTGGCTGGCTACAAAAAGCGTTTACAAGCTTTGATACTTGCCAAAGTGGGCAGTACAAGATATTAACTCTGCAGGGTGCCCAAACTTTTGCAGACGCCATTTTTTTGTTTTCTGTTATTTTGAAAGTGTCAATGATGGAAATAAAATCTAGCTTTTGTTAACATATTATAAGAATGTCTAATCTGTAATTTGTTGCCTTTTGGAGATTTTTCCATCTTTCCTTAGCTTCTTTATGCACATTAATACAAATTTTTACCTGGGGTGCCCAAACTTTCGATCACCACTGTATATATATTCCGTTCTGCCTTAAAATATCAAATTTGTCATGAACGTATACTGTTAATATAATGAAAGGATCATTTCTGTGTTGCAAAAATTCCTAAATCATAATTTTTTTTTTCTCTAGAAAAGAAGTAAAGATGTCTGATGGGTAAGTATTACGTTGTCTTTGTGTCTGTCATTTAAACCTTTTTTAAACTCTAAAGTCTTTCTTGCCTGTCTATGTCTTTAAGAAATTATTGAGACTGGAGCCAAGTAAAAAAGCGGTGTATCGACCATTCCAACAGATTAATCACTTATTTTCTATCCAGCACCAGCAACATGATATATTTATTTCTCCTGGCAACATTAATTAATTTGGGGTAACAATACCTTTTGTTTTCTTTAGGGAAATCTGTCCTGAGAAAAATGCAGAGGATACTGAATTCCCCAGAAAATGCTAGTTACCTGGCTGTGGTGTAACTCTTGCTGTACTTCACGGATCTTTACTGATCTAAAACAAGTATGTGGATACAAAAGTTCTACATTTACTCTAATTTTCATGATCTGCATACTTGTTCTAAGTCAGTTTTAAGTCCATGATGTAATAGACAGCCAACAAGCATTTTTTAGTGATGACAGATTTACTTTAGGTGTTAGTTTAACTTACCCAGTAGCTTGGACTATCTGTCCTTTAAACACTCCTTGGGAATGCCAAGAATATGGAGGAAGTGGTGTCATGCTGTCTCATAATGAATGGTCAACACATGGGTACACCACTAGGATGTGTGGGCATATACACTATATTACCAAAAGTATTGGGACGCCTGCCTTTACACGCACATGATCTTTAATGGCATCCCAGTCTTAGTCTGTAGGGTTCAATATTTAGTTGGTCCACCCTTTGCAGCTATAACAGCTTCAACTCTTCTGGGAAGGCTGTCCACAAGGTTTAGGAGTGTGTCTATAGGAATGTTCGACTATTCTTCCAGAAGTGCATTTGTGAAGTCAGGCACTGATGTTGGTGAGAAGGTCTGGCTCGCAGTCTCTGCTCTAATTTATCCCAAAGGTGTTTTATTGGGTTGAGGTCAGGTCAGTCAAGTTCCTCCACTCCAAACTCGCTCATCCATGTCTTTATGGACCTTGTTTTCTGCACTGGTCCAAATCATTTGGTGGAGGAGGGATTATGGTGTGGGTTTGTTGTTCAGGTGTTGGGTTTGGACCCTTAGTTCCAGTGAAGGGAACTCTTAAGGCATCAGCATACCAAGACAATTTGGACAATTTCATGCTCCCAACTTTGTAGGAACAGTTTGGGGATGGCCCCTTCCTGTTCCAACATGACTGCGCAGAAGTGCACAAAGCAAGGTCTAT
Organism: Pelophylax lessonae; assembly: GCF_965119305.1. Lineage (NCBI taxonomy): Eukaryota > Metazoa > Chordata > Amphibia > Anura > Ranidae > Pelophylax > Pelophylax lessonae. Next base: position 95,541,723 of record NC_138779.1, read on the forward strand.
AAAGACATGGATGAGCAAGTTTGGGGTCGAGGGACTTGACTGGCCTGCCCATAGTCCTGACCTCAACCCGATAGAGCATCTTAGGGATGTGGCAGGCGTCCCAATTCTTTTGGTAATATAGTGTATATATCAAGACCATTCCATCTATTTGTATCCAGTCACAGAGGCCCTTGCACTAGTTCATTGTTGGTAAATATAAAGGAGGCGCAAACCCAAATTTAGGAGGACATCATCCATAGAGCCACTGGAGTGGGTCATGTTATTTTGAGAAAAAAAAAAAAATATATATATATATATATATAATAAATATTCCTGCTAGTTCCCATATTTATTGAGTTAAATTCTCCATGTGTGAGACCTTCTAGGGAATAGTTTATACTGAATTACCCTACCTATTGCAATACACACTCACATGTGCCAAGTTTCAAAGAAAAGTTTATATTTTGTAGATCTATGAAATGGAGTGAAAAGGATTGGGTCTAAAGCTACATATAAGTATTCAAAGGCAACTGGCTTTGTATGCAAACACCTGTCACCTAAAGATCTTTCTAACCCAAGATCTTTCTACAATACCGTAAGCTCTTATTGGGCAAGCATATACATATGCTGTATGAATGTGGTTTGTTTAAAGTGGCAGTAAAGTCCACTTGTTTAATGATACCTACAGGTAAGCCTATATTATGGCTTACCTGCAGGTACAGTAAATATCTCCTAAGCGCATACTGTTTAGGGGATATTTACTGTAGAAGCAGCCGGGGACGCCACTGGCGCATGCACACTGCGCTCTCATTGAACGGCATGCCCTCCATTGAGAGAGCTGTGCCACGACTGTGACTCGTTTCATACTAGCACATTATGCTCTTAACTTGCAGGGGGAACTTTTTTTTTTTTTTTCTTTTTGTTATGGTTTACTACTTCTTTAACTTTAAAGCCACTGAGCATAACCTTATAGGAAACCATAGCATGCTTTTCAAAGTGATGGTTATGGATGCATTTTGAAGCGAATACTAGGAAAATAAACATTTTTACTAAAATTTAAAAAAAAAACATATTTTTACAAAATATTACAGCTTCTCTTTAGCACTAAACCACATTTTGACTGCTTAGGCCTTATGGAGAAACCAGCATGGGCATTTACCCAGAGAATATGGCACTGCTCCACCTTTCTCGCTGCTCCTGCTTTAGTAAATAACAATCATACACTAGAGTAAACTTCATTGTGTTATTTATAACCAGTCTTATATAGGGAGAGAGAAAAGAGATATTCTTTGAATCAGCCCACTGACATTTGGCAAAAATGGAAATATCAGGTTTGGATGAATATCTTTTAAACCATATACATGTAGAGACGCAATCAAAATGCTATGTAGGTTTATAGTTGCGTAAAGGGTAACACTTTCATGGGAAAAAATATAAAAAATAAAAAAAGTAATATAGTATATACAATTGCTACACACTCCATAAAAAATCTTTCCTTTTTAAACTGCACTGCTGTAATTTTCTGTAAAATTCAATGCAATATGGCAACCTGGAGAAGTTCTGCATATTGTCATTTGTCATTTACTGCTTGTGTGAAGAATTCTGCGCTTAAAAACAAGTCAGCTTTTAGGCATCCCCTGCAGCTAAAATGTAATTTTTGTTGAGATATTTACTAAGCGTTAAGCACTTCTGAAGTGATGCAGACAATGCAACTTTTCTGATCAGAACACTTTAAGTGCATCAGCTGATTAAAATGAATTGGTTACTCCAACCCAGAATAACGTGCACACAACATTGTCTAATGCCAGCCATACATGGGTAAATTCCAAACCAATTCTCGTACAAAAATTGTAAGTATTTTAGTTCAAATTTTGCGTCATTTGTGCACCACAGCAACATCTGATTTTCATGCGGACATCGAATTTGAGTGATTGGGCATGTTGGAAATTTTTTGAAAAAACAAACAAATTTCTAATCAATGATGGGAGAATCGTGCAAGAAAAGTAATCGAAAAAGAAATGAACATGATCTGTGACCTGGAAATAAAAGAAGATTCCCGGCCACAAGATTTTTGTAGCAACATGAGGTAAAATTGAAAGCTTGGTTGTTCGAATTTCAAAATCAATGATACCATCATTGGATTACAAAATGCACAAAATTTCTGATTTTCAAAAGAAAATTTGTTTGGAATTTGACCAATGCATGGCCTGCATAACAATCTGCAGAAATCTGCAACAATGTTTCTTAAAATCTTTGCAATGTACATAGATGTCCCAGAGAGGATTAATTTTTTCTCAACAAAAGTGGAGTTACTCTTTAAAGCGGAGTTCCAGCCGTTTTTGTGTTTATTAAAAGTCAGCAACTATAAAAAGTGTAGCTGCTGACTTTTAATAAACACATGCTTACCTGTCCCACAGTCCAGCGATGCAGCCGCCCCGAGCCTCCCTCCTTTCTCTCTCCTCTCAGGGGCAATGGCATCACTAGTGTGGGCACCTGGCTGTGACAGTTTGCGGCTTCACAGCCGGCCGTGCACTGCGCCTCCTGAATGGCTGGGCAATCTTCTGGGACCTGTCTCAGAAGATTGCAGAGAGGGAGGGGGAGAGGAGAACTTCTGCCCGGGTTGCATAGGCGGCCCGAGAAGAAGTGGGTGCGGGTACTTGTCAAAACTAGGTACCCACCCCCCACCGCCCCCCCCCCCCCCAAAAAAAAAAAAAAACGACATGCCAAATGTATGACATGTCAGGGGGTCAGGAGTACTTAAAGTGGAAGTTGCACTTTTGGGTGGAACTCTGCTTTAAGTTCTCTTTAAGTCTCGTTAACAAGTATAAATTAATTTTTTTCTTAATACTGTGAGGTCCTTAAGCAACTCTGATTTTTTAATGTTATTTTTTTTTTGTCTTGCAGGGAAGAAGTAACAGTAAGTATTTTGCACAAACTTGTCTTTGAAGTTCAGTATACCGCAGGACCATTGATCTGTCTATTTTAGAACACAAAGTATTTCACGTAATACTCAGAGAAAGTTGTGAACTTTTTTTTAATTAATCTATATTTCTTCTACATATGTGATAACTAATTAACACAAGTGATACTAAAAAATATTGTTTGTGGTAAACCAAAACTTTTTTTTTCTGTCCCTTAAAGTTGTTTTTCCAGAAACCTAAAAAAAACTATTTTGGTGATTTGTTCTGCTATTTTAATGGATCATTATTTTGGTCTGTATGCGATCTAGATGTGGTTTGTTATCCAAACAAATTAGAAAAGGAGGAGATTGAGACTTTAAATGAGGCATGTGGTGTGGCCAATATAGTGAAAACATGTTTATTGTTACAATGACAATACATATAGCATATGCCAAAATTGGGAATAATAATAATACATAAAAAGAAGAAACAAATGAAATATAAGATATGAGCTGGTGTACACTTCCCAAAATCACAGATGATTGCAACCATTGTTGCACACAGCAATTGTATGGAAAAACTGTAAAAACATAATGATATAGAACTGCGTCAAAGTAGGCTCGATGCGTTTCTGTGGACTGTGTTCCACTTCAGGCAGGTGTATGATGCATATCTGCAAAAAATATGTATATCAAAAGGATACCAATGTGGTATAATGCTTGAAAAGGAGGAAAAAACCAACCCCAATCAACTTACAATACAGCTCAGATCTTTGCAACACACGCTAGCATGAAATGCTGGATTCAGCCCAAAATTTTTTTTTGCAGTTACGCATCATACACCTGCTCCTGATGAAGTCCACAGAAACACGTCGAGCCTACTTTGATGCAGTTCTATATCATTATGTTTTTACAGTATTACCATACTATTGCTGTGTGCAACAATGGTTGCATTCATCTGCGATTTTGGGAAGTGTTTACCAGCTCATATCTTATATTTAATTTGTTTCTTCTTTTTAAGTATTATTATTATTCCCAATTTTGGCATATGCTATATGTATTGTCATTGTAACAATAAACATGTTTTCACCATACCGGCCTCACCACACCCCTCATTTAAAGTCTCAATCTCCTCCTTTTCTAATTTATACAAGGGATGGAGGTGCTTGGTCTAGTATTATGCGCCTCATCTAAAGTCCCAATACCTCCCCCCCCCTTTTTTGCCAAGTTATCCAAACAAATGCCACATGCCTAATTGGACCTAAAGTACTACAGTTAAAGAAATTTTCACCGGACAGTATATTTATATTTATTTATTATCATTGTATGGTGTGAAATGGGACTCTCTTTGTCTGTGATCAGCTTGCTAATTTTTGCAGATGAGAAATTTTTTGAAAATTTGAAAAATATGGTTGTCTATGTGATGAAATGAGGGGCCAGATTTTCAAAAAGGCAAGGCTTATGCAGTGGCCTCTCGGCCTCCTCCTCCCTTTTCCCTCCCTCCCTCTGTAATCTGTCCTCCAGCACCAGCTGCCATTCTCTGTCCCTCCATCTCTGCCATACTCCCTCACTAACATATAACCTGACAGGTTCCCCGGCCTCAACTTAGACTTTCAGTCAGACTCAGTTCCCTATATGAGCAGGGGGGCGCAGAAGCTGGAGGACGTGGTTGAAGCTGAGCACTAGGAGGAGGATGAGGAAATTACATCCTCCTCCACTCTGAATGCTATGGCCTCTGCATTACGTTACTGGTTGCTAGAACCCAGATGGTCCTCTAGCAACCAATATTTTGACAGCAGCCTGGGGCTCAGAATGCCCATACCCTCTACAGGTGTATCGGCTGTCCCCCCTGATGGCAGCCCTAAATGTCAGTAAGTGGGGCATTGGACCCAGCACACTTGGGATGGTGCACCCCTCTAAATGTTGCACCCGGGGCAACCGCATCGGCTGTCCTCCCCCATGCTAAGCCACCTGGCTTATGCTTACTAGTGTATAGTATATAATGGGCTGCTAAAGTTTTAACATCAAGCTCAAAAAATTAAAAGGGTGCCTGCATTCATTTTATTCTTTTTAGTATATGGTCATATTCTAAGTATGGACAGATCGCCACCTCCATCATTGCTAGGATCTAACTGCCCCCTTAGTACTTCCCTGCAGCATCTTCTGAGGACCATAGCCATTGTGGTGACTGTTTCAAGTCATTATGTTAACTTTCATCTCAGCATGCCAGGCTTTCTTCCTTGGAATATATCATACCCCCAAGTTGATCTGCGTATACAAACAGCACATTTAATGACACCCCATCCATCCATCCATCCATCGATGTCACCATATAGCATGTCAATACTAAGTCCTAAATAAAATACAAAGGAGCATGGGAAAGCTCATGTCCATAATAGGGATTATATTGAAACAGCCCCAAATGATCCACAATGGCTCAAAAGTGACATGGTCCAGAAATATTTAGACAGAATAAAGGTGGATAAAGCACGTGGACCTGATGTCATCTGCCCACAGATCCTAAAAGAATGGTCATTTTAAAGCCATTGTTTCGAATTTTTAGGGACTCGTTAGGGACTGGAATAGTACCACTGGACTGGTGTAAGGCCAAAGTAGTGCCTATATTTAAGAAGGGATCAAAGCCTTTACTAAGTAACTATAGACCTGCTAGTTTAACTTCCATAGTTAGGAAGATACTGGAGAGCTTAATAAAAGACCACATAGATGAGTTCTTCCTGGAAAAAAATATTTTAAGCAACAGACAGCATGGATTAATGAAAGACGGAAGTTGTCAAACAAACCAGATTTCTCGTTATGAAGAGGTAAGTAAAACCTTGGACAGAGGGGTGGCTGTGGACGTAGTATACTTGGATTTTGCAAAAGTGTTTGACACAGTTTCCCACACACAACTAATGTGTAAGGTAAAGTCTACAGGCATGGAAAAATCAGTTTGTAAATGGATAGAAAACTGGCTAAAAGATAGAACTCAGAGAGTAGTGGTTAATGATTCTTACTCTAAATGGTCTAAGGTTATCAGTTGTGTACCCCAAGGTTCAGTGTTGGGACCCTTACTTTTTAATATATGTATAAATGATATAGGGTCTGGGATTAAAAGTACCATTTCAGTTTTTGCAGATGACACCAAGCTATGCAGTGGATTAACTTCCTTACAGGATGTCTCCAATTTACAAGCCAACCTCAATGCACTGTTTATCTGGGCGGCTATGTGGCAAATGAGGTTTAATGTTGATAAATGTAAAGTTATGCACTTGGGGGCTAAGAATATGCATGCATCATACATACTAGGGGGAGTACAACTGGGGGAATCAATGGTGGAGAAGGATCTGGGGGTTTTGGTAGATCATAAGCTTAATAATAGCATGCAATGACAAGCTGCAAAATAATTTCTTACTGTATATTAAGAGAGGTATGGACTCCAGAGAGAGATATATATTTTTGCCCCTGTACAGATCATTAGTAAGACCTCATCTGGAATATGCAGTTCAGTTTTGGCCACCAGTTCTCAAAAAGAATATTGAGGAACTGGAGAAAGTGCAGAGAAGGGCAACCAAACTGATAAGAGGCATGGAGGAGCTCAGCTAGGAGGATAGATTATGGGAACTGAATTTATTCTCTCGTGAGAAGAGATTATGGGGGGATATGATCAACATGTACAAATACATAAGGGGTCCATATAGTGAACTTGGTGTTGAGTTATTCACTTTAAGGTTATCACAGAGAACAAGGGGGCACTCTTTACGTCTAGAGTAAAATAAATTTCATCTCCAAATATGGGAAGGTTTCTTTCGCAGTAAGAGCTGTGAAAATGTTGAAAAGACTCCCTTCAGAGGTGGTCCTGGCCAGCTCAATAGATTGCTTTAGAAAAGGCCTGGATTATTTCCTAAATGTACATAATATAACTGGGTACTAACATTTATAGGTTAAGTTGATCTAGAGTAGAGTTAACTTACGTGGCTGGGAATTCCTGGCCATGTAAGCAAAGGGGCTGGGATAGTTAAAAAAAAGTGGCATGTTGTTCCCCCTGCCAATTTATACCAGGACCTTTTAGGTGTAGTAAAAATTTTAAAGGGGACCAATGCAAAAATGACAACAAACAATATTCTGAGCCCCCCCCCCCCAACTACTATTCCAGACCCTTATCCGAGCATTTAGCATGTTAGGATACCCGAGATGTGGGTATCTGTAAGTATTCCTGAGCAGGGTACCCCTTAAAGGTGGTAGCAAAGTACCCTGGAGCCTTAATGCCAGCATTGGTCGGCTTGTGGTGGGACCCTTTTGTCAGTGGCATGCACTAGCCTGTAACCATAACAGTAAGTAATGTATAGCTGTAGAGCTACTAAGTAAGGAGCAGTCTATGTGAACTGAGTGTAGCAAGGGGTTAAATCACCACTTTTGACAGGTGACAGTTCCTGTTCCACACGCTTGGTAGTTAACAGATCCCGCTGCCAGGTTCCAGAGGCTCAGTGTCTCAATGCTGGGCCACACACATGCAGTCTCTGGCATCCTCAGCAGCAGATTCATTCTCCCTCTGATGTAGGCAGTAAAGGTCCGTACACACGTACCGATCGTCGGCCGAACGATCGGCCGTCTTTTGTCCAGGGCTGTCGTGTCTGTTGAAAACTGCAAAAGACTGCACACTAATTTTGTCGGCCAACAGCCGACTGCAGAAGTGATGTCATGTGATGGTTAACTTTCCTGGTCTTTTTTCTTTTCTGAGCATGCCCAGTCTTGCAAATCTGCTGATTGTCGGCCGAATTCTGTACTGACTGGCGAACAATCAGCCGTTCTGGTGTTGGCCAACAAAAATTTTAATGCTTGCACGACAGATTCTTTTCGGCCGAAAGTGCGCTGTCGGCTGTCGGAAGCATCATACTAACAAACCTACAATCGGCCGATCGGTCGTCGGCCGAATCTTTACGGTCGACAATCGGTACGTGTGTACGGGGCTTTAGTCACCAGCAGCAAAACCTTTCTATGCAGCACTCTTTCTTTCATGCAGCGGTGGCACCTTCCGCAGGGATGTGGAAAACCTTCAGCCAGCAGAATTACAGTCCAGACAACATGGGGATGAAGAGAGAGAGATCGGCTGGGAACCACACAGGCCAGCGCTCCTCTAAGCTGCAGCATAATGGCCAGAGGGGGGAGAGGATGAGGGGTTACAGAGAGACACAGAAAACCCGTAGGCTCTGGTCTACACCATGGGGTGGGTTTATTACAGGCAAATAGACTGTGCACTTTGCAAGTGCAGTTCCTCTAGCACTTAGAAAATGAAGGAAAGCCCTGCTGTCTTCCATTATCCAATCATGTGCAAGCCAAAATGCACTTTTTAAAACTTTAGCGCGGAGTAGGGTGTAATATTAGATTTAAAAGCCAATACAGTCTCTTCTCTTAGCAGATATTTAAAAATAGAAACATAACTTTTTCTCATCTAGTATGAAGAGGAGGAAGAAGAGTATGAAGAAGAAGAAGTTGAAGAGGAAGAACCAGAGCCACCCAAACCTGCACCTCCTCCAGTCACTGCTCCACCACTTATCCGACGCAAATCATCAGCCAATTACCGTTCCTATGCCACCGAGCCTCATGCTAAGGTAAGACGTTAGCTATTCCAGGGTAGCGATGTGAAATATGATTGCAGCTAAATAAATTTCATTGTAAATTTACTAATTTTGCCTTTGACAAAATTTCAATGAAATGGGTCCCTAATTTCCCATTGTGGCCCTGCTTAGCTGAAATTAGTTTCAAAATGGAAGCTAAACCACCTTGTGAAAATCTTTCCATGTTGCTTTGCATGCATTGTGTTGCCCCCAAGCTACCCTTAGCATCCAGTTAGTGAATAGCGTCTTGCAACAGATAAAGGGTGTAATAGTGGTGCACATAGTAGATGGGGCAAAATATAGTGATAATATCAACGTGGTTTTATAACAAAGGCCTACAGATGAATACATTTTAGTAATATGTTCCACTAAACAATGCTAACTTGACAATACATGGCTGAAATTGGCAATCATGATAATACATGGGCATCAAAAAAGTACAATATGTGAAACCCAAGTAATCAAAAATACGCAGGCTTAAAACAGGCAACTGTAACAATACACAAAAACAAACAGAAAAACCTGACATATGTGGCAACAGACATGGAATCATTAGAATAATGCCATGCAATGCATGCAATTATGAAAAAACGGGCAGCAAATTGGCAATAGTGATAATATATTGGCAATAAAACAGCAATCTCTGCAACACATATGCAAAAAGGGTAATTGTGGCAATGTGGGCAGCAACAAACAGGCATCTGTTACTATATACGGGTAACAAAAGACCAATTATTTATATTTTAAATCGCATAGTGCATTTTACAAGTGCAGCAGTGTGAAAGCAGCCTTACTGTGTTGATGGACAGAAGATGCTAATCCTTTAATATGCAGTATAAGTGCAGTGTATATACACTATATTGTCAAAAGTATTGGGACACCTGCCTTTTAGGCACATGAACTTTAATGGCATCCTAGTCTTAGTCTGCAGGGTTCAATATTGAGTTGGCCCATCCTTTGCTGCTATAACAGCTTCAACTCTTCTGGGAAGGCTGTCCACAAGCTTTAGGAGTGTGTCTATGGAAATGTTTGACCTATCTTTCAGTAGCGCATTTGTGAGATCAGGCACTAATGTTGGAAGAGAAGGTCTGGCTCACAGTCTCCACTCTAATTCATCCCAAAGGTGTTCTATCGGGTTGAGATCACAATTCTGTGCAGGCCAGTCAATTCCCTCCACCCCAAACTCGCTCATCCATGTCTTTATGAGCCTTGCTTTGTGCACTGGTGCGCAGTCATGTTGGAACAGGAAGGGCCAACCAGAAACTGTTCCCACAAAGTTGGGAGCATGAAATTGTCCAAAATGTCTTGGCATGGTGACACCTTAAAGGGATTGTAAAGGCAGAAGGTTTTTTTATCGTAATGCATTTCACTAGCTGTAAGCCATAATCATCAACATTAAAAGAAAGAAATTCTTGAAATATATCACTCTGTGCGTAGCGTATCTATATAAAATAAAGGAGTTTCACTTTTTGAATTGAATTACTGAAATACATTAACTTTTTGCTGATATTCTAATTTTATGAGATGTACCTGTTTATAAATATATTGTATATTTCTGTTATTGCTATTTTGTGCCAATTGGAGATAAAGCTGTCTTCTTACAAGGGTTACTCGAACAAGTCAAGACAGCTTCCAGCCTGGTAATACGTGAGAAACGAAGGGTGTTGCTAATTTTTTTAACTATTCTCATTTATATTCTATGTGACAATATTAAATAGTTTTTCTTGATAAATTGGTATTCATTCTGAAATACCAATATCATAATTGCCAACTGTCTCATTTTTGCAGGGACAGTCCTGTCAAATAGGACCCTGTCCTGGGTAATTTAATTTGTCCCTGCTATCTGTAAATGCCCGTTATGCGCAGCCGGTGCCTGTAAAAAAAATGGTTGCGGGCCAACATCGTAACTGCACATGTGCCGTTCCGACGCCTGCCGGGCTTGGGAAAGCTCATACAAGCTCGGCCGGGCGGACGCATGCGCAATTACATAATTGCGCCGCCTGGTGCCATTTTTAAATCAATTTCAGCCTTAGGGGAGGGCAAATGTATCCAAAGGGTTTTCAATGAGCATGTGTCACATAGGATATAATTCATTATATGTGCACCTCCCTTTTCAATTTCCTGTAGTTCTCTCTTTATTGAGTGGATCCTACAATCTGATGACAAGTAGGCGTAGATTAATTATGTGGTGTGGGTGGAGCTTCAGGGAAGTGGGTGTGGTACGTAATTGATAGCTGTGCTGCAAAGGGGCCCTGGAAATTTTTTTCAAATGTTGGAAACTATGCAATATTTATTAGTAGCGTTTACTTCTTAGGACTGTTTCGCAAGCTTATTAGGTACAGAACTGTAAAAAAATAAGGAATAAGATGACCTCGGTGAAATTAAACTTAAATGGTATTTATGGGTTGCATTTGGACTGCTAGTCTGGACTTGAACCCTAATGTGTGTTTTGTTTACTAGCTGTCCTTGCAATGATTCACATATCTTATATAACAGGAAAAAATTAGCATGGAGCTTATAGCAAATACAGTAGTCAGATAATAGTGCAGTGCAATGCAGATAGAAAACAAAATAATTCAGCATTTACTTAGCTGCAGGAGCAGGAGATTGATGACCAAATTGATCCAGGAGTTTCAGTTTACACATGCAAAACCAGCATTTTTTTATCCAGAGTTATGCAGAAGCCTAGCGCTCCTTCTAAAGCCGCATGCATTGCATAAGTGCTAAATATATCAGTCTGTGTGTAAAAATAAATAACACAGGGATAATACATAAAAAAACCTGGATAAAATACTGCATTGAAAAATACCATGTGTAGTGAAATGATAGACAAACCCAAAATAAATCATAAATTGAAAACACAAATGAAAAAATGGCACATATAATTTATTGAGAAAATATGTATACTAAACATATAAGTGCAAAGAAAGTCTTTCATATGACATCAATCACAAAGTCTCCCTTCACCATGTGATAAACAATAGGTATATAGTGACTCCAAAAAATAAATCTTCAGTACGGAGACACCTCAGTGATCACAGGCCGCTCACCCTACTGCTGTAAGGTAACAGCTTTGGACAATAAACTTTTGGTGTAAATTCTTCAATCTCAGCACCTCTAGGGGTAAAAATGTCACCTCTATGGTCCTCTTTCTTTAATAGGCTCCATAATATATGTGAATAAAAGACGAAGCTCCATAGTGCATTACCCTTTTTAAAAATGTGTTTATTAAGTAACAACTGGGTACTCACTTTTAAAAAAACAACAGACAGTCAAAACATCCACGAGCACCAAGCTCGTCAAAATGTCACTTCCGGTGTGCCTCTGCCCTACGCGTTACTGCACGCCCACGTGACTTCATCAGCAGATAACAGAGGACATGGATGCTGTGTTTATATAGGATGTTAATTGTCTCTATTATGGCGGGCAATAGTAATGAACCCTTACTATTCTGAACCCCCTATAAGGTTGCTTTCACACTTATGTGCTGCGGTTTTCCTGCACTGCGTCCATTTGCAACATTCCTGGGTTAGCTGCGCTTTGCCATAGACTTTCTATTATATACAGCAGGTGTGGTGCACTTTCTGAAAGTGCACCAAAACCTCTGCATTCAGAAAGTGTACCAAACCCGCTGGATATAATAGTCTACAGCTAAGCGTAGCAAACCCGCAGGAAAGCTGCAGGTACACTGCACTGCGCCCTCGGTGTGGCTAAACCCCAGCACATCAGTGTGAAAGCAGCCCTATACTATTATGCCCAGGGTATTACTTCACACTGACCTGAAGATCTCTTGTTTCCTCCTGCTGGCATCACTCAGCATGGGACAGGAGCCAGCACTGGAGACATCGGCTTATGTGGCTTTTGCTCCCGACTACAGCTCCAACTTTACAAGTAATATCTCTGCATTGCACTCTGATGTTCTGGGATAGCGGGTCAGCAAGCCCAGACCATGATCTACCAGTCACCTGGCAGCGATCTACTGGTTGCCTACCCCCAATATAGGGGTATTCTTACCACCTGCCCCCAATGTAAGGGGGCCTTTCTCCCACTGACTGAAAAAATAAGAGGTCTTTTCTTTCCTTGACCATCAATCATTTTAAATATTGCTTTCCATTTAAAAATTGCAGATTACTGTGTCATTGAAACTGCCTAAATAATGTAACAAATGTTTTTTCTTTTATCAGAGAAAACCAAAGATTACTGCATCCCGGAAATTGCAGTTGAAGGTAATGTGATTTTTATCTATTAAAGTAAACCATGAATAATATATTGGGAGAGTATTTTAATATATGTTCTAAGATACTGGAGGCAGTGTGTTACCTCTATATTTTTCAATGGGGAATGGGTGAGTAAGGCTTTGTAAAATCACTACTATAAAATAGTCAGCATTGATGGTAAAAAGCTTTTGTAATGGTCAAACCTGGCCATCCCTAGAGCTAATCTTTAATCCTTTAGTATTTTTATGCTGTTACTGGCTCTTTTGGGATGTATATGATATATCTATAAAATTTGGCCTGGAATTCAACGTATTCAATCAACAGCCCAAAGAAAAAAGTGTAGTAACTTGTAGCAACCATAGCAAATATGTCATTGGATCCTTCTGAACCAATTTAGTAACCCAAAACAATCTTGAGTATTTGCTTTACTGAAATCACCCTGATAAAGTACATAATAAATCCAAACTTTGCGCTTTGCTGTTTTCACTGTTTTATTAGATAAGACCTTTGGTGGTTGCCTTCTCTAACTGAAGTCAGGAAATGTAAATGTTTCTTTATTTTGATTAAGGGTCTAATGCTTCAAATTGCTAAGCATGAGATGGAACAGGAAGAGGAAGATAGAGCCCAAGAGAAAGAGAGATTCTTGGCTGAGCGCTGTGAACCTCTTCAACTCTCTGGATTGTCAATTTCTGAGCTCCAGGTAAAGAGTGGTAATAAGCAATATAAAAATTCAGAGTTGAGAGCCCTTGGAACCATACATAAACCGTAAATGCATAATGTGCTAGTATGCGATGCGTGACACTTACCTGCAAACGAAGCCCGCGTTGTCCCCGCTGGCGGCAGCATCCATCTTCACCCATCTTCCTTCCGGGTCTGCGGACTCCGGCTGTATTTCTGGCCAGAGCCGCGTGACATCATTCCCACGCATGCGCGCAGGAGCCGAAGGTCACGCCACAGGGCTCTGAAGAAATGGCATGCGCAGCCATTCTTTAGAGCGCATGCACCGATGACGTCTTTGGCTGCATGAAATGTAAATATCTCATAAATGCTGCAAGTTTAGGAGATATTTACAGTAGCTATAGGTAAGCCTTATTACCTATAGGTAAAAGCTATAAAGGTGGGTTTACAACCATTTTAATTGGATCCTGTATAAATTGGCCTTACTATGTGTATATAAGAATGTGATTTAGGGACCTTAGATTGTAAGCTTTTTGAGGGCAGGGACTGATGTGAATGTACATTATACAGTATCTCACAAAAGTGAGTACACCCTCACATTTTTGTAAATATTTTATTATATCTTTTCAAGTGACAACACTGAAGAAATGACACTTTGCTACAATGTAAAGTAGTGAGTGTACAGTTTGTATAATAGTGTAAATTTGCTGTCCCCTCAAAATAACTCAACACACAGCCATTAATATCTAAACCGCTGGTAACAAAAGTGAGTACACCCCTAAGTTAAAATGTCCAAATTGGGCCCAAAGTGTCAACATTTTGTGTGACCACCATTTTTTTTCCAGCACTGCCTTAACCTACTTGGGCATGGAGTTCACCAGAGCTTCACAGTTTGCCTCTGGAGTCCTCTTCCACTCCTCCATGACGTCATCACAGAGCTGGTGGATGTTAGAGAACTTGAGCTCCTCCACCTTCCATTTGAGGTTGCCTCACGGATGCTCAATAGGGTTTAGGTCTGGAGACATGCTTGGCTAGTCCATCACCTTTACCTTCAGCTTCTTTAGCAAGGCAGTGGTCGTCTTGGAGGTGTGTTTGGGGTCGTTATCATGTTGAAATACTGCCCTGTGGCCCAGTCTTCAAAGGGAGGGAATCATGCTCTGCTTCAGTATGTCACAGTACATGTTGGCATTCATGGTTCCTTCAATGAACTGTAGCTCCCCAGTGCCGGCAGCACTCATGCAGCCCCAGACCATGACACTCAACCACTATGCTTGACTGCAGTCAAGACACACTCGTCTTTGTACTCCTCACCTGGTTGCCGGCACACACGCTTGACACCATCAGAACTAAATACGTTTATCTTGGTCTCATCAGACCACAGGGCATGGTTCCAGTAATCCATGTCCTTAGTCTGCTTGTCTTCAGCAAACTGTTTGTAGGGCTTTCTTGTGCATCATCTTTAGAAGAGGCTTCCTTCTGGGATGACAGCCATGCAAACCAATTTGATGCAGTGTGCGGCGTATGGTCTGGGCACTGACAGGCTGACCCCCCCACCCCTTCAACCTTTGCAGCAATGCTGACAGCACTCATACGTCTATTTCCCAAAGACAACCTCTGGATATGACCCTGAGCACGTGCACTCAACTTCTTTGATCGACCATGGCGAGGCCTGTTCTGAGTGGAACCTGTCCTGTTAAATGGCTGTATGGTCTATTCCTCCATGCTGCAGCTCAGTTTCAGGGTCTTGGAAATCTTCTTATAGCCTAGGCCATCTTTATGTAGAGCAACAATTCTTTTTTTTCAGATCCTCAGAGAGTTCTTTGTCATGAGGTGCTATGTTAAACTTCCAGTGACCAGTATTAGAGAATCAGAGCGATAATACCAAAGTTAACACACCTGCTCCCCATTCACACCTGAGACCTTGTAACACTAACAAGTCACATGAGGGAAAATGGCTAATTGGGCCCAATTTGGACATTTTCATTTAGGCTCCTTTCACACTAGGGAGTCCGCCGGCGTACGTCGTTTATCTCAGCGGGGGATTGATCAGCTGATCCCCCGCTGAGCAGGAGGATGACAGCTGTATCTCCGCGCTGTGTGCGGAGACAGAGCTGTCAGGTCCCCATGCATCTCTATGGGGGAATCAGATGGGAACAGACCGTCTGTATAGGGAAATAGGGTTTCTATCCGTCCAGATTTGACGGATCGGATCAGATGTCAGCGGACATGTCTCTGCTGACATCCGATGCCCCATAGAGATGCATGGGGTAACCGCTCAGATCCGCCAAAAAAACTTACAGGCGGATCTGAATGGTCCGCCTGTGTGAAAGGGGCCTTAGGGGTGTACTTACTTTTGTTGCCAGCGGATTGGACATTAACGGCTGTGTGTTGAGTTATTTTTAGGGGACAGCAAATTTACACTGTTATTCAGGCTGTACACTCACTACTTTACATTGTAGCAAAGTGTCATTTCTTCAGTGTGAAAAGATATAATAAAATATTTACAAAAATATGAGGTGTGTACTCACTTTTGTGAGTTACTGTATATGTAAAGCAATGCGTAAATTGATAGCGCTATATAAGTAGCTGAAATTAAAAAAAAAAAAAATAATAAATATACACATACAGTACATAGACACACACACAATAACTATGCTGTATATGAAAGTACTTTTAAACTATCTAGTCCGAAATTGAAAATATAAATTACTATTTAAAATGCTTTTATTTTATTTTTTTAAGTTTGGAGAATTTGTCTTGGGGTGGTTCCTGATGTTCCCAACTATTTGAAATTGAAAAATTTTGCTATTTCCTTAAAAGTTTAGACATATGTGGAAGTCATTTTATATAGCCAAATGATTTCAGAGTTGTATAAAGTACTCGAAACCCATACTTGAGTAAAAGTACAAGTGCTCGATCAAAAAGTGACTTGAGTAGAAGTGGAGGTGCTTGATCAAAAAGTGACTTGAGTAGAAGTACTAAAGTATTCAACATTTTTTGTACTTAAGTATTGCAAGTAGTTTTTTTTTTTTAGTTTTGCTACTCAAGTACTGAAAGTAAAAGTACCAGTAGTTTTGAAAAAAAAATTGCTACTCAAGTACTGAAAGTAAAAGTACAAGTACTGTGTTATGTAGTTATTAAAGAAAGAAGTCAAAAGTTTGAACATCATATTTTTTTTTATTATTTCAAATGCAGCTTTTATTTATACATACAGTAGCATTTATTTTCATATGCGCTGATAATACACATATTTTGAACTTCATGAAACCTGCCATCTACTGTTCTGGCAGTGGTAATTTTTATAATTGTAACGAGTAACTATGCAGCACAAAAAAAAATATTGGAGTAGAAGTATTGAAATCATCGAAAAAATGTAGTGAAGTAAAAGTGGAAGTAGGAGAAAAAAATTCTACTCTAGGAAAGTACAGATACCGCCTTTCGGTACTTAAGTACAGTAGTGAAGTAGTTCTACTTAGTTACTATACATCTCTGATGATTCTTGACTACTAATACGATGCCAGGTAATCCCTGAGATCTGCCTGTCATTCAGGAACAACTCTGAAAAGGTTTATATGTACTTAAATTTGGCCAGTGCTCTGTGAGAAGCAGCTGAATTTGTCTAAAGTAGGAAAACTATAAATTGGCTTCCATGAGGCAATAGGAACTTCCCCTGTGTTGCGATATTTAAGCTCTGCTGTCATTGTTACATAGTTAGTCTGCTTAGGAAAAAAAAAAGACTCAAGTCCATCTAGTTCAACCAACAAAAGGAAAAAAAAAAAGAAAAAACATTTTTTACAATCCTATATACATAATCCTATACCCACAGTTGATCCAGAGGAAGGCAAAAAAAAAAAAAAACAGCCAAGCATGACACAATTTGCTCCAGCAGGGGAGAAAATTCCTTCTTGATCCCTCAAGAGGCAATCGGATATTCCCTGGATTAACTTTACCTATAAATATTAATATTCATTTATAATATATACATTTATTAAAGAATCCAGCCCTTTTTTGAAGCAATCTACTGAGCTGGTCAAAACAACTCAACACCAAGTTCACTATATGGACCCCTTATGTATTTGTACATGTTGATCATATCCTTCTTAAAGCGGAGTTCCACCTAAAAGTGGAATTTCCGCTCATTTGCTTCCTCCCCTCCTCCGGTACCACATTTAACACTTTTCCGGTTGGAGGGGGGAACGGTACCTGTATTTGACAGGTACTCTTCCCCACTCCAGGAGACAGCGCTGCAGCGCCATCCATCAGAAGTTCCGTCCAGTTTATCTTTCTCCCGCCGCCGAGCCAATCAGAATGTGCAGCGTGCTTCGCGCATACACATGCGCATGCGCAGTAGGGAGCTGGCTGTGAAGCTGAAAGGCTTCATTGCCAGTTTCCCTCACAGTGAATGGCTGTAGCCCCCAGCAGCCGATTGGAAAATCGGCTGGGATGCTGACATTGCTGGCTTCCTGGACAGGTAAGTGTCTATATATTAAAAGTCTGCAGCTACAGTATCAGTGCACCCGGACACAGGTGGGGATCACAGTGCAGCTTACCACATGATGCCCCATTCCACACTGCATCTATATCTCCCTTGTCCCCACCGTGAGTACAGGGCAGGCAGGGATCCGTAAGAGCAGTTGAGAAGAAAGCTTTCCTTGTGAACACAGAAGGCTTCTGTGATTACAAGTGACATTGGTGAGCGGGGAGCAAAGGATGAGAGCCAGAGGTAAAAGAATGGAGCTCTGCCATGTTCGGGCTGAAAAAAAGCCCTGGGTGAGAGGGCCACATGAAATAGCCTGGCGGGCTGGATTTGGCCAGCAGGCCTTGTGTTTGACACATGTGTTCTGTAGCACCCTACAAGGTAGGTGCTAGGCAAAGTATAGTGGGTCTTGGCTGCCTAACATCAGGGCCATGATTTTCAGCTGGGCTGTCATGTCTCCCAGGTGTTGCTGTTGAGACTGGGGAGTCTCCCCACTGGCTCCATGAGAAGGGTTCTCATTGGGCAGTGGAGGAAACCCAATCAGTGGCACATCCAGGCCTGTATCTACCCCAGAAAGGCAGATTCTGCCGCACAATATTCTGGGAGTGGGTATAAGTTTGAGGGGAGCACATGGCGCAGCGTCTTTGGGGGGAAGCAGAGTCCCAGGTGGGAGAGTACGGCTGTCTCTCCTCCAGTCAGAAGGATCGGGTGTCTCAGGTGGCTTGCCTGAGGATACAGAGAGAGAGAGCTGACCTGAGCTGCAGAGAGCATCCGGTGTGCCGAGGACCAGCGGAGTTGAGGGGGGCCCAGTTTCAGGAAAGCATTGCAAGTTTGTGAGTACTGTAACTGCCCCTGGGGGTCTGCCTTGCTGACAGAGGGGATCACTCCAGTGAAGGCCCAAGGGATCCAGGAGCAATCTAACGGTATAGGGGGTGCCTAGTAAGAGGACCCTGAAGTGTCAGAGAGGGGTGCCTAGTGAGAGGACCCTGAAAGTGTAAAGGGAGCGCCAGCGGTTGGGCCCTGAAGAGTTGAGCGTGCAGTGTGCAGTGCACGGTGTTGGGAGTTGCAGCAGCACAAGCAGTTACTAGGAGCTACCTCAGCCAGTGAAGGGCTGGAGGGAGCTGTTCACAGGACTTCGGAGCTAAACGAAGTGTCAAGAGTCAAGTCTTACTCCTTACTACAGTCCAGGATCTTCTGAGTTAACCAGAGGGTTTAAAGCCAAGTTCTAGCACAGTCCAGCAAGACAGCATTTTTCAAGCGCCAGTAAGCGTTGGTCTGCATTCATCTGGCGTCAAGACAGCGCTGACAGGCATTTTTCTGCAAAGTGTCCCTGTTTACCTAGTTGAGCCAGAGTAGTATCCCACTCATTCCCATCTCCCATCCCCATTATAAAATAAACAAAACAAACCAAAGATGCCAGACTGGTCTTTGACTCAAATCTCACACTTGGGTATTCAGCTTAAATGAGCTGAAGGTGTTACCGGTGACAATGGCAGCTAAGAGCAGAAGTAATTGTGCTGTTATATAATGATTTTATATTCTTGTTCTTGTAGGATCTGTGCAGAGAGCTTCATGCCAGGATTGATGTTGTGGATGAAGAAAGATATGACATGGAAGCTAAAGTGAATAAAAGTATTGTTGAGGTACTGTACAATCTTTCATCCAGGAAACAATACCTTGATTAATAATCAGGTCAGTTTTTCATGCTACTGTCACTATCAGTAACTTTACAGGTCTACTTGAATAGTGATATGTCAATACACGTTACAAAATATAAAGATACAGTATAATTTACAAAATGTACCTTTTATGCCTATAAAACTATTCTTAATTTTCAATCAATTGACTGTTTAGGGCTAAAAAGTGTTTTTGCAGGTAGCAAAAAATGTCAGTAGGGGCAGGGCCGGCACCAGCAATAGGCAGATCAGGCAGCTGCCATAGGGTCACTCGCTGGGGATCTGGATTTTTTAAATACCTGTCCCTCCAGCAGGCAAACTAAAACTTCCACCCTGTGCCCCATAGAAGAGAGGGCACAGCATGGAAACTTTCATTTGCCTGCTGTTTAGTAGGCAGGCTGCTGTCAGCATGAAAGAGCAGAAGACAGGCTGGGTGATGAGTGTGTACCGCTGTCATAGCAGATCCAATGAGTTAGAGGAAGGCAGAACGGTGGGTGAATTCCCATGTGTGCATGGAGGAGGCAGGGGACCCGCTGTCAGGCAACACGGAGGTGTGCGCTGGTTGTGCAAGCTGAAGTAAGGCGATCAGAGGAGGGGGTCGGCATGGATGAGGCTTCCCGCTCTTTGCAGCTGCTGATGGGGGCTGTGAGTAGAGTGAAGAGATCTAGTGGGTGTGATCAGATTGGGAGTATGGGGGGGGGGGGTGATCAGGCTGGGGGATGCTATATGGGGCTGAGTCTGGGGAGGTTTGTTCTGGGAGAGGTAGGTGTGTGTGTGTGTGGGGGGGGGGGGGTGATCAGAGGAAGAGATCTGGGGGGAGGGTGATCAGACTGGGGGTATCTAGGGGTGTGATCAGGGTGGAGGTATCTGGGGATGTAATCAGGGTAGGGTAATCTGGGGAGTTGTGATCAAAGTGGAAGGGTTCTCTAGGGGTGTGATCAGAGTAGGGGATATCTGGGGATGTAATAAGGGAAGGGGTATCTGGGGAGGTGTGATCAGGGTGGGAGAGGGTTAACTAGGGGTGTGATCAGAGTGGGGGGTATTTGGGGGTTGCAATCAGGGTAAGGGTATCTAGGGATGTGATCAGAGTAGAGGGTATCTGGGGGTGTATTCAGGGTAGGGGTATCTGGGAAGGTGTGATCAGGCAAAATGCATCTTCGACTGTGTAGACAAAAATCCTTGCACCATTAGAGGCTTCACACATGTTGTACATGGGGCAGTATATTTATCTGGAGGGTGAGGGGAGTCCAGGATGGGAGAGGATGAGGAGGTGAGAGAAGCATGTACCCAATCAGCAGAGGACTGATAGTGACAGTGAGGGGAGCAGAGGCGGGGGCAGCTTCATATCCCCAAAGTCGCTCACATGTTATGTAGGGGTGGTGCGGGTCGTGGTCTCAGGCTTTCATGCCCCTCTCTACCACCCCCTCCCTCTCTCTCACCCCCTCTCTCATCTCCCCTATCTCTCTCACCCCTCTTTCTCTCACCCCTCCCTTTCTCTCACCTCCTCCCTCTCTCATCCCCTTACTCTCTCTCATCCCCTATCTCGCCTACACATGCTGAAGTGAGAGCAATAATTCTACATCAGGAGTAGGGGTAAACTTATAGAGGTGAAGATCTACCTGAACAGCATGGGAGAAGTCAAAGATCACTGGGCACAGTGTCACCTCCTCACACCGGAATGAAACCTCTAATCGTCGTACCGTGTTGCAATTGCATACATAGCAGGGCAATTATGGGTTTAAATCAGGTGGTAAGGAGGCAACGTATCTCTTCTCTTACCCCTTTTTCTCTCACCCCTCTCTTTCTCTCACCTCCTCCTTCTCTCACCCCCTTACTCTCTCTCACCCCCTCTCTTATCCCACCTATCCCACCCCTCTTTCTTTCACCCCCCTCTCTCTCTCACTTCCTCCTTCTCTCATCGACTTTCTCTCTCTCACCCCCTCCCACCCCCCCCCCCCCCGTCTCTCACCTCTCTCTCTCTCTCACACCCCTCTCTCTCCCCTTCCATTCTATCTCTCTCACCCCCCTCTTCCACCCCCTTCTCTCTCCCACCCTTCCCTCTCTCTCACCTCCTCTTTCTCATCTCCGTCTCTCTCTGCTGTTAGGACCCAAATTTGATCTTACACACAGGCCATGCGGCAGCCATCTTTAAACCTAGAAGTGCACAGCAGCTTTTATGGAAAGAAGCCATGAACTTCTATGCAGACTATATTTAAATGCGCCCTCTATGCAGCTGAGCTGCAATATGTAGGTGGGGCTTTCTGTGGGTGTGGGTGGGGACACAGTGGGTCCCATGATCCCCTATTGCCCGGGGGCCCCATGAGTTGTTAGTCAACCCCTGCTCTGTAACATTAAAATTGTCTATGTGAGAGGCTGCAGCAAACAGGAGATTTGTAGGAGACAACCTGTGAACACACAACCAAGAACATAAAGACTACAGTGTCATCCTTGGGCCAGCATATTAGTAGAAGAAGCTGTAGTGTGATCTTTGTGAGAATTATTATATACATTACCTGCAAGTGTTCTACAGGGGTTGGACAAAATTATGGAAACACTACATGATTTGCAGGTGTGAAAGTGACGACATGTTTCGCGTTAAAAGCAAAAGGGATGTAACATTCTTTTGCTGTGTGATGAGACACCTAACTAACAGGTGGGAAGCCCTTCTTACGGTATTCACTGAGTGGGCTGCTAGTAATATGGAGTCATGTCAGAGCCTACTGACTTTCAAAGAGGGAAAGTTGTTGAAGTTGCACATTTATTTGCAGTGTTGTGAGGTACAGTATCAAAGGTTATGGCGGCATAAACCATTTCCGGGAGAACATTGTCTGATAAGCGCAGTCAACATTGTCAACTGACCGAAAGAGACAAAAGGACATTGCACATGATTCTGACCTGTAAATTTGCATTAAGATTGGTATCAGATTCCAAAATCTACCGTCGAAGACCTATATTGGTCAATTCCCAGGTGAATTCCAGCCGCCTTGGATGCCAAAGGTGGTCCAACACCCATATTAAGTAATTATTTTGTTCTTTTACCATACTTGTTTACATAATTTTGTCCAACCCATGTACTTTCATAATGCTTAGCATGCATACATAGGAAAAATATAACGATACTAGGTACTGTGCACTTTAAGTGAAAGTTGCAGAGACCCCCCCCCCCCCCCCATTACCAATTGGGATGTACTTGTTTTACTTCTTGTAGTTGGAATCCCACAAATGCTTTTTACCTCATGGTGGGGCGATCCTGAGGACTATGACCTGGCAATAGCACACTGCAGCACCCATCTCCACCATCAGGAGCTCTGGTGAAGACTAGTTAGTGCTAAGACCCTGTGCCTTGGGTAAGCCAGCATCATCCACTAGAGTGACTTCCATTTGTACTTCTGGTTGGTGGGAGTCTCTCTACTGCTATAGCTACTGGTTTTTGAGCCTGACCCCTGACTGTGACAATGACATAATGTAATTATGCACAAACAACCAGGGGTTTATCCAAACTAGGTAGGAGACAAGTTGCTGCTATACTGATAACATCATGGAACAAGTTGCTTTTGGAACATTATACAATACTGAAATTGATTATGAGCCTGGGGTGTGTAGGCAGGAGTTTATATTTAGTACTGGCTTGCGCATTGCCTTCAGTTGACCTGAACTTAAAGTGGATCTTTAGTGAGAACATGAAGTCCTGCTAGATCACTTCAGGCCCCTTTTGTAGGTATGGTTTCAGTATGTAAAACATGAAATATGTGCCTATACTGTGTAAACTATAAAAGTGACAGCGCTGTATACAGATGTACAAATAATGTAATATCTTTACAGTCCTTAAAGTGCTAATGTCGTAAACCACATCATAATAATGTCATAATAAAGTGCTAAACCAATATTATATCAACAGAGTTTTTCAACAAACATATCATATAGCAAATTATAACAAAAAGTGCTGTAGTGCTCCAAAAATTCCCACATAAAACAAATAAATCATTTGTGTTCACAGTCCAATATCTCATGAACGTTCATATAAGAACAATGTGCCAAAACTGGTGTATAAAATTGACGTGAAAAAGTTGTATGTTCCTCTTATCTTCAAGTCTTGTCACCACACCAAGTGAATTGTCCCACCACCACTTATGTTTAAAATTATTCGACAGAATAAATGGCTGGTAATATTATAAACTAGCGAATGGGTGTTTTCCCTTCAGGGAGTAATCATCTGCAAGTTTCTTGGTGGACCATCTAAAACAATCTTCCCCCACTTCCAATCGATGTTTTAGACAAGGAGAAAATCAATAAAGGAGAGAAAATTTGGCATAGCATAAAATCTTTTTAAAATTAGTTCCCACTTTATTAAAAAGATAATGCCCTCACATTTAAAAGTGTCCCCACTGACACAAGTATACCCGGCATGTAATCATGTGCGAGTTAGCACCGACTTCTTAGCTGCCACGAGCTGACCCAACTCAGTGTAATGGTAATACTTCCAACTCACACCCTACGTACGTTTCGTCATTGGGCATAATACATTGTCTCTAAACATTGTCTCTGAGCATGCTCTGCACATGCTCAGTTGCTCTCTATTTTTAGGCACTGTGCCGAATTTGTATAGGCAGATCTGCTGACAGTTTAAAGATTTATTGCTGCTCAGGGGCACGGGGCTTTAACAAAATAGCATCCTCCAGAAAGAAGAAACAGGAGCAATGCTGGAGGCAATTTACAGCACACACTAATTTTAGTAGCATAATTAATAATGTGGAATGTATGTTCCTTGCTAAAAAACATTATTTTTTATTAAGTTGTTAAGACTAAAGTTACGCTTTAAAATATAATAGTACAGAGCCTATAATATAAAATTTCTGGCATACCCTTGCCAGTGTACAGTGAATATGTTAAATAAAATTATAATGTTCCAAAGTTGGGAATGAAAGTGCACAGAGGTGGATATGTGACAACCCTAGAGAGGAAAATGTTAGGGAGAGTGGAAAAGGCACAAACATTGTCCATACGTGTACAAGTCCACTCTTTTTTAATCATAGACAAAACCAAAACCACTGATGGAAGGTTGCTATGATTCAATCAGCCATTTTTGCAATACAAAGCTAGTTGGAATAGGTAAAAATTGCCACATCTATGCCTAGCATAAGTCCTATTTTGTTAGAAATAATTAAACACTACCTCTGGTCATACACATGCCAATTTTCAGTCAGTTCAATCCAGCTTTCATTCACAAAAACTACAGAACAAATCAATGCAAACTATTACTAAAAGCTTCAACTGAAACAATGAAATGATTGAAATTTACGATAATTTTTTTAACAAAAGGTTGATAGTGGTCGAATATGCCTGACAATTGCTGAGTGTGTGGTCAGGTTAATGACAATTGCAGAATTTATGTCACTTGACATCCTTAAAGGCCTTCAACTCTATTGAATGGCACAACTTTCAGGCTGTTAAAATATCATTTGAATCTGGCTTTCTTGCATGGATGTCTCTCTTGTACACTACTTCAGTTGCTTGTGTTCATGCCAATAACATAATTTGCAAATATTTTCATAAAAAAGTAGTATAATAAGATAAGACTGCCTTTGTACCCCTATTTGGTTGCCCTAGCTATGGTACATGCTAGCTTAATACATCAGTCCCCTTAGTCCTTACATGAAAAAAATATTGCACTAAGAAGATACACTAATGTATTTAGATTTAGGATTGTAGCAGTGCACATTGGAGTTGCTTAACATTACAAAACATTTGGTTAAACTAAATGTATTTAACATGGTAAATATCCTTTAATGCACCTACCCAACTATCTCAATGTTTTACAATCTGCTTCAATTTGCATCCCAATAATTACATTTCTGGCTAAATTTGACTGGTTAGTGTAGAAAATATGGCTACCGTATTGACCACAGCTATCCAAGCATCCTATGAAGAATTCATACATTGAATGTACAGGTTGTCATTAAAAACAGCAAAATACTTTCTTTGGTTGTTGAAGTGCTAACCTGGCACAAGGTAGAGCGGTTATCCCCAGGGCTAGTATAGTAGAACTCCACGGGGGAGGTACGCAGCAAGACTTACACCAGCTTTAGATCTCCCCACTCTCCACACCCTACAACCCCAACAGAAGGCAGTAACATAGCCCTGCACAGAGGAGGCAGCAATAGGGAAGAGAAGGAAAAGGGTGGGGGCGGAGAGGGGGCACACATCAACAGATCAGCATAAATTACTTCAGTATCCAGGGCCACCACACCTTCTTAAATTTCCAGGGACACCCCCGACTAATATACAGTGCCTTGCGAAAGTATTCGGCCCCCTTGAACTTTGCACACTTTTGCTACATTTCAGGCTTCAAACATAAATATATAAAACTGTAATTTTTTGTGAAGAATCAACAACATGTGGGACACAATCATGAAGTGGAACAAAATTTATTGGATATTTCAAACTTTTTTAACAAATAAAAAACTGAAAAATTGGGCGTGCAAAATTATTCAGCCCCCTTAAGTTAATACTTTGTAGCGCCACCTTTTCGCTGCGATTACAGCTGTTAGTCGCTTGGGGTATGTCTCTATCAGTTTTGCACATCGAGAGACTGAAATTTTTGCCCATTCCTCCTTGCAAAACAGCTCGAGCTCAGTGAGGTTGGATGGAGAGCATTTGTGAACAGCAGTTTTCAGTTCTTTCCACAGATTCTCGATTGGATTCAGGTCTGGACTTTGACTTGGCCATTCTAACACCTGGATATGTTTATTTGTGAACCATTCCATTGTAGATTTTGCTTTATGTTTTGGATCATTGTCTTGTTGAAAGACAAATCTCCGTCCCAGTCTCAGGTCTTTTGCAGACTCCATCAGGTTTTCTTCCAGAATGGTCCTGTATTTGGCTCCATCCATCTTCCCATCAATTTTAACCATCTTCCCTGTCCCTGCTGAAGAAAAGCAGGCTCAAACCATGATGCTGCCACCACCATGTTTGACAGTGGGGATGGTGTGTTCAGGGTGATGAGCTGTGTTGCTTTTACGCCAAACATAACGTTTTACATTGTTGCCAAAAAGTTTGATTTTGGTTTCATCTGACCAGAGCACCTTCTTCTACATGTTTGGTGTGTCTCCCAGGTGGCTTGTTGCAAACTTTAAACGACACTTTTTATGGATATCTTTAAGATATCTTTAAGAAATGTCTTTCTTCTTGCCACTCTTCCATAAAGGCCAGATTTGTGCAGTATACGACTGATTGTTGTCCTATGGACAGAGTCTCTCACCTCAGCTGTAGATCTCTGCAGTTCATCCAGAGTGATCATGGGCCTCTTGGCTGCATCTCTGATCATTTTTCTCCTTGTATGAGCTGAAAGTTTAGAGGGAAGGCCAGGTCTTCGTAGATTTGCAGTGGTCTGATACTCCTTCCATTTCAATACAATCGCTTGCATAGTGCTCCTTGGGATGTTTAAAGCTTGGGAAATCTTTTTGTATCCAAATCCGGCTTTAAACTTCTCCACAACAGCATCTCGGACCTGCCTGGTGTGTTCCTTGTTCTTCATGATGCTCTCTGCGCTTTAAACGGACCTCTGAGGTCACAAAGTTCAAGGGGGCCGAATACTTTTGCAAGGCACTGTAGGTCAATTTATACTGTGGCAATGCAGTATTACCCATATCCTCCCAGGTCAAGACAAAAGATGGGGCAGAAGAGGACCACTTACAGATTATAGCCTTCTTAGCATAGTACAAGAGGGTTGACACCAGTATTTTCGTATTGTGGAGTCTCTGGGCATCATCATGTGTTCCCAACAGCGCCAGCTCCGGGGATGCGGGGATACACAGGTCCAATCTTGTGTTAAGGGTGTTAAAGACCGAGGACCAGAACCTCTGCAACATATGTATGTAAGTCCCCAACTGAGAGTGGCATCGGGGGCAGTGGGCATCCCTGTCAGGGTTTATAGATTTTAGTCGTATCGGGCTGAAATTAAAATTTTGTTTGAATAAACTTATCCTGGGATGAAATTACTAAATTCGGGCCATCCTTCAATGAATCCTCCCAATCCTCCCTATCCAGGGAGGGGGAAAATGTCCACTCTTAGACAGTGTTCAGAGGAACAAGTTTTCCCATTAGATTTCCCTTCACCTTTTGATCTGGTGACAACTGTAAAATCTTTGATGTTCTATCTTGATCTGGGCCAACGCTTGCTTTATGGAACACCAACAATAGTCCCAGTATGAACTTGGGGACATTACAAACCAGAGCTATGGATACATGATTTTTCATTTTTTAGAGTTTTTTTTTTTAAACTTTAAGTGATTGTAAAGTCTCCTTTATTTCCCTATAAAAATAACAAACATGTTATACTTACCTGCTCTGTTGCAGTGGATTTTCACAGAGCAGACCAGATCCTCCTCTTCTCGGGTCCCTCTCCTGTGATCCTTGCCCGTCCCTCCTGTTGAGTGCCCCAACAGCAAGCATCTTGTTATGGGGGCACTCGAGCTGAGTCACAGCTCTGTGTGTCCATTCAGTCCCACTGCCCCAAACCAGCCCCACTCCTTCTCTCCCAGATTGGCTAGCTGACTTTCATTGACAGCAGTGGTAGCCAATCACACTTGTAGACATCACTGAACAGAGAGGTCCTCAGATAAGTGCTGTACACAGAAGGCTTTTTATCTTAATGCATAGAATGCATTACGATAAAAAACTTCTGACTTTACAACCCCTTTAAGCACCCGTGTTCATGGTCTTATGGATTGTGACCCCACTGGCATGTGAGGGAGGTTTTTATAGCCTTGGAGCCTACGTTTAGCTATTTAAAATTGGGTCTGGATCCCTACATCTAAAGGAAGCATATATGTTTTGTAAAATATCCTCCTCTGGGCCCCGGTGCCCTTTGAGAATCTGAAGGGCACAGCCTGTATATTATATGGGGCTCTGTAGTAAATACTATCATTCGATTCTGGGACTTTTGAGTACTATACTTTTAGTGGACACACATATACCTTGGATTTACCAGCTCATTCATTGGTTCAGTTTACGAAAGTATTTATACAGCTGCTTTCCATTTGGATAATCACCTTGGACTCACCCAACACTATTATCACCATCGTTATTGTGTTTACAGAGTAACATTACAGGACGTTTATAAATACTGTATATATCATGAATATGGTTGATCCGTATTGGGGAGAGGTGGACATACAGTATGTTTTTAATGTGTGTTTTTGTATGTATGGGATTTTTTTGGGTGTTATTTTAAATTTAACTAAATAGAATAAAGTATATTGTACATTTCTGTATATATTCCAGTAAGTGATTGAAGGCGTTTTTTCTCTTTATGTTTTTTCATTTGTCTACACTAGAGAGGGGGTTAAGTCTAAAATTAGGTTTTTATTAGAGTTTTTGGAGTTGACAAGGCTCTGTCAAATGTCCTACAGCAAATGATGTGTGCTGCATGCAGCCCTTTAGTTAGAACAGAATAAAAAAAGAATACAACTTGTATAAAAGAACAGAAGAAAAAAGTTATCTTGCAGGGTATTCTGTTGATCTCTCTTACAAATCTGCAAAATTAAACATCTTTTTAGTTAACCACTTGTCGACCAGTCACGTTGACTGTACTGCGGCAAAGTGGTTCGTTATCGTCTGGCGACGTAGACCTACGTCACCAGACATTCCCCTCTCTCGCGCCGCCGGAGGCTCGCTCCCGCTGTGTTCAGTTACAGCGGGAGTCGGGCCAGGGGAGGAGCGGCGGTGATCGTCGGGGAATCGAGTGTGGAGATCCTAAGTGACAGGCAGGGTCAGATTGCAGGGTTCAGCATAGCTGAACCTGCGATCTGTCTCTGTGTCACTCAGTCACCTCCCCCACACACGTCAGTAAGCACCAGGCATACATGAACTCCTCCCTCTCCAATAAAAATTAACCCCATATGTATAGCACTGATTACTGTAGTAATGTCACTGGTACCCCCAAAAGTGTCAAAAATGTCAGTCAAGGGTCCAATCTGTCGGCCGCAATGTCGCAGTCCCGCAAAAAAAATCGCAGATCGCCGCCATTACTCGTTAAAAAAAAAAACACCAAAAATGACAGAAATCTTTCCCTTAGTTAGTAAACGCAATAACTTTTGCGCAAACCAATCAAAATACACTTATTGCGATTTTTGTTTACCAAAAATATGTAGCAGAAAACAAATTGGCCAAAAATGATAAATTTTGATTTTTACATTTTTTTGGGGGGGAATTTCATATAAAACAAATGTGAAAAATATTGTTATTTTTTCACAATTTTTGCTCTTTTTTTGTTTATAGCGCAAAAAGTAAATATTGCACAGGTGATCAAATACCACCAAAAGAAAGCTCTGTTTGTGGGAAAAAAAGGACGTAAATTTTGTTTGGGGTAAAAAAAAAAAAAAATACTTTGCAAACAAAAAAGGAGGCTTTACAGTAATCTATATCTGTGTATGGTAGCTATTTCTACACATAAAATATTTTTTTTTTCCCCCCCACAAAGTTTTCAAACTAGTCAGGAAATTTAATTTTATCTGTCAATGTGTAACTATTCTGGAAATGAACCACAAGATGGCTCTATTGCTTTGTTTATAAGCTTGCATTATGCTGGCCAATGCTTTCTGCCTAATAAATGTAGATATACAGAAAGGTAATATGAAATTGAATATTTCATACATACTACAGTACATAATTGATACAAACACAGAAAATTAAATACCAACAGTTCTAAAATATAACATGTGAAAAATATTGTATATAGAAAGAACCAGATCTGTCTATCAACCAACCCAACAGTTTCCAAAAGTTTGCAATTTTAGGTAATTGAGATGGCCAATAAATGGTTTCACTTTAACCACTTAAGCCCCAGGCCTATTTTGGACACTTTTTGTTAAAATCAGTATTTTTTCCTAGAAAACTACTTAGAACCCCCAAACATTATATATATATATATATATATATATATTTTTTAGCAAAGACTCTGGAGAATAAAATGTCGGTCATTGCAATATTTTTTGCGCAGCGGTATTTACGCAGCAATCTTTAAAACGCCATTTTTTTGGGAAAAATTACGAAAAATCACATTTCACTGCATTTAAAGAATACTAAACAGTAAAGTTAGCCCATTTTTTTTGTATATTGTGAAAGATGTCACGCCAAATAAATAGATACCCAACATGTTACGGTTTAAAATTGCGCACATTCGTGGAATGGCGACAAACTACGGTCAATAGAAATCTCAATAGGCGACGCTTTAAAATGTTTTAATGGTTACCAGTTTAGAGTTAGAGTTAGCTCTTTTTTAAAAATTATTGCTCATGCTCTGGTGATCGCGGCGATACCTCACATGTGTGGTTTGAACAGCGATTTCATTCGCAGCTCGACTTCCATATACCTTTTCTTTCATGCGCGAGCTAACGGTGACGGGGG
This sequence comes from Pelophylax lessonae, assembly GCF_965119305.1. NCBI lineage: Eukaryota > Metazoa > Chordata > Amphibia > Anura > Ranidae > Pelophylax > Pelophylax lessonae. The sequence goes on from NC_138779.1 coordinate 95,572,670, forward strand.
TGGCTACAATTTTTTTTTTTCCTATTTATTTATTTTTTTACTTTATTACAGGTTTTTAAAAACATCCCTTGTGACACCAATATACAGTGACAGGTACTCTTTATGGAGGGATTGAGGGTCTAAAAGACCCTAGAACCCTCCGCTGCACTTCCATGTATTCAAAACGCCGCAAACGGCATTTTTGAATACAGTAGTTTTTAAAATCTGCCGCCTTTTGCAGCAGAGTAACCCGGAAGTGACGTCATGGACGCCGCCTCCGGGTTACGTCATCGGAGACCCGATCGAAGCCGCTTCCGGCTTAGATCGGGACTCCATGCAGCGGGTGGATGTGCCGGCTGGGTGCTTGGGTCTCCCGGTGGGATGGGAGGCCTGGGCAAAGTCACGGAAGGCGGCGGTAGGGGGGGGGAACGTCCCCTCCCACTCACCCGGGTAACGATCGAGCGGCTCCCGAGCCGCATCGGTCGTTACCGACGGAAAGCCGACCGTCGGCTCTAAACCACAGTAACGGGATGGTGCCTCTAGCTAGAGGCATCATCCCGGTATAACCCCGCAAAGTCAGCCGACGTAAATATACGTCACTTTGTGGTAAGTGGTTAACATCGTGCTATTTGCTGGGATGCATAGAAATAAACACTTCATAACTGACTATAGCTATGACATAAATTGCTTTTAAAGGCCCCTGAATATCCATGGCAAATACCTAACATTAACATAAGCATTATTTCCAAAAACAAAAGTTATTTTACAGCTTACCAACCTTTAAATGTAGTGACTGCATTACTTTTATTTTTTTTTATTTTTTTCATTCTTATTTATTATATTATTATTTATTCTTTTACCTGTGATCCACCCAGTAAAACACTTTCTGTCCTAAGCCTATGGGATAGAACGAGGTGCTGTCATGGTGAAAATGGTCAGTTAAAGGACTTAGAGTGTGCACGTTGGCTCCGTGCAGAACTACAGAGTGTAGATGTGCAGTGGAGAAAACTGCTTTTGCAGCTTTCTCCAGGTTTTAGTATACTTGAATGGCGCTCTGTAGCAGTGGCGGCTGGTGAAGTTTTAAGATGGGGGGGCGCAAGACCCCGCCCTTCTATTTTGGCCCCTCCCATTTCTCAGAAGCCACACCCCTTATAGACCCCACCCATTTTGTCCCCTGTATTTTGCTTGCGTGAACCAATTCTCCCAATATATCACATATTAAGGGCTCCATCAGTACTAGTATATCCCATAATAGGGAGCAGGGGCCCTATTATGGGATACACTGACAGAGTGGCACAAACCCCACAGTACAGGCCCCTTGTACAAACCCCACAGTACAGACCCCCTAGCACATGCCCCCTTTCAATGTAGTGACCAGCGTACATGCCCCTTTCAATGTAGTGACCAGCGTACATGCCCCCTTTCAATGTAGTGACCAGCGTACATGCCCCCTTTCAATGTAGTGACCAGCATACATGCCCCCTTTCAATGTAGTGACCAGCATACATGCCCCCTTTCAATGTAGTGACCAGCGTACATGCCCCCTTTCAATGTAGTGACCAGCATACATGCCCCCTTTCAATACAGTGACCAGCGTACATGCCCCCTTTCAATACAGTGACCAGCGTACATGCCCCCTTTCAATACAGTGACCAGCGTACATGCCCCCTTTCAATGTAGTGACCAGCGTGCATGCCCCCTTTCAATACAGTGACCAGCGTACATGCCCCTTTCAATACAGTGACCAGCGTACATGCCCCCTTTCAATGTAGTGACCAGCGTACATGCCCCCTTTCAATACAGTGACCAGCGTACATGCCCCCTGCAGAGGTATGGCAGTGGGAGAGATGGGATCAGGCAGAGGGATGGAGGTGGGAGAGATTGGATAAGGCGGTGGGCGGGATGAGATCAGGCAGAGGGATGGAGGTGAGAGAGATGGGATCAGGCAGAGGGATGGTGGTGGGAGAGATGGGATCAGGCAAAGGGATGGCGGTGGGAGGGATGGTCATGGGATGAGGCAGAGCAGAGGGGGATGGCAGTGGAAAGGCTGGATGGATGGATGGTCATGGGATGAGGCAGAGCAGAGGGGGATGGTGGTGGAAAGGCTGGATGGATGGATGGTCATGGGATGAGGCAGAGCAGAGGGGGATGGCGGTGGAAAGGCTGGATGGATGGATGGTCATGGGATGAGGCAGAGCAGAGGGGGATGGCGGTGGAAAGGCTGGATGGATGGATGGTCATGGGATGAGGCAGAGCAGAGGGGGACGGCGGTGGAAAGGCTGGATGGATGGATGGTCATGGGATGAGGCAGAGCAGAGGGGGATGGCAGTGGAAAGGCTGGATGGATGGATGGTCATGGGATGAGGCAGAGCAGAGGGGGATGGCGGTGGAAAGGCTGGATGGATGGATGGTCATGGGATGAGGCAGAGCAGAGGGGGACGGCGGTGGAAAGGCTGGATGGATGGATGGTCATGGGATGAGGCAGAGCAGAGGGGGATGGCAGTGGAAAGGCTGGATGGATGGATGGTCATGGGATGAGGCAGAGCAGAGGGGGACGGCGGTGGAAAGGCTGGATGGATGGATGGATGGATGGATGGTCATGGGATGAGGCAGAGCAGAGGGGGACGGCGGTGGAAAGGCTGGATGGATGGATGGTCATGGGATGAGGCAGAGCAGAGGGGGATGGCAGTGGAAAGGCTGGATGGATGGATGGTCATGGGATGAGGCAGAGCAGAGGGGGACGGTGGTGGAAAGGCTGGATGGATGGATGGATGGTCATGGGATGAGGCAGAGCAGAGGGGGATGGCGGTGGAAAGGCTGGATGGATGGATGGTCATGGGATGAGGCAGAGCAGAGGGGGATGGCGGTGGAAAGGCTGGATGGATGGATGGATGGTCATGGGATGAGGCAGAACAGAGGGGGATGGCGGTGGAAAGGCTGGATGGATGGATGGATGGTCATGGCCCATGATGACCATCCATCCAGCCTTTCCACCGCCATCCCCCTCTGCTCTGCCTCATCCCATGACTCATGGGATGAGGCAGAGCAGAGGGGGATGGCGGTGGAAAAGCTGGATGGATGGTCATGGAGGACTGACAGGACAGGAGGACCACGAGGACTCACCGGTGGTGATGTCTTCTTCCAGCAGATGACCTCCGGTGGTCTGGTCTCCTCTCCGGTGCCGCCGTCACTCCCGTCCGGTGTCCACCCGACTCCATCGCCCGCGGTCCGGTCCACTGCTGCGAGTGACGTCAGCCTGGTCAGCGTTGGATGTCCTGGATGCTGTGATTGGTCCAGGCTGGAGGCTGGACCAATCACAGCCAGGAATCCACGAAGTGGGGGTTTCCAAGGAATCTGCCTTGCGCCCAGGTTATGCCCCCCACGCCCCCCAGAAGGCAGCCAATCGGCGCCTCTTCTGGGTGGTAACCCCACCCCCCCCACCCCCTCCACATCGGCTGGCGGCGGCGGCGAACGCAATTTTTTTTTTTTTCAAACTTTATTGCTCGTTTTGCAATCTTTTTTTTTTTTTTTATCTTTTTTTTTTCTTCCTTTTTTCAGGGGGGGCGGCGCCCTGGCGCCCCCTATGCACCGGCCGCCACTGCTCTGTAGTTTGGAGATTCCATAGTGTCTTGGGTGGGATGGAATCTCCAACCCTGTGTCCATGTTTTGTGGATGACCAGCAGGGAATTGTGCTCAGTTGGAGATGGCTCCACCCAAGAGAGGCAAGAGGTCTCTAGGAGTCAGAGGCTGCAGGTGGCAGCCAGAGCACATGTGTGTCTACAAGAGACATGTGACGGCTTGGGGACTAAGGCCAGAGTGAAGCTGTCAGCTTCACAGAATTCTTGGTCTGTGTTACAGCATAAAGAGAAGATTTACTGGAAATAAAAGCTGAGTGAGAAGTTAAGAGCCAGGTGGGCTAGCATTTTCTTTTTATCGTATATTGACTGGAGAAGAACCCTTGCATGGGAAACCCTATATGTTATAAACTTTCCTTTTGTCTTTTAATAAAAATGGGCTGCCATGCCCTAAAACCGAAGTGCTCACTGACGTGAGTCACTTGAAAAACGCATCTACCACTAGAGCTAAGGGTCCCCTTGTTACATCTAGTACACACCAGTGTTAATTTCGTCGACTAAAACCGACTAAAACGTTTTCGTCAACTAAATTAACACAATTTTAGTCTACTAAAATACGACTAAAATTAAAACAATTCAGATGACTAAAATACGACTAAAACTAAAATGGCATTTTAGTCTTAAGACTAAAATACGACTAAAACTAAAATGGCATTTTAGTCATAAGACTATAACTAAAACTAAATAAAAAATTTACATCATCAAAATTAACACTCCTCTGCTGGCCATTTCTATATCGGCAACACAATTCCATCCAGAGCATGTAATAATAGCACATTAAAGTTTAAAAATGTATTGCACCACCGCATACGCATAAGTAAGCAGCATCTACTAAGCTGCTGAAAACTAAACAATTAAGAAAAAGGCTTTTCTTATATTTTTCCCTAATATTTAATGTTGGTAATATATTCAGGTAATATGTTCAATGACATCACAGTCAATGGAGTTTACAGCAGTGTTAATTTCGTCAACGAAAAGTTTTCGTCACCGCTTTCGTCACCGGCATTTTTCAACTGACGAAAACGTGACGCAAAGTATAGCACATTTTCGTCAAATGACCACAACTATGACGAAAATCAAATCCGTTTTCGTTAACGAACGAAAACTAAACGAGAATGTGAAGCAGGGACGTTTACCCAACTTCCGGTTTTCACAGAGCTCCGCCTGTGTGGCGTCTGGCGTGGCGTGTCCCGTGACGTCCGACGTGAGGAGTGGACTACTACAAGAGAGTCGACTCGAGACCAGTCACCTGACCTCACCAGAGCACTGCAGCTGCAGCACTACAGCCAGACGCGCCAGGCCCGACTCATCACACGGCAGTGGCACCCGGCCACCACCACATACAGAGCAGGGCACCCACTGTGAGTTAACAGCCAGGCCAGCTATTACTGCCTCCCTGAGTCCCCTCAGACCACTCACCAGTCACCACTGGCATCCGATTCCGCCATCCATCCAGGACTGTGTGCGTGCATATAGGCCGCTGAGGCCCGCCCGGCCCATCCTGTTCAACAACTTCAGTTCAGAGTCAGACCAGAGACCACCCTTAAACCTGAGACCCCCATCCAGCACTCTGAGCAGCACTGTGTGCACTCACTGCACTGACTGCAGGCAGAAGCATAACAGGCCTCCTCTCTGATCTGATCATGACCATTTAGATGACTAAAATGTAGGACGTTTTAGTAGACTAAAATGTAAGATGTTTTAGTCGACTAAAATGTACTGGAGTTTTAGTCGACTAAATACAACTAAAACTAAAACACTTGCAGAAAACAAAAATGGGACTAAAACTAAAATTCCATTTTAGTCCTAAGACTAAGACTAAAACTAAATTGAAATTTGCTGCCAAAATTAACACTGGTACACACAAGCCGAATGTCAGGGGACATCAGCCGGTTCAATGGAAACCGGCCAACATTCAGCCCGTGTGTACTGCAGCAGGTCCGACAGAAGCTGGCTTCTGTCAAAGGGGCATGACCGAAAAAGGTCTGCTGACCCGAGTGTTCTACCCGGGTCCGTCATCCCCCTGTCAGAACATAATAGAACAGCAAGGTAGATCGCTGTAGTAAAATCTGATTATTAGTACAGATTACAAAACACTCATTGAATTAAGTCTCAGGTAGTTAGAAAGTACCAAAATCTGATGCTATGAAAAAAGTGTAATCGTTGGCTATGTTAAAAAAATTATTTTCCTAATTATTTCCTAATTGATTTAGTTTCAGTTTATTGTAAACTTGCTTATGGTTATTGATTGCTGCATCTATGTTAGGCTTGCTATTAAAGCGGGGTTCCGGCCACAGAAAAAAAAATCAATGAACATACCCCCGGGACAGTCAGGGCTAGTGCATTCCACAATGGCTAGCCTCTGCTCTGTCACGGTTCGCACTTACCTTTTAGAAGAAATACTTTTAAAATTTCTTCTCCAGCGCTGCCATCTCAGGTGTGGGCAGCTGGAAGCCAGCGCGATCCTCTTCCGCGTCCTCTTCCGTCCTCTTCGGTCCCACGATGCACTGCGCCGACCCCGCCGTCACTTCCGGGTCTGCAGCGTCATCCTTGCACAGCTTCTGGGCATGCCCAGAAGCTGTATAGCAAGGTATGACGTGCCTGCACCGGAACTGACGTCGGGGCCGGTGCAGGTGCATTGATTCCTGGGAGCGATGACGTTCAGCTCCCAGGAATCATTGCAAAGCGGAAGTGACGACCGGGCCGTGAGGCCGAGGGAGGAAGTGGAAGACAGGTGAGTGTTTTTTTTCTGCAATTACAAGGTGAGTAAAAAAAAAAAAAAAATTCTAACTACCCATTTCTTTTTCAGGTTAGCTATAGCAAGCGGATAGCCCAAAATCGACTATGTCTTTAAAGAGATAATGAAGGCTAATTTCTTTTTTAAATAAAATAAAAAGGATATCATACTTAGACATGCGCAGAATGGAAAAATTTGTTTAGTTACATTTCGGATAGATTCGTTATGTTACTAATTTCATTTCATTTTAGAGTTAGTTTAGTTTGGTTTTGAAATGTGTTTAGTTACGTTTCGTTTTAGTTAAATTTCGTATAGCACATGCATACAGCAAAAATGACATTTCTAAAGATGTCAAATGTGTCTTAAATGTGTCAAATCACATTTAAATTGACTCGCAGTTGCAATTGCTGGCACCCGGCTATTAAAGCGTTTTTTTTTCAAATGGCGTAGCCCCTCCCCCCCATTATCCATACCAGAACCTTATCAGAGTATGCAGTCTGGCAGGCCAGTAAAGGGGGGGGGGGGGGAACTGCCCCCACCACCAGACCGGGAAGAAAAAAAGCTTTGCCCGCAATGAAGGCTAACAGCCTTCCTCCATGAACCTGCTGCAGGCTCCGCCGTTTGACAGTTCTTTTATAGGTAAGGGGCGAAGCCACCTGACAACATCACCTGGTGTAACCGCCCCCTTGTAACATCACCGCCCCAGCATTCACCGGTCGGTGGTGTCACAAGGGGACAGGGCCACCAGATGACATCACCAGGTGGCCCCGCTCTTTATCTGTCAAACTGTGGAGGAGGCATTCGGCGGTCAGTCTTCCTCACGGGCAGAGCGTTTTTTTGGGTCTGGTTGGCATTATGATTGATGATGGATCTACATTGGGGGACATTATTTTATTTTTTTTAATAAAGAAATTGTCAAAAACCTGTGTACCCTTACTCATTTACTCATTCACATATGGGGGCGGGATCTAGGGGGGCTTTCAGATTTTGATAAACCCTCTGCCTGCAGAACCCCACAACCACAGCTCAGGGTAGTAGGGAAGAAGCCCTTGTCCCCATCAACATTCAAAGCACCCCCCTCCACCCCAGAATGGACTGGGGGGGACCTCACAAAATAAAAAAATAAATAAAAAATGTAATAGCCGGGTGCCTGCAAATGCAACCATGAGTCAATTTAAATGTGATTTGACTCATTGTTGCTGCAGCATATTCTATACATGCTACTGATACACAATTTACAGGCAGACTAAGGGAACCCCCCAGGCACTATATGAAGACATTTTTCATTTTGATTGTTTCACTTTAGGTGGGGTTCCCACACCTTTTTTTTACATTTTGGTGTGGGGTCTCCCTTAAAATGTATTCCACACCCGAAGGGCCTGGTATGGATTTGGAGGGGGACCCCCCACGCCGTTTTTTTAAAACATTTTTGTATTGCTGGCATTGTCGTTTACATTTTAGCTGTCAGTAGGGAAACCCGTTGACAGCTGATGAGTCATCGGTTGTTAAGGACCCAGCAGCCGGTATCCCGACCCGCTACTTAACAACCAGCTATTCTTCACACACGAATTGGTCGATCATTTTTGGACCAATCCAAATTCTAATCGCTCTGAATAATTGGAATTTGTTAGAAAATGAAACAAATTTTTACGGATTCCAACGAAATTAGTTACTATTCCATTTAGAGATTCGGATACATCTGAATCTCCAAATAACCTAAAAATTTGCACGAATTTGTATTTGGATCGAAAGGAATTGTACATGTTTAGTCATACTTACCTGCTCTGTGCAATGATTTTGCACAGAGTGGTCCCTTACCTTCTGTTCTGGAGTTCCCCACCAGCGCTGTCCACTCTTTCTTTGGATGCCCCCTTAGCAAGCTGTGTGCTGTGGGGACACTCATGCGGGTGTGTTCCTGAGCCAAGAGTCTATGGACGCATACAGTTCTAGTAAGCCACACCCAGGGTCGGTGCTAGACTATTTTGCGCCCTAGGCAAGACCAGCTACAAAAAAAAACTGTACATATTGCTCCCCTTCCTGCACATAATGCCCCCCCTTTAACCCTACATTCCCCTTCCTGTACACACTGCCCCCCTTTAATGCTGCACCCCCTACCTGCACACTGCCCTGCTTTAATACTACACCCCCTTCCTGCACACATTGCCCTCCTTTAATGCTACACCCCCCTTCCTATACACACTGTCCCCCCTTTAAGCCTATACTCCCCTTCCTGTACACACTGCACCCCTCTCTAGAGCTGATATCCACCTGGGATGAGGAGGTGACAGGAGAGGAATATGGCACTGGCCATGTCTGCGCCCTAGGTGGCAGTGCGCCCTAGGGGGCTGCCTAGTTCGCCTAGTGGTAGCACCAGCCCTGGCCACACCTCTGCTCCCTCGTCAAAGGAGTTTGACTGACAGCAGCAGGGACATATGGTTCCTGCTGTCCTCAGTGATTCCTGTAAGACCAATAAAAGAAGAGAGCGGTACTACACCCAGGACAGCGCAGGATTGGTAAGAGAAGTCAATAAAGTGTTTAGGTGTTTAGGAATGAGGGGGGAACAGATGGTGGGATGTTTATCTTAATGCAGGGAATGCATTAGGCTTAAACACAGTTTGACTTTAGAACCACTTTAAAAAGCCATTTTTTGTCTTAAGATATCACCTAACACAAACATACAATATTCTCTATAATTTAATTAGTCTGACAAATGTTTTTGTGTCATGAATGTAGAGAGAGGTTAAATTTAAAATTGGGAACTGTAAGTCTTATCTATGTCTCATTCTAATATGATGCCACACTGTCTTTCTTAAAATTACAACCACATCCGAAGGGGAAGTGCTTACCAGAAGGGCCTTTGCTTTTTATGATATAAAGGAGTCCCAGTTTCATATCTTCTTTTCTCATTGCAACTTCCCACGTTTCTGTTCTTGTAAGATAGCTGATGTGTACAAGAAACTGGTTTTCTATGTCATAAATACATATCGACCACAATAAGAAGCTCTTAATTATCTAAGTGCTAATTTAAAGGTCACTTTCACTGTCACATATTAAAGGAGGAGTGATTATCATGCTCCCCCATGCCTAGAAGTACCCAACATGGTTGGGCCAATGCAGGTTAAAAGGTAGGGGGGTGGTTTTCAGTCACTTCCTCCATGTTTCCCTGCTCATTGGGTGCCAAACAAGGGTCAAATGAGAGGCCTACACTAGGGTGGGTTCTTCTGGGCTATGCTAGGCACTTTGCTACCAGGTCACTTTACACACACATGGGGTACCTTTACAAGGCTGAGGCTGTTGTGGGGGGGATACTCGACCTTAAGGCGGCCCTCTATACTTAAAGCGGAGTTCCACCTAAAAGTGGAACGTCCGCTCATTTGCTTCCTCCCCCCCTCCGGTACCACATTTAACACCTTTCAGGGGGGAGGGGGGAACGGGTACCTGTTTTTGCGCTGTCCCTTGGAAGTTTGCCCCCCTCCACCTTCCTCCGCTGCTGAGCCAATCCAAATGCGCAGCGCGCTTCGCGCATGCGCATTGGGGACCCGCCTGTGAAGCCGCAAGGCTTCACTGCCGGGTTCCCTCACCAGGCAATGGCGGCAGCTGTGCCGACATCACTGAACTCCAGGACAGGGAAGTGTCCTAATATTAAAAGTCAACAGCTACAGTATGTGGCTGGAACACCACTTTAAAATAAACATGTCATGTACACTGTGCTGTAACTGTTCTCCAGTTAACTTTCTGTCCCCCATGACAATGTACACCTTCTCTGCACCAATCTGCGCTGGCTCCACATATGCACTCAATGTAACTCTCAAACCTCTGTACAGTATGGAAAACTTCTGCGGTGCAATCCGCTCTCGTTGTTATGGGAGACAGACTGCAAGCGTAAGGAGTGCCAAAAACCTCTTCCTTGCTATTAGAAGCCATGACACCTATAACGGGTACACGCTACCAACAGGCTGCTTGTTACATGACACGTGTAGTATAAATATCTGCCAGCACTACCCAACCTGCCATCCCCTCCAATCCCACTTATACCATTAAAGACACAACAACTTTTTGGAGTAAAATGGCCATCGCAGCCTTTTATTACAAAACAGGAATTTCAAATAAATAACGTAACATTTCTTATAACAGCAACTGAGAAATTAAGCTTGGTGGTCTTTGAGGGCAACAACACAAACTATTCACTGCGAAAACCTTTGCTTACACTCAGGGCCGGACTGGCCTATCGGGATACCGGGATATTTCCCGGTGGGCCGCCGGCCCTGGGGCCGCTTTAAGCATTGGGGCCGGGCCGGCCGCTGTGATGATGGCCGCTGCAGCCCCACCCCCGGCCCCGCTGCGCTCCAGTCTCCAGACAGAGAGTGACAAACGGTCCATCCGATTACACGTCAGCGCTGTGAGCGGCATCCGCATGACGTCACGGGCGGCTGTGCCTGCAAGGCGGGGAGGAACTGACTAGCTGTGACTGTGCCGATCCCTCCCACTGTTCCGACACAAAAAACAGGCTGTGACGTCACGCGCGCCACGCCAGCAGCATGTGATCGCAGGTGAGGCGAGACTGAAGAGTGAAGAAGAGTCTAAGAGTGAGACAGAGAGACTGTCACTGAATGAGCGGCTGCGTGCGGATGCGGAGCAGATGAGAGAGACGGCCAGAAAGAGTAAATGGGCTGGGGCCGGGGGGGGACCTCTCTTGCATAGTAAATGGGCTGGGGCCGGGGGGGGGGGACTTCTCTTACATAGTAAATGGGCTGAGGGGGACTTCTCTTACATAGTAAATGGGCTGAGGGGGACTTCTCTTACATAGTAAATGGGCTGGGGCCGGGGGGGGAATTCTCTTACATAGTAAATGGGCTGAGGGGGACTTCTCTTACATAGTAAATGGGCTGAGGGGGACTTCTCTTACATAGTAAATGGGCTGAGGGGGACCTCGTCCTCTTGCATTTGGGGGGGAGAATCCGCATATAGGGCCCCTACTACAATGCTAACCTACCCCCTCCCCCTAATACAATGCTGACCCGCCCCCCTCATACAATGCTTATCTGCCACCCCCCCTGGGGCCCCCTCCCCCTAATACAATGCTGATCCCCCCCAAATTTAGGGGGGAGAGGGGGAAACAGCATTGTATTAGGGGGAGGGGGCCGGGGGGGGTCATCATTTATTAGGGGGGCTAGCATTGTATTAGAAGAAGGGGTCTGGGGGGGACAGCATTGTATTAGGGGGGGTCAGGTATATTAGGGGGGTATAAGGGAGATCAGCAGTGCATTAGGGGGAAGGGGCCAGGGAGAACAGCATTATATTAGGGGGAGGGGGGTTAACATTGTATTAGGAGAAGGGGGCTGGGGAGGGAAACAGCATTGTATTAATTGGGGTCAGGTGTATTAGGGGGATAGAAGGGGGGTCAGCATTGTATTAGGAGGAGAGGCCTGGGGGAGGGGGCTGCATTGTATTAGGGGGAGGGGGATCAGCATTGTATTAGGGCCCCTAATACAATGCTGATCCCCTCCCCCTAATACAATGCAGTTCCCGGCCCTCTCCCACTAATACAATGCAGCCCCCCCGGCATTCTCCCCCTAATACAGGGGTGGGGAACCTGTGGCCCGCACGATCTTTGCGTCCGCCCCCCCCCCCCTCCATGCCGCTGAGCCTGTGTAGCTGTCAGGTGCCGATGGCTCAGTCCTGACAGTGTGAGTCACAGAAAAGCTTCAGAAAAGGGTCCACTCATTTGTGTGACAATAGCGAATTAAAATTCGCTATTGTCACACGGATCCCCCTCCTAGCTAATCAGGAAGCGGGTCCGAGACCCGCTTCCAGATTGGCCGAAAGGCGAACTCATGCCATTGGTCGAGGAAGAGGCGGGAGGACTCGAGGAGAAGCCGCCGCTGCAGATAAGTGCACTAGCTTTCTGCATTGAAAAGGGGCACGCTGTGGTCTCTCTGCATTGAAAGCGGGCACGTTGTGGTCAGTCTGCATTGAAAGGGGGCACGCTGTGGTCTCTCTGCATTGAAAGGGGGCACGTTGTGGTCAGTCTGCATTGAAAGGGGGCACGCTGTGGTCAGTCTGCATTGAAAGGGGGCACGCTGTGGTCAGTCTGCATTGAAAGGGGACACGCTGTGGTCAGTCTGCATTGAAAGGGGGCACACTGTGGTCAGTCTGCATTGAAAGGGGGCACGCTGTGGTCAGTCTGCATTGAAAGGGGGCACGCTGTGGTCAGTCTGCATTGAAAGGGGGCAACGCTGTGGTCTCTCTGCATTGAAAGGGGGCACGCTGTGATCAGTCTGCATTGAAAGGGGGCACGCTGTGGTCAGTCTGCATTGAAAGGGGGCACGCTGTGGTCAGTCTGCATTGACGGGGCACGCAATGCATGATTTTACTTTTTATGAACAAGAAATCAACGTTGTGCTGGTGTGATGACGCAATGCTATGGGGCTGGTATGTAATTTTTTCCAGGACTGGTTTTCATACCCAGTCCGGCCCTGCTTACACTTAGGCCTCCAGCCGCAACACACCGGCTCGGAGACAATCCTCATTATTCACAGCGACCTCCATTTTACATATTCCGATTTAGCCCCTTGTTAACAGGAATGAACCCAAGAACCCCATATCACTGATGGGTCCTGATCATTCCTATTATGAAGTATTCTCTCCTCCTCCAAAGACCCACCACTGCCAGGCTGCCATGACAGCCACATAGCAAGTCTTAACCACAGTGAGGGTGGGTGGGAAGCTTCTTTCTTCGGTGCTGTTCCCAACTGCCCCCCTCACATCACATTACTCCCCCTAAACTTCCTGTGACCCCTCCCAGCCACAGACCACTGCCCATAAGGCTGGTCAGATTAACCTGACAAACTTTAACCCTTCCCTAGCTGTCAATCCTATACCCCCTTGTCATGCCGTCTCTCCGATCATTTTTTTGGGGAAGACTCACCTGTGAACTGTATGTGTGTGCCAGCTACTTATGATACACCTCTTTAATGACTTCAAAACAGGCAAGAACAACGTTTCAATGCTTTACCTAATAAGGTGCAAAGTTAGTCATCTTACAGTCCAACAGGCAAAAGCATGACACTTCCCTACTCCTAACTATAACTACAGGCAGGTGCGGGCAGCACAGTGGCTAAGTGGTTAGCACTTCTGTCTAACAGCACTAGGGTTGTCAGTTCAAATCCCAACTATGACACTACCTACCTGGAGTTTGCATGCTCTCCTTGTACCTGTGTTGGTTTCCTCCCACACTCCAAAGACATGCTTGTAGGTTAGTTGGCTCCGGTCTAAATTGGCCCCTAGTATGCGAATGTGAGTTAGGGACTTTAGATTGTAAGCTCCTTGAGGGTTAGGAACTGATGTGAATGTACAATATATATACCGTATATGTACAGTGCTATGAAAATCGATGGTGCTATATATAGTAAGTACCTGGAAAAGTGCATTCCATAGTCCTTTACAGGCATGTTCCTTCACACTAGTGCAGGTCCTTTGGAGACAAGCTCCAGTGCTGGAATCTTTAGAGCGAACACCAAGTTAAAAGTCTCTATTGTGGGTCATAACAAACGACGCTCTCCTACTCCTGCGGGTCTCCTCTTCCATCTCCATCCCATGCAGGTCTCTCACCCAGTTTTTAATGCGAGACCGATGTCAAGTCCCTGGGCCCCTTCGGGGGAACTCTGGGGAATAGACTCTCTGAACAAGTGGGCAGACAGAAAAACCCACCAAAACAAACAGGTAAGCAGTCAAAACTTTAAAGTGGAAGTAAAGCCTAATACCTTAAATCCCCCCCCCCCCCCCAATCATTAATGTGAGCTAAGTTCAGCCTTATGTGTCAAAATGAAAAAAAAATCACAGTTTTTCTACCTTTATTTTGCAGTTTTCAGTGCTGTCACACTGTCTACAATGATAGTACAGGCGATCACACTAAGTCTACGTTTCCACTAGTGCAACTTGTCATGCGACTTTGGACACACAAAGTCGCATGACAAGTCACAACCCATTGATTTCAGTGCCACCTGTTCCCATCTATGCGACTATGAAAATCAACAACTTTGAAAAAGTACCTGCACTACTTTGAGGCAACTTTTGATCCGACTTTGATCCATAGAGTGTAAAGTTGGATCAAAGCTGCACTCAAAGATACTCCAAAGTCGTACTCTAGCCTAGTGGCTACATTTTCACTAGTGCGACTTTGTGTCCAAAGTCACATGACAAATTGCACTAGTGGAAACGGAGCCTAAAACTCATTACTCACATGTAATGAACACTAGAAAATTAATCTGTATCCTTCTAGCCTAAACAAGGCTATGAAGACAAGAGATCATGTTCTGTGAAGGATAAGAGGGTTAGGGGTTGGGTTGGGCGGGGCTGGACAGGGCTGGGCAGATCTAGACCTTCCTGTCTAAGAAAGACCGACAACCTTTTCAGGAAGTGAAAGACAGCTTAACAAATTCAGAAAAAGGGAGAAAGCGTTGTCGGTAAAGAACAGTAAGAAGCTGATTGTCTATTTTAGATAAGACTTTCTAAGCTACACAATCAGCTAGCCAGAAAATGAATAATATCAAAGATAAAGACATTTAACATACTATTAATAGTAAAAACTTCATTTTTGACTGGAGTTTCCCTTTAACCCCAACCCTCCCTGCATTGACAGCACCTACTGACTGCTTACAGGCAGGAGAAGCTCATGCTTAAAATGTATATGGTGGTTGGTCTCAGTGCTGTTATTCTCTCCTGATGGTAGCATTTTGTAATTATAAAAAAACCCAGAGCAATGAAGATAAGGAAATCTACAAGATTAGGCAGAAAGAGGCCAAGCAAGTTATAAGAACTTCTAAAGCGCAGGCAGAAGAAAAACTAGCTCAGTCTATGAAAAAGGGGGATAAGACATTCTTCAGATATATAAATGAAAAAAGGAAATTAAAACAAGGAATAACTAAATTAAAAACAAAGGACGGAAGGTATGTAGAAGAGAATAAAGGGCTAGCCGACTGCCTTAATGAATACTTCTGTTCAGTTTTTACAGAAGAAAAAGAAGGAGAAGGACCTCCACTTGAAAGGATGACTAATGAATCGTTTGATGCATGTGTCTTTACAGAGGAAGACGTTCTAAGATTGCTGTCTAAAGTGAAGACAAATAAGTCACAGGGTCCTGATGAGATACACCCAAAATTATTAAAAGAGCTTAGTGGTGAGCTGGCAAAACCATTAACAGATTTATTTAACCAATCATTAGTAACAGGAGTCGTCCCGGAAGATTGGAAATTGGCAAATGTCGTGCCCATTCACAAGAAAGGTAGTAGGGAGGAAACGAGCAACTATAGACCAGTGAGTCTGACATCAATAGTAGGCAAATTAATGGAAACCCTATTAAAGGATAGGATTGTGGAACATCTTAAATCCCATGGATTGCAAGATGAAAAACAACATGGGTTTACTTCAGGGAGATCATGTCAAACAAATCTTGGAGCCTTGTCCATGGATGTGGAGAAGCCCGCTCTCGACTTTCTAGACCAAGGTTGCTTAAATCCTTCTGAGTAGGCCATGAAAGGCTTTGATCCCTTGTCATTCAACCCTAAGGGACAAAAAAACTTGTGAGCCGAGTAGGATGGGCCACATCTACAATAAGGATCCTTGCTTTTACTAGCCTGCGGAAGAAAGGTACTCTTCCCCTCTATGAGACCCTTAATGATGTCATCCAGGGTAGCTCTAAATAGGCGATCTCCTTGAAAAGGAAGATCAGTTAGGGCCTTTTTAGAAGTCTGGTCTACAGACCAACATTTGAGCCAAAAAACACACCTAAGGACCACTGCCGACACAGATAGTCTAGCAAGCAGGGGACCTGCATCCAAAGAGGCATCACAGATCAACTACAGCCCCTGGACCAACTGGTCTGCTAGCTCAGCAAAGGCAGGGGAGAGCTGCTCCCGCTCCAGGTCACGGCGTAAAAGTTTAGCCCACTCAGTCAGAGTTTGTGACACCAAGGCAATGGTGAACACCGGTCTAAGTGCCGAACCAGCCACAGTGTACATATTGTGAGCCACAGCCTCTGCCTTCCTGTCAGCCGGGTCCTTAAAGGCCAGAGACTCTTCAACCAGAATCATGGTTGCCTTTTTCAATCTGGAAAACAGAGGGTCCACCACCGGTGGGACAGTCCACTTTTTAAGAAGGGACTCCACATAAGGGTACTGCATAGCAAAGCATTTAGGGACCACAATGGGACGTTTTGTCCACCCCCACTCTTTTGTTCGACAACTCTGTCAAAATAGGAGGGGAAACGAAACACCTTTGCCGCTCTGCCAGTGCCAAAGGGAACTGGTGCCTTTGTCGCAGCTTCAGCTGCGTGCTTCATCCTTAAAGTTTCACGCACAGACACAATCAGCGTGTCCACCCGCGCCTTTCCGCCTTTCTGTACGCAGATACGGGTGTAAAGGAATTATCCTCACTATCTGAGAATTCAGGGCGCTTGGTTGCAGACCCAGCAGGGTGAGCCGCGGCTGAATCAGATTCAGGCTCTGAAGAGACAGATGAGTCAGGGGAAGGCAGGCGACGCTTTTTGGGGAAGGAAGGGGATGCTTTTTGCTTGCCCCCTTACCCAAAAACCACCTCCAACAGGACACAAAGGACTCCAGGACCGCTGTCAGTGCATCAATGGATGGTTGGGACCCAGAGGGCCCTGCAGCCTCTGAGCTGGGGTCATAGGGGGACCGCCACAAAAAAATGCAAACACTGCTAAGGGACACCCCCACCATGCTGGCAGCACCACCCAGGCGCCAGCAACAGAGCACCCCACGATCCTGCAGCAGCGAGGGAGAGGACCCCACCAGACTCACCACCCCACAGAACAAGCACCGGCAGCACCAGGATTAAATGCACTTCACGTGTGGCATCCAAGGAAGGAAAAGACCCAGGAGTCAGCACCAGGGGATGAGGAGGGGCTCCCAAAGCCGAAATCGCCACCCAGAAAGGCTCCACTGTCATGGCCACTGCTAATTCCAATGCCGGACTACAACAAAATGGCCGCCGGACTAACCATAGATGGCCCCTGTGCATTACAGCACACAGGCTACAGGAAAATGTGGCCCCACGAGGCTCCCAGGGACCCAGGAGAGATCGCCCAGGCCCCAGAAACAGGCACAGGCAAGCAGGGGGGCCTAGCAGGAGCCCCCACCAGGTACAGCCCCTCCATAGCTGATCGCCCAGTCGCCGGTGGTGTAACTCCCTGCCCCCATCGCCATTATAGTACCCTACCCCAGCCCCAGGAGGTAGGCCAGACCACCCCACAACCCCAGCATAGGTAGAGAAGGGAGGGGGACTAGATGGCCCACAGGGACCACCAGACACAGATGGGGGTGCCTAAGGGATGGAGGGGAAACCGGGGGTCTGACTGTCCCATGGAGGGGCCCACGTCCACCTCAAGACCCTCCAGGGGGAGAGGAGGTACCACTACTTACCATACCAGGAACCAGGCAGGTACCGCTCCAGACAGAACCTCCTCTCCATCTAAATGGGGGGGGCTGTCGGCCAGGAGGAACACTGCGATGCAGGCCAAGACCCAGTCGTAGGCAATCTCGCGAGGCGTTTAACTCGCAGGCCAGCCCCCCGTCCAGTGGGGCTATGTCACGAAGCTGAGGTCTGCGCGTGCTCACTGGCCAGACTGGGATGATCACTGGATCTAGATTATCCCACCGGTTGCCCAATCCGGCAGTTGATTGTAGATCTCTCAGGGAAAAATTTGAAAAAATCTAACTAAAAGGAAAAAATTGCCAGGACCAGAGATCCGAGCAAGGAACTGGGTCCTTACTCATGACTAGGCAGAAAAAACCTACCTATAGCAGAGAGGGGGAGTATTCCCCCTGGGACTGCCCATAGGCATAGTCAGTCTTTTTTTCTTCCTACTGTCCTACTCCTGTAGGGGGCAGTATAACCCAATGGTTAAGAAGATCAGGAGCTGTGTCCGTCAATGGAGGAAAAATAAACTATATTTTCTGTTATAATACATGTTCAATGAAATCAAATATCTTCATAAATTTAGGCCAAAATGTATTCTGCTGCATGGGTTTGGTAATACAATCCCAATAAGTGTATATTAATCGGTTTGTGTTAAGGTTATAGTGTCTACAAACTATGGTGTATATACTGGAATTTACGCAGCTTTTACTTTCTGACTGCCTATCACATTTTTTGAGGTGCTAAAATGCAAGAGCATTACAAACACCATCTAAATGACTCCTTTTTGGAAAGTAGACACCCCAAGGTATTTACTGAGAGGCATGTTGAGTCCAAGGAAGATTTTTTTTGCCGCAAGTGTTTGGAAAATGTAAAAAAAAGTCTTTCTTTTTTTACACAAATTTGTCATTTTATTTAGACATTTCGCAAACATGCCATGTATATATTTGGAATTACACCACAAACCACATTCTGCTACATCTGCCGATTATGGAGATACCACATGTGTTAGACTTTTTGGTAGCCTAGCCATGTACGTGACCCAAAATCATAGACCACCTTCAAGCTTTCACAGGGCGTAATTTCATTACTTCACTTCCTGACCACCTATCACAGTTTCAGAGGCCCAGAAATGTCAGTATAGTACAAACAATATTTTTGGAAAGAAGACACCATATATGTAATGTTCTTTTTATGTTGAGCCCATGTACGAAAAAAGAACCTAATAGATTCCACCATTTCCATTGATCGATATGGATGAAGAAATCTCTGCCAGAAAAAGCGTATGGCATTCCCACTATTAGAAGCTTCCACCACACATCTACCATCTAATGTTGGGCATACATGTATTGTTAGATGAAGAAATGTGTGGCAGAAAAAAAAGAAAAAAATACATGTCGAAGTATAGGAGCCACAGCCCACTGACCACCCCATACTCCTAATGCTAGGGTATGTGTGTTCTTCTTTTTTTTTTAACTGGATGAAAAAATCTTCCCCTGCAGCGCTGCAGGCACTGACCTATGTATTTTGAGGGCAGCATCCTGCTGCTGTCAGAATACACACAGATCAGTGCTGCAGCTGTTTTTTTTTTTGTTTTTTTTTACTTTATTTAACCTTTTTTGTAACAACTTTTTGAACAACAACATTTCCAACATTTCCAACATTTCCAGCCTTTGAATTTAGGGTGTTCCAAAATGTGATAGACAGAAATATTCCTTGATGCAGAGGCAAGGTAGGCCAGGACAGGTGGGACAAACAAAAAGGGTGTCACGTCTTAATGTCTCCTACAGACACAACATCTTTTTGGGGTGACCTTTGGGTTGAGGTACCTGACAGTACATTTGGAAAATTCCTCTCATGCAGCCAGGCTAACTGCATCTGGCTTAGGGCTTTGGGTCACAGGGCCTTCTACTAAAGGACTGTAATAATTGCTTCCTGAAATTTTAGTAAGGCTCCATTTCTTCCAGTTTCTTTGCAAAATACAAAAATGTATATAGTCAATTAAAATAAATATATAGACATACTGTATTTTTCCACCAGTGTCTAGCTCTACAGACAGCTAAACATGGCTTCATCATTTGGTCGTTGAAGTCCACTCCTCCCATATAAAGATTATAGTTGTAGACACAGAGCTTTTTAACTACACCAGATGGCGTGTAAATTTGGACTCTCATGTCTGGGTGAATTGAAAACAGGATGAATACATTCCGTTTGTCCTTCCACTTCACTGCGAGTAGGTCTTTATTCCATAAGCAAGCTTTCTCCCCCTTTCTAAGTGGGGTATTAACGAGCCGCTTGGGGAAGCTCCTGCAACTGGGTTGCATGGTGCCACAGCAGCCAATTTCTTTAATGAAAAGTGTTAAAAAAGTGGCACGCTTGTCTATCTTGTCACTGCACTCAATAAAGTCTGGGCATCCGGGGGGTTCCAGTTGACTGTCTTTTCCCTCTTAAATTTTAAAATTATATGTATAGTCTGTGGCGCTTTCACAGAGCTTATACAGTTTGACCCCCATATCTGGCCCTCTTCCTGGGAGATATTGACTAATTGCAAACCATTCAGTAAAATTTACAAGGGACTTACCGTATCTATGTAGATGTTTTGTTGGGACATATACACATCTGCAAATTTTTGGGAAAGGTAATTTATGAGGTGCCTCATTTTTGGAGCCAATCAGGATAGTTCTGTAAATGGCTACAGCCAATCAGCAGGTCACAGCCATAACATTATTGGCTAGGGACCTGCTGACAAACTTATGAGGTAGCCATTGATGGCAGGGGGGGGCGCACATGCGTACTCGCAAACCCGCAAACAGGCGGTGATGTATAAGTACAAAAAAGTACTCATTTTATTTTAATCTGAAATGAAAGACTCTTGTTAATGTATTGCGCTAAATTCATGAAGCATTTGCAACCCTTTTGGTTCTGACAGCGACTGGTGCACCCAATTCAGGAAGTTCTTTAATTTGCCACTTTTACATTGTGTCACACTGAATGCCCAAAATGTAAAAGTGCTGCTAATTAAGAACATCTCTCTTTTGACGTACAGAGAGACTGGCTCAGACAGATTTTGCAGAAGTGTCTATTGTGCATTCTAAAGGTGGCTCAGCATGAGCTAGCTTCAAGTACAAGTTCTACATAGGTACATGAGTTTGGTGCATTCTTCACCACTTTTAGAATGCATGAGAGACACTTTCTCAAAATCTGCTTGTGTCAGTCTTTATGAAATCAAGGGTGTGTGTTAATACCTATAATTATACAATGGCATTTAAGAGACACTCCCTTGAATTCATTAAGACTGGCGCAGGCAGATTTTGCGAAAGTGTCTCTCATTGAATTGTATTAACAAGAGGGATTAACGCCAGAAAAGTGACGCAGCAGCTTTGAAATCCCCCACGAACACTTACCCTTTTAGGGTAAAGCGACACTATATCCTGATAGCTTACCCCCCTCAGCACTGATCTGATCTTCCTTCTGTACACCGATGTTATATATACATATGGTTTAATTACACTTCATTCCCCTAGTTACAGACACTGAGATGGCATACACAAGCTTATCTTCATTACGTAACTAGTCCAGACTTTGCAAAATAAACACACTTAGACAGGCCTTAGATCGATTTCTAATCTCGGCCGGTTCAGCAGGGACCAGCAGAGATGTGTGTGGGCAGGCTGAAGGTAGCCAGTTGATTGATCGATCAACTTGGGTACAACCAGCCTGCTGGATTCACTTACGATTATCGCTAGTGGCTGCTATAGCCGCTAGCAATAACCGCTGTCTTTATATACTGAGTGTAGTTCACAATGTTGGTCCAAAATGTTACATTGTGCTGTGTAGGAGGTATAATTTACGCAGTCATCTCCATTCAATGGAAGATTTATCAATGAACCCATTAGTTGAACATAAGTCACCAAACTTCTCCATAGCTAACAATGACAATCCCCTTTTTTGGTAGCTTGACTGCTATTCAAGGATTTAACTGTGGCAATGGTATAGGCTGTGCAATGGCAAGACTTTACAATGGTAAGGCTGTAAAATAGTGAGGCAGTACAATGGTGCAAGTATCTTTTAGCTAACACACTTCCCACACATAAACTGGCTCTTAACATTTCCTGACTAAAGGTCCCTCCTCCACGAACAATCAGTACAAACACTACGCCCCAGGGAACACTCCCCTATATATCCTCACAATGGTAAGCTACATTGCCTCATGCCAACATACCAATGCAAGCAATTAACCCCATAGGTACTGGGCATTAGTTCACATTACGCACAAACACAATGCCCACATTAACACCTGCCAACATGCTCACCCATCCAAGCTTTCATGCCCCTACTTTGCTCCATCACAGCCTTCACACTGATGCTCTAAAAAGAACAGGAATTCTTGGTATGGGAAAACATGCGACCTCTTCCATGTGACAGTGCTTGGGCCTGAACAACCCATCGCAGGCCTAAACTCTGTTACATGGTGGTGATCTTGTGGGGGGGGGGGGGGGGTTTAGGGGGTGGCAGTAGCATCATCCATCATTGTAGCATGGTCCAACACTGGAGCTTACTTAGGGTGTATGCTAGCAGCAGGGACCGGTGAGGGAGAATGGATTGGTGAGGGATGAACTATAAGAGGGTATTCTTATTTTGCCCTAAATTAGCAAGTCTTTTTAAGTAAAAAGAAACTTAAAGTTCTAATCTCAAATAATTTTGTCTTTTTATTGTACAGAAGGAGGATTTAAATCGGAAGATTTTAGACCTCCGAGGGAAGTTCAAACGCCCACCACTGAGGAGGGTACGCTTGTCTGCAGATGCCATGATGCGAGCACTTCTGGGCACAAAACACAAGGCAGCCATGGATCTAAGGGCCAACCTCAAACAAGTCAAGCAAGTCAAAAAAGATGATACAGATAAGGTAAGGGTTGTATGACTGTGTATTTGTTGTTACATTTTCCATAAGGCAGGTATTGCCATTAGAAATGTCAACAATGTACAAATTGTAGTTATTTAATTTGCACATTTTCCTTGCATTGCCATCTCTTGATATTTGAGGATGCATCTAGCAAATCTGTAAATTGAAGAGTTGCGGAGGCCACATCTTTCTTTTGTTGGATAAGCTGTACAGTTTAACAGACTTTCAGAAGTTTACAAAAGAGTACATCATTCTTTATGCCTTTGGCATCATGATGTCTAAGACCCCGTTCAGACAGGGGCGACGCTACTTGCTGGGGCAACCTGTGAAGTCGCATATCATTGAAGTCAATGCAGGTCGCCTCCAGGTCGCCCCAAAGTAGTACAGGACCCTTTTTCTAAGTCGGAGCGACTTGTGTCGCTCCTATTAGAACGGGTCCTGTGCTAATCAATGGCAGGCGACCCACCGCGACTTGTCAGGCGACCAAGTCGCCTGACAATTCCCGCTAGTGTGAATGGGGACTTAATATGTCAAAGTAATGGGTGCTTCAAGGGCATTTGACATGAGCTACACCTCAATAAAAGTTTTAAAAAAGGTGAGCAAAGCCATAGGTTTTTTTTTTAAACAGAATGGACAGAGTTCTTAATGCCAAGTTTTGGTCAAGACCTAATTTTAGGAAGTTCCTTTTGAAGTGGGATTGAAGTGCCTGTGTTCACACCAGAATTTCCAGGTTCAATAGTAGAAATTTCTGGTAGTGGCTTTTCTTGCTTATTGCAAGGTAGAAATGAGAGCTTTTTAGACTCTTCTGTTTTCCAAGACCTGGGTTTTTAACAGCCATACTGTTAAAGCCAGAGTTTGTGAATCAGGATGGGGCAGAGTGCCCTGATGCAGGTCTGGCCTGTTGGGAAGAGGCTAGAGACCATGTCCTAGTATGTCTGTGTACAAGGTTTTTCTGGGCCAGTTTGATTCAGTGAAAATCACCATCTTCTTCTTTTACCTTATCTTGTGGAACAGATGAGGTAGAATTTGCACTGGGCAGAAAGCATAGATCAGCCTGAGGATTATCAAAGGCTTTTTTTTGTGGAAGACTAGGCCCACACAGCCTACCAAGTCTTCTACACAGCCCATTTACCAATGAGAACACACTCTCAATTCTAAGAGTGGGGGACATCTGTTACAGTTTGCCTCTCTCTAGGTCATAAACATTCCTTCCTCCTATTTATCCTATTCTGAACATTAAAATCCCTCAACAAATACGTTTAAATCTTCCTCCCTACTACAAATCTCCCTTCTAGTACAGCTTCTCCTGTACAGATCTCACCCGTTAATATTTCTACCCCCTCCCCTTAGTAAAGCTCCCGCCAGTACAGATCTTCCCACTCAGTACAGATAACTTCTTACTACATCTCCCCCCCCAGTGCAGATCTCTACCCCCTTTAGTATAGTTTCCCCAGTACAGATCCCTTTCTCATAGTACAGCCCCTCAATACAGTTTCCCCTTTAGTACAGATCTACCCCAGAACAGGTCCCCCCTTAATACAGCTCCTCCTGAGTATACATTCCCCCTTTTCATTAAAAAAAATCTCTCCCAGTACAGCTCCCCATTACTACATATTCCACATCTGCTTTAATGCATCTCCTACCCTAAGTATTGTGCTCCCCAGTTCAGAGCTCTTCTCCATAGTACAGCCCCCAATAAAGATTTGCCGCAGAATAGATTCCCCTTTAGCACAGCTCCTCTTCAGTGTAAAAAAAAAAAAAACTCTCTAGCAATACACACCAAACTGAGCATGTGTAGCCTGCCTCCATTTACTCGGTCTTATCCGGACCTGTTTTGGAGTCAGTGGAAGAAGAGGAGGAACTGTACATATAGGATCAAACAGCCTTTTTACACAATGCAGACGAATAACCCCTTGGTTTCCACAGTGAGTATAACAAGCATTTTTACTGCATATATAAAATGTTTTTACTGTTGTGGGTTTAGTAACACTTTAAGGGGGGGGGGGGCGCAGTAGGGGGAGACAAAAATGTGGCTCAACCATGTGTTTTTGTTGCCCCCCCAACTGACAGTCTATAGGAGCCCTAAGAGCAGAATGTACTGACCAGAGAGTTCAAGAGCATGTTTACCCACAAGCCTGTTTTTGTGGGTTGTGACAGTTTAGTTATTAGTGTGTGCGTGTGGTATAGTGTTGTCATGTTTACCGTTGCTACATAGTGTTCTGATTTGGGAGAGCTATGGGTTTCTTGTGATAACTGAACAGAACTCTGGTCGGTTTCCAAGGATGAGCAACAATACCTACCTTTTTGTCCAGCCCGCCCTGTACTCCCTGGGATTTTAGGGGGTTATAGGGTGAAAAAGATTTAGGGACTTAAGTTTGTTTTTGCTTTTTTTCCCCAAAAAATTACTATATATTTAACAAATATTGAAAGCTATAACAAAAATGTTATGTTGTTAGGAATCACAACCAAAGTATCAACTGTAAGGCCCTATTCACGTGTTATTCAATAAGGCATGTTCAGATCTCTGCAGTGTGTCAAGCTTGAAAAATGTGGCTTGTCTATTTTTCTGTGAATTTTCATACTGTGTTACCCAAACCAATAATGTAAACGCGTTATAACAAATGTTAAAATACATACCTAAAAAAAATGTGGATAAGGGTGGATGTGAACCGTTACCTGTCCTGTTATCTGTACTTATTATGTTTTATTAAGAACTTATATCTGTGTTTTCCTGTGCCACATAGGATAAATTGGAAGTTGGTGACTGGAGAAAAAATG
This sequence comes from Pelophylax lessonae, assembly GCF_965119305.1. NCBI lineage: Eukaryota > Metazoa > Chordata > Amphibia > Anura > Ranidae > Pelophylax > Pelophylax lessonae. The sequence continues at coordinate 95,598,138 of NC_138779.1, forward strand.
TTGATGCCCTAAGCGGAATGCAGGGCAGGAAAAAGAAATTTGAATCCTCTGGTGCTGTGCAGTCATAAAAAGGTACCATCACAAGTAAAACAGTTCATGGCAAAATCAAACAGTGGGTAGCAAAATTAATTGGTCCCCAGGATGGTGCAGGCCTGTACATGGTAACAGCCACAGCTGCCCATGGCCTAACTTCAAATCCATGGCAGGATCCTCCACATTCCTACATTGTTCTGCTCTTATCAGATTTTATTGCATATAATGGCCTCTTAATACAGAATTTCAGCTATCAAAAAATGACTTACAGCTCCATTACTGTATTCCATTTCTCTATTACATTTTGCTTTATCATTTATACTGACAGTTAACAGAGTGCACATGTGCCATAGGTTGATTGTGTACAATCCCCCATAAAATAGCCATACCTTGGGCAACTGTAATTTCATCTTCATGTCTTTTTGGAAAGTGTAAGTAGTCAGAATAAATAAGAAGGCCCAATGGTGTAGTACTTCTCAACAATCGTAAAAGTTTTTTGGTAAAAACTCACTCACATGAATACAGAGAAAAGCCGGCATGTGTAAAGAAAAGAAAGAAGTGTGGGCGTGCTATCGTCCGAAGGAGGTAACGACTTAAAGCGGAGTTCCACCCTGGGAATACTTTTTTAATAAAAATACCCCCGCGACAGTCAGGGCTAGTACATTCCACAATGGCTAGCCTCTGATCTGTCCCTATTGCACTTACCTTTTAGGAGAAATACTTACCTTGAAAAAGTATTGTCCAGCGCTGCCATCTCAGGTGTGGGCAGCTTGAAGCCAGCGCGATCCTCTTCTGCGTCCTCTTCCGTCTTTTTCGGTCCCACAATGCAATGCACCGGCCCCGCCGTCACTTCCGGTGCACGCGCGTCATCCCTCCACAGCTTCTGGGCATGCCCAGAAGCTGTTTAGAAGGGAATGACGCGCGCGCACCGGAACTTACAGGGTGTTACAAACCTCTGGCGGTTGTCGCACGACAGTTCGCGTGTTGCCTAAAAGAATTTCCGAGATTTTGTTTGTGCAATTTATTTTGCCACAATATTTTGTGGGACAATCATTGAAAAATTGCACCGTGTTTGGGGTGCCACTGAGAAATAATGGCATCGCAAATGTGTTGCACGTTTTGCCTCGATTCTGAGTCGCAGGCAGAATTGTGTAGATTCCGCCCGCAATTCAGAATGCCCAGTGTGAATGGAGCCTAAGTGATCACATACCTTCTGTTCTCAGCTGCATAGGAGCTAGGGAAGGAGAAACAGCAGCACACTAATCATCCCAGTGAATGGCTGTGCAGAGGAGGCGTGTCAGATCAAGTCTGATTATTGGAGGACAGCAGACTGAGTTCCCAGCACAGCTAGTAAAACTGGCCACGCTGTGCTCTCATGCCTAGTGTGATCAATTTTCAATAGGAAAGAATAGGGACTGGCCGGAACACCAGGGATCTCACACAAAGGAAGAAATACAAAGAGAACAGGATACTTTTTCATACAAGTTCATGGTACAGCAGGCACAAATCAGGAATATGAAGTGTTGGGTTTACATATTCTTTAAACATTTTTTTTCTCTGTAAATTTCAGTTTTGTTATAGTGGGTTGTACTCATTATACAGCTGCGTCAGTTCACAAGCAGGTTAAGGTAATCCCTCAGGCATGTTATTTAAAGAAAATTTGCATGTTTAATATTTCTTTTTAAGCATTATTAATATCGCTGCTCCCTACCAAATTAAATTTTTTTCCTAGTTTTTGTTTTTTTGCTTTGATCGTATTTCCCAGGACAGTGACCAGCCTCCTACACCATTTGTTTGACAATTCCTTGTCTATTAGTCTAAAAAAATGGTCATTACTGGTTTCTTCAGTTTGGCTCCTATTTGCTGGACCCCTTCTGGAGATACCACAATTGACCTAATGATTTGCAACTGTTAGAGAAAGTCAGTGAGGTACCTCCCTAAATGTGCCACATCCCTAATATATAAACCATGAACAAAGTTCCCCTTGGGGTGGGACTTTTAAATATTAAATAATGTGAATAAAAATCAGTTTTATTTAAATTAACATAAAAACACCAATGCTATATGGACATGGTTGAACTTGGAATACATATACTGCACATATTACACCAATATTAATAGGCGAAAAAGGATTGATGTCCTCCACCCAACGCGTTTCGGGGCTTTCACAGCTCCTTCTTTAGTGATGCGGTTGGCATCAACCTTATAGATTCCATTGGTGTATATGGCATTGCCATGTCGGCATTTAAAAACAAGATATCAGGAGAGCTGCCACTTTGCCTAAGGATATGATTAGTACCCAATGTTTATCCAAGGCTGTGAGGTAGATATGGTTAGTAAGCAATACTTAGCCCGACCAGTGTGATTCTTGGCTACTGAGGCCTGACAGACAGGTTCTACTATCAGTGAGCATATAATGCGACCTGTTTCTCCTGAGGTTTGAAGGTATAAGTTGATGCCAACCACAACCTGAAGAAGGAGCTGTGAAGGCCCCAAAGCACGTTGTATGCAGGTGTAATGTTCTGGTACCTTTGGGTACCCTAATTACTCTTTCATAAGTGTATGCGCCCCACCATTCTCTTTTGGTAAGGTGCGCATACACCTTTAAGACTGATGCTGTCATCACTGAGCGCCGGACTGGATGGCTATTTAGATCGCCAGCTCTCACTCACATGTGTTCGTTCAAACTGCTTTGTGCCTTGATGCTAACCTGTCTTGAAGCTCTCATGCTTGCAAGCATACCTCGCTGTCGGAACCACGCTGCGCTGATCCCTGTATCCCACTACCGGATCATCTGCTCTTGCCGAACCTCTCCTCTGCTACATTGCTATTAGTGATAAGTACCCCACAGGGGAAACCTCTATAACCTTCATACTAAAGCTTACACTATCTAGCTCTGCATACTAAGGACTATTACTACATCTGCATTATCTAAGATTGCTAGCTCTTGAACCTACTACCACCTGTTCTTGCACTGGGTTGATCTCTCTTGTATGTCCACCTGCTACTCTGTCATCTGCTACCATACATGATTGCTAAACCTATCTGCATCCCATCTGCTACTACCTTACTTTCAAGAACATTTCCTTTCAAGTGTCTGTCATCTACCATCTCTACCCAATCTGTCTCTTCAGCCTATCATCACTGTGTTACTATATACATAAGTCACTCTAGGAAACATCTTACTGAGTGTATGTATTTACTTGCTGAATTGAGATCATCCACACATGATGAGTCATTGGGAGTTGGGATTGGTGTCTCAGCATTTCTCTACATGACTACTGAAGTGGAATATTTCTGCAGCTGAAAATCCACATCATACATAAAACGCAGGAGCGTTACAGCAGGACGTCAATCCTTTTTCTCCAAATAATATTGGTGTAATATGTATATGTATTCCATGTTCATATAGAATTGGTGTTTTTATGCCAATTAAAATAAAACTGATTTTTATTTACATTATTTAGTATTTAGTGCCTTCAAAGTCCCACCCCAAGGGGAACTTTGTTCATGGTTTAATGATTTGCAACTTGTACATGCCAGGAGTATGAAGATCTGATAAACTAAGGCAAATGGGTCATCTGAGGTGTTTGTACGTAGAACACACTGATTATTTTTCATTTCTGCATATCAAACAGCCTTCAACACAACACCAATATATTTTTTGAAAAACAACACGCCTATATGAAAAATATATACAAGAAAAAACATTAAAGTGGGAGTAAACTCCCATGTATGATTTTTACTTACTGTATAGGTAAGCCTATAATAAGGCTTACCTACAGATACAGTGAATATCTCCTAAATGTGCACCGTTTAGGAGATATTTACTTTAGATGCAGCCTGAGACGTCACTGGTGCATGCACTTTGAAGGAACAGCATACCCATGCCGTTCCTTCAGAGTTGTGCCATAAACGCCTCCCACGCATATGTGCGAGAGTGATGTAATCGTCGGCTCGGCCATTCAGATCGTCAAAGTCTGCAAACCTGGAAGGAAGACTGGGTGAAGATGGAAGCACCTTCAGCTGTGACAGTGCGCCGCTGGAGGGCTTTGTTTTCAGATGAGTCTGTCATAATGTGCTAGTATGCGATGCATACTAGTACATTATGAATCAAACAGTTTCTTTATTGAAAATTAAACAAATTGTGAATACAATGAAGTGTACAGTAAACAGGTAAACAATGAACATTCATCGCATACAAAGAAAACCTTTCGGGATTAGGTGGCCTGAGTGGAATTCGTATGGGAAATACAAGATGTTTTAGTGAAAGCAGAGCTTGGGCAGTAAAAAGTAATGTGCATTATTGACCCTCGGGGGGAGATCATTGTTCATAGACAGTGTAACATAAATAGAATAACAGCGATGTATATAACCTTTTTAAGCACACCTCTCCGGGTCTTGAAGCCATCTATCCCATATTTTGTTAAATTTAGAGGGACAACCTCTGTGGGTGTAGATAAGTCTCTTATATGGTATAGTGTTATTTATCTCCTTCAACCAGTCACTAAATGTGGGGGTTTATCACGCATCCATTGTCTTGCGAGTAGTTTTCTAGCCGTGAATAAAGTCTCCTGCAGGAAAAGTGCGGTGAATTTATCCAAACTCGTGTCTGGGATTATCCCCAGAAGACATGGTCTCGGGAGTAGTGTCAGGGGGGAGCCCATGGTGTCATGCAGGAATCTTACAATTTTTTCCCAGTATCCTTGAACATTCAGGCAACTACAGAGCAAATTATAGAATGTTCCCTGGTCCAGTCTACACATAGGGGCATAAAGTACACATATCCCTCCTATATTTGGCAAGCGTAAGTGGTGTGAGGTAAGAACAGTGTAGGATATACAATTGAGTAAGGCGATCAGACAATTTGGGAGAGACCATTTTGCAAGCATCCAGGGCATCGCTCCATTCCTCATCCTCCAATGTGCCCATGTCGCCCTCCCACCTCACTTTGGGGACGTACGCCCCCCCCCCCCCCCGTCATGGCGGTAGGAAGATGAAGCATGTTATAAAATATGGAGATGAGGTGTTTAGGGTCAGAGCCCCTAACAATCTCCAGTATCGGGACAGGTTCAAGTCTTGGAGCTGCCTGTGCAAATTGCGCTTGAAAGGCGTGGCGGACCTGCAGGTAACGGAATCTTTAGTGTGTCAAAAGGCTTAAGTTCCCCATGCGCCAGTATGTGGGAGAGATATTGGATTCCAAAATTAACCCAAACATGTGCATCAGGTATGGAGCATAACTCAGAGAGTATGGTGTTATGCCATAGGGGGGTGAAGTCATGGAACTGGGGGAGAGTACGTTTATCGGACACCACACCGCAGACACCCCTGTAGTGGTATAGAAATTACTTGCTATTACCCCACGCCTCAGCCTCCCGGAGCCCGCTCGCAATAACTGAGTGCGGATCCAAGGAGTAGTGCGCCCAGGAGGGGCATGAGAGGGCTCAAAACCACGTCCTGTCAGTTTTGTCAATTTGGAAGAGTTGTGAGAGCTGGGGTGCCAAGTAATAAAGGTTAAAATCCCAAGTAATACAGGTTAAAATCAGGAAGTGCAACCCGCCCAAATCCATGGTGTTCTTAAGTTTTCTCCAGGATAACTTATGCCTGTTGGAACCCCAAACAAACGGTTTGAGGAGGGATTCTATCTGCATACAATTTTTTAAAGGGAGATATACCGGAGAGTGCCTGAGTATGTAGAGTATCTTGGGTAGGAGTACCATACTAGTACATCATGACTTAAACTGCCTTTTTTTTTTTCTATGCGGTTTGCTACCGCTTTAAAAAGAAAACTAGGAGCTGTGCATGACCTTCTACTTCTCTTAGCTGTCTGCAGTTAGTTTATGCACAGATTTAGAACAACTTCCTTGAAGTAGGAAGGGTACACATTGTAAATTACGGTACTTTGGATCTCTTTTTTAGGAAATCATCTTAAGTAACTGTATAATATGTCAGCATTGCATAAATAAAGAGTAACCTTTTTACTTTGTTGTATGTTTATCTCAGGTCAGAAGATGGATCAGACAACATCATTCTGCAGGACCCAGTACCCCTTCGTGGAGGTGTTTTTACCATTTTAGTATTTAGTGATCATTATTACAAAAGAAACTCACCTTTTTCAAATTACATTTACATACCACGTCTGTCTCTTTGTCATTAACAAATAAACTTTTTAAAATGCATTTTGCTTCCATTTGTTATATTGCTGCATCCTAGTATATTATTTGCTGATAAAATGAAATGAACCACTTTAGCCCCGAAGGATTTGGCTGCTCAATGACCAGGCCCTATTTTTGCGATTCGGCACTGCGTTACTTTAACGGACAATTGCGCTGTCGTGCGACTCTGTACCCAAACGAAATTGACCGTCCTTTTTTTTTCCCCATAAATAGAGCTTTCTTTTGGTGGTATTTGATCACCTGTGCAATTTTTATTTTTTTTGCTATAAACAAAAAAAGAGCGACAATTTTGAAAAAATTACAATATTTTCCACATTCTTTTATATGAAATTCTCAAAAAAAAAATGTAAAAATCAAAATTTTTTAACATTTTAGGCCAATTTGTTTTCTGCTACATATTTTTGGTAAAAAAATTGCAATAAGCGTATTTTGATTGGTTTTCGGCAAAAGTTATTGCGTTTACTAACTACGGGAAAGATTTCTGTCATTTTTATTGTTTTTTATTTTACTAGTAATGGCGGAGATCTGCGATTTTTTTTGTGGGACTGCAACATTGCGGCGGACAGATCGGACCCCTAACTGAAATTTTTGACACTTTTGGGGGGACCATTGACATTACTACAGTAATCAGTGCTAAAAATATGTACTGTTACTGTAAAAATGACAGTGGCAGGGAATGGGTTAACAGTATGTGTGATCAAGGGGTTAAATGTGTCCCTTGGGGTGTGATTTTAACTGTCAGGGGGCGTGGCTTGTGAAGTAATCACAGAGACATGCAATCCTATATAGCAGGATCACATAGCCTCTGTGATCACTTCAGGGAGAATGACAGACGGCTGTGTTTACATCAGCCGTCTGTCCTTCTCTCTCAGCTGCGGGAGATTGTTAGTGGCCGGCGGCCATCGGACTCGCCGGTCACACACACTGGCACCCCAGCTAACGAGCAGGGGCGGGAGCACGCCGCCGGCAGCGCGCGCTTGCCCCCTAAAGTCTCCTGAGCGAGCGACGTAGTATAATGTCGCTTTGCCCAGGAGCGGCTACCTGCAGAAGTAAAGCTGCGGTGGGCGGTCGTTATGTGATTAAATATTACATTCGAATTTTTGTGGCTGATATACAGCAGCTTTTTATTTTATTTATTTTTTATTTTTTTGCATTTACTTAAAATGTTAGAACCTATGTCAGGATTTATTGCTTTTTATATCCTTACTTCCCCCTCTCTTTTGTGCCAGTAGCCACTGTCTCAAGGACTCAAGGAAAATCTCTTTTAGATTTTCCCTTACTTTTATTTGGAAATATTTCCTCTCACTTACTATGGGGTCTAAAGGACAGAAAGGGGAGGAAAATCTTCTCAGCGACACACAAATTTAAAGGGTAACTCCACTTTCGTGGGGAAAAAAATAGCAAATAAAGAAAAAACAATATAGCGTATACAATTCTGACACAAGTCATATTGTAATTGAATATTATTTTAAAATGACCTGTCCTTTTCAATCGGCAGCCACTGTAATTTTCTGAAAATGCAATGCAATATGGCTACCTGGAGTTGTACTATACACAGAATGTGTACTGACCACACCCCAGAAACATCATTTCCTGCGTGTGTGATTGGCTCACCAATTTTCCCAGAAGTCTGCCTAAGATACAAGTCAGATTTCTGGTATCCCCTGCAACAAAAATGCTGATTTTGGTGATATACTCCGAATAGGAACACGTCTAAAGGGATGCAGGCCAAGCAGATTTCTTCATTAGTGCTCTGCAGCTGCCACAGCTGATTGATAATTATGAAACCACTCCCATTAGACCCATTCATCACAGTGGCACAGAGGAACAAACAGTGATTTCTTCAGAATAACAAAAGATAGGAATCTGCAACAAAAGTTGTTATAATCCTTGTAATGTACAGAGATCACCCGGAGGGGAATGTTTTTTTTTTTTTCTCAACAACACTTTAAAAATAAGTGGTGGGGTTTTATCAATATTCCTACTCTATCCAAAACTAAAAAGAATTGTGTTGGCTTTAAATATACTTTAACCTATACAGTCAGAGGCTGCCGAAAAAAATTTTGGCAAAATATGGACTAATTAGACAGAACCACAAGACACCAAGAAAAAAAAACAATAATAACCCGATTACCTGACACCAACAAAACAGTTATACTACGAGGTGATTCTGGTAAAGTCAGAGGATACAACTAGGATGTGTAACAGAATCAGTTTATTGAAGGGCATCATGGCTTAAAACAGACCTCCACCAGGGGGTACAAATCATACCTCACATAACCCCCCCCCCCTTTAACCACTTCAAGACTGGACTGTTTCACCCCCTTCCATCCCAGGTCATTCTTCAGATTTCAGTGCTGTCACACTTTGAATGACAAACACTGTACCCAAATAAACTTTGTATCATTTTTTTTAGACAAATAGCGCTTTCTTTTGGTGGTATTTAACTGCTTGCCGACCTTATACTGTATATATATATATATATATATATATATATATATATATATATATATATATATATATATATACGGCAGCAAGGTGGCTCTCCTGTGCAGAAACATGTACCTGTACGTGACTGTGCACTTCTGGGTCTGGGGTGCGCACGCGTGTCCAAGTGTCTAAGCACATGTGTCCAAGCACAGCAGGAGCCAATAAGTGGGTCTGTCGGACTCGATGTCCTGCCGATCATTCCTGAGAGAAGCAGAACTGCAGTCTGCCTATGTAAACAAGGCAGATCTCTGTTCTGTGAGAAGGAAAGGTAATAGTCCTGTGTTTCTGCTAAGCAGGAACATGGATCCATGCCTTCTCACAGTACAAGTACCTCCCCCACAGTTAGTAAGCACTCCCTAGGAACACATTTAATCCTTTGATCACTCCTGATGTTAACCCGGCCAGTGTCATTAGTACAGTGACAGTGCATATTTTTAGCAATGATCACTGTATTGGTGTCACTAGTTCTCCAAAAAAGTGTCAGAATTGCCACTTAGTGTCTGATTTGTCTGCCGCAATGTCGCAGTACGGCTTTAAGTTGCTGACCACCACCATTACTAGTGTAGCACCCTCCTAGGTAGGTGCAAGAGAGTGAGTATAGTTTTGGCTTTGTCTGTCAGAGGAGCAGCAGGTAAATTCTATATTAATCTCTGCTTAACAGAGAGCAGGATCTGTGAGTTAGGTCTGCTCAATGTGCTCAGTGTGTGATTCATCTGGTCTGGGGGAGCGTCCCCACTGCTTCAATGGGGAGGCACATTGGATAGTGGAGGAAGCCTGACCAATGGGTACACAGGCTTTTATACAGCCCCAGTGATTGACACAGACTGGTCGTCTCGGTGCATTGTGGGATGTGGTATAAAAGCCAGGAGCACATGTGCTCGGGGTCTTTGGCTGGTGAGCAGAGGATGGCGGCTGCCTCCTCTTCTGCAGCAGTTGGTGTATGGTCACCAACTGAGAACAGGTGTCAGCTGGTGGAGTGAAAGGGGGTGCTAAGCGAGTACCCTGAGGATAACTGCTGAGCAAGTGTTTATTCAGGAACTTTACCTCAGATTAATCTAGTGGCAAGGTGAAGCTGTGGCCTTGCTGCATCCTCAGATAGAAGTCCTCAGCATTGTGAATAGTTCAAGTTCTGGAGTATCCCACTCATCCCTTCTCCCATCCCCAACAACCCCTAGACCGTTCATTGACTGAGTCGGAAAGTAAAGTGTTAAGATTCTGCATGCAGTTGCTACCGGTAACCCAGAGGAACCCGAAAAGGTGAAAAATCCAGCATCCCTCAAGGGGGCAGTGCTACATTAGAAAAAAAAAATTCCATAGTTTGTAGACGCCATAAAGTTTGCGCAAACCAATCAATATACACTGATTAGGCAGAATACATATTGGCCTAAATTGATGAAGAAATTTCGATTTTTTTCTTACATTTTTTTATTGGATGTATTTTAACCACTTCAGCTCCGGAAGGTTTTACCCCCTTAATGACCAGGCCAATTTTGCGATTCTGCACTGCGTTGTTTTAACTGACAATTGCGTGGTCGTGCGATGCTGTACCCCAAAACAAATTGTATTTTTTCCCAAAAATAGAGCTTTCTTTTGGTGGTATTTGATCAAACCTAAAACATTCCCAATACATTTTGTTTTAAAAAACCTAATTTTTTATCAGTTTAGGCCAATTTGTATTCTGCTAAATATTTTTGCTAAAGAAAATCCTAAAAAGCATATATTAATTGGTTTGCGCAAAAGTTATAGCGTTTGCAAACCACAGGATAGATTTTTGGACTTTTTATTTATTTACATTTTTTTATTAGTAATGGCAGCGATCAGCGATTTTTATCGGGACTGCAACATTGCGGCGGACAGATCAGACCACTAACTGACATTTTTGACACTTTTTGGGGACCAGTGACATTAACACAGTAATCAGTGCTAAATAATATACACTGTTACTGTATAAATGACACTAGCAGGGAAGGGTTTAACACTGGGGGTGATAAAGGGGTTAAATGTGTTCCCTTTTGTGCTTACTAACTGTGTGGGGGGATGGGTTGGACAGAGGCAGATAGAGATTGGTGATTCATCTTAGCTGAATCACACGATCTTTTCCTGCCTCTCTGACAGATGAGGCAGATGTGCATTGTTTACATAGGCAGGTGGCTCGTCTGTCATTCTAGTGAAGATCGCGGGAGGCCAGGGGCAATCGAGCCCGCTCCTCCTGCGGTCTGGCTCCTGCTGTGTCCAATCATGCTGTATGAAAAGCATTATAGCGGAGTGCCCATTTGTGGAGTGCCCAAAATACCTGTAGGTCAAGGAACCAAAATAAAGCTCCAAAATACATTTTGGAAAGCCTTTATTGTCAGGTATGCCTTTTATTTTACTGTATTCTATTGAGGTCCAAGTTTGGGTCAAAACTGATAACTGGGGGATGGTGGGGGATTCCCAAAATGCTACATTGACACCATTTTTCCTGGGGTGGAAAACCTTAAATTGCAACCTTCTACAGACTGCCCACTAATGGCACTTTTCCACTGCAAGTACCGGCTCGGCTCTACTCGGCCCTGCTTGGCCCTGCTTGGCCCGGTTTGCTGTTCCACTGCTGGTACCGAATGGTACGGTGTTGGAATGGTTCGGTACGGTACAGTATGGTTTGCTTTTCCAATAAAGTAGTACTAAAGTTAAGTGGGTGGGATAACAACGATTCTCTGACCAGTCAGTGGCTAGTAGTGACTGCATGCAAAGGATTGTGGGATATGGTACCGGGTATGGTACCTCTTGGAACCACAATCGAGGTGGTACTGTTTTTGAGAGCCGTACCGTTCGGTTCCATGCAGTGGAAAGCGCCGCCGTACCATACTGAACCGTTCCTACACCATACCATGCGATACCAGCAGTGGAAAAGCACAAAAGCGAGCCGAACCGTTCGGTTCCATGCAGTGGAAAAGCGCCATTACAGTACACTAAGTAGAAGGACTACTGCTGACTTTTCTTTTATATATTCTTTTGATATACACCCAAGCAAACCTCATAGCTTTGCACACCAAGGGAAGTATGTCTAAATATGGGCTATAATCCTACTGACATTTTTTTGGAAACTTATATCACTACAATGCCATGCACAAGCCTGAACAAAAGCCAGGACCCTCATTCTATGACAGTGAGGTCCACTGGTTCAGTTTAGCTGGGTATTAACTCTCCTGACTATGAAAAGCCTTCTATAAGGTGCTGAAAGTTCCCCTGGGCAGAGTCCACATACCAACCATTGTCAGCGTTCTGTCTGCAAAGAGCACAGTGCAATTGTCTTCATCAAACAGCTGAGGAGGAGAGAAATAGGACAGTTAACAATAAATAAACAATCCATGTATGCTTTATTGCTTTATTACAAAGGTCTGCTTTAATTCATTCTGGTAGAAGTTTGTTTCCACTTTCCAGTGACACACGATGTACTAATCTAAGAGGCAAACAAATTAATGATTTTAATTTTAATGATTTGTAACACTAGAACAGGTATAGAACAGGCGGCTGTACCTGTGGGAAAGGCAAGAAGTCCCCAACCTTTTTTCCAAAATGCACCTGCAGGGCACGAGCTGCACAGAAGCACACGGTGCCACGCACCTGAAAACGAGCCGCACAGATCACTAACTCACAAGTTTGAATCCAGCAGAAACTAATATGAATTTTGTATGCCTTATACACACAATGCTCCAGCTTTCTGCCCCCTCCCACTGGATCACAATGCTGTCTTATATACACAATGCTCCGGCTCTCTTACCACAAATACAGATTTCTTTTGGTGGTATTTAACCACTTTAGCTCAGGAAGATTTTGCTCAATGACCAGGCCACTTTTTTCAACTTGGCACTGCGCTACTTTAACTGACAATTGCGCGGTCATGCAATGCTGTACCCAAATGAAATTCTTTTTTTTTCCCATAAACAGAGCTTTCTTTTGGTGATATTTGATCACCTCTTCGCTTTTTATTTTTTGTGATATTAATAAAAAAAGAGCAAAAAGTTTGCGAAAAATTGACATTTTCTACTTTGACTGTTAAAAAATATCCAATATATAAAATTTTTGTCATATATTTAGGCCAAAATGTATTTAGCTACATGTCTTTGACAAAAAAATTCTCAATGAGCGTATTTTTATCCACTTTAAGACCAGAAGATTTTACCCCCTTCCTGACCAGGCCATATTTTGCGATTTGGCACTGCATTATTTTAACGAACAATTGCGCGGTCATGCAACGCTGTACCCAAATTAAATTTATGTCCTTTTTTTCCCCATAAATAGAGCTTTCTTTTGGTGGGGGAGGAGTCCAGCGACGTAGGTCTACGTCACTGGACGATAACGAGCCACTTTGCCGCAGTGCGCTCAATGTGAGCGGTCGGCAAGTGGTTAAACATGGCACCTTATGGCAAAGAACTCTCTGAGAATCTGAAAAAAAGAATTATTGCTCTACATAAAGATGGCCTAGCCTAGAAGAAATGAGCCAACACCCTGAAACTGAGCTGCAGCACAGTGGCCAAGACCATAGGTTTAACAGGACAGGTTCCACTCAGAACTGGCCTTGCCATGGCCGATCAAACAAGTTGAGTGCACGTGCTCAGCGTCCATCCCAGAGGTTGTCTTTGGGAAATAGACTTAAGAGTGCTGCCAGCATTGCTGCAGAGGTCGAAGGGGTGGGGGGTCAGCCTGTCAGTGCTCAGACCATACGCTGCAAACTGCATCAAATTGGTCTGCATGGCTGTCGTCCCAGAAGGAAGCCTCTTCTAAAGATAATACACAACAAAGCCTGTAAACAGTTTTCTGAAGACAAGCAGACTAAGGAAATGGATTGCTGGAACTTTGTCCCGTGGTCTGATGAGACCAAGATAAACTTATTTGGTTCAGATGGTGTCAAGCATTTGTGGCGGCAACCAGGTGAGGAGTACAAAGAAAAGTGTGCCTTGCCTACAGTCAAGCATGGTGGTGGGAGTGTCATGGTCTGGGGCTGCATGAGTGCTGCTGCCACTGAGGAGTTACAATTCATTGAGGGAACCATGAATGCCAAAATTTACTGTGACATACTGAAGCAGAGCATGATCTCCTCCCTTCGGAAACTGATCCGAAGAGCAGTATTCCAACATTATAACGACCCCAAACAAACCTCCAAGACGACCACCACCTTGTTAAAGAAGCTGAGGGTAAAGGTGATGGACTGGCCAAGCATGTCTCCAGACCTAAACCATATTGAGCATCTGTGGGGCATCCTCAAATGGAAGGTGGAAGAGCGCAAGGTCTCTAACATCCATCTACTCCATGATGTCATCATGGAGGATTCGAAGAGGACTCCAGTGGCAACATGCGAAACTGGTGAACTCCATGCCTAAGAGGGTTAAGGCAGTTCTGGAAAACAATGGTGGCTACACAAAATATTGACACTTTGGGCCAATTTGGATGTTTTTACTTAGGGGTGTACTCACTTTTGTTGCCAGCGGTTTAGACATTAATGGCTGTGTATTGAGTTATTTTGAGGGGACAGCAAATATACACTGTTATACAAGCTGAACACTCACTACTTTAAATTGTAGCAAAGTGTCAAATCTTCAGTGTTGTCACATGAAAAGATATAACAAAATATTGTCAAAAATGTGAGGGGTGTACTAACTTTTCTGAGATACTGTATATATCCGATAAATGGCACTTCAGTGTTTACATGTGATCGGCTGTGATTGGACACAGTTGAACACATTGGTAAAGAGCGGCTCTTTGCTGAGATCAGGGTTGAGCCCTGTCCCAGGGGGGCGCATGATCGCTGGTTTAATGGGCGCTGTCAGGTGACGTTGTCCCAGAATGAGAGCCACACAGCAAGTGGTTAAACATGAGGTATGCTGCATGCACTGCACAGGTTAACACATAACCTTAGTGCAACCTTTTTCAACCAGGGTGCCTTGAGGTTCCTTCAGGTGAGCCTTGGCAAAATGCCTAAAAATTGCTCCAAAATTGTATACAAGCCAGCAGATGGATGAAGCTTGCCTTTTAGTTACACAAAGCCACTGGTTTTTATTGTGCACCATTACAACCTTCTAGCCGCTGGATTCCTAACAACAAATTACCCTCCTCTTCCCCTCTTTGTCAGCGCTGTGGTCACATTAGCTAGGTGATGGAGAAAAACCGATAAAGAAGAAAAACACAGGAATACGAGTAAGTACCAGTGTGCAAAAGTGTTTTGGATTTGGAAGAATAATCACCTCTAACATTGGGTGTCCTACAGTCGATGTTGATGTATTATGTAAAACTATTATAATAGTTTTTTTTACATTTTAGAATGGGGTGCCTCGAGACTGTCCATAATTTTAAAGGGTGCCTTGACTGAAAAAAGGTTGAGCAACCTTGTGCAGAACTACACATCCCACAATTCCTGGGTCTCTAAGTCTAGTGTTCTATGGGTGAGAGTTAAAAAGTAATTAGATCTGACACAGACCAAGCAGGCAGAGCAATTGACAGAGAGATCACCTTGGTGTCAGAAAAACTTGTCAGAAGTGATTCATGATCATTCTATTCATTGCTGATAGCAGAGGTACAAAGCAGCAAACAAAAATTACATTTAGTCCTCTGGATTGAGATAAGTACACACTATAGAGGAATATGCTTTGTTCATATTTCATGTCTAGGATTTACAACCACTTTGAGGTGTTAAAAGAGAAGTACGGCTTTTGAAAATAATAATAACGATTTATGCTCACCTAGGTGGATGCAGCATCTGAGTGATCAAACACCACTGATCGCTCAGTTTTCCCCTCCACTCTGAGCAGAGCTGTGACTGTCAGTCTCTGGCTCCCTGCTCTGCCCCTCCAGTGCTCGCTGGAGTACTGGGCTGGGGAGGGGGCCGGAGCGGCTGGCTCAGGCTTTCAGGGGCTCTGTGAGATGTGATGAGTCAGTTTCAATTCATGTTCTTTAGTGCCAGTTTTGATAGCATTTATAGCCAATATAAAGAAACCCCTTGGATAACACTTAAAAGCGTCCCATCTAAAATGCCCATCCTTATATGGAGCATTGTTGTGAAAAGAAATCTTTCTATATTTTGTTCAGTGGTATTGCAAGGTGTGAGCAGTTTCCGCCCTAACGTATTCAGGTGCTACGAGGACTTCGGCAAGATATTGTGAATTTTAGCCTATAGCCACAATACGAAAGGGGAATAAACAGACACCCCCCTACAGTCATACTGTATTTAGACACTAAGGGAGAGCAGATGCTGTATCTTGACAGAGATCAATGCGGGAAAGTGAGGCATGTGTTTTAGAGAAGCAGGAAATGGAGGGTATCTGGGTATTTCAGCCGCCATAGATCCACCCATCCCAATTAAGTAATAAAGTGGGACAAGGTAGTGCCCCTAATGGAGGGATCCAGGGAGGTTGGGGGATGTTTATCCAGCCTAGGGTTCAGAATACCTTTAAAGTCCCCTATCGGGGGCGGAGCCAGCGGCCAGTATGTGAGGACGTGCAGGGGGAGAGCTCCGTCTACGTGCCTGTGATCCTGCCGTTATCCTGTGCACAAACTCGGCTTCATTTGCTGTTGGCTGCTCGGGAGGGATCCCTGGAATCGGTGGGGTGACTCCTGTGATGGTGAAATACGGGAAGGTACCTCCAGCGACCCCGGGGGACAGGCTGGCTCGGTTTGCATGGGGAGCCCAAGATGGCGCCGGACATCAGGCGGGGGAGGCGCTGCTGGCGCGGGACGATGCGAGCCCTGGCAGGGATGTCTGGGACGACCCGGTGGCTCCTGTACCCGCTCCTATGCCTCCCAGGAAGGGATTGAGGCAGAGGGGACGATCGCTGGACAGACACGTGGAGTCGGTGAGTGCAGGGCTGCCGGGTTCCCCCCCCTCGGCCCCCGTGGAACCATCCTTATCCCAGATCATGGAGGCCATACAGTTCTGCAGGTCCTCCCTTACTGAACATATTGATGGCCTCAAGGTTGAATTCTCGTTTCTCAAACAAGATTTGGCAAAAGTGAGGGACAGGACTCATGCTGCAGAGAGGAGGCTTACTGATGTGGAAGCTGTACTGAGACCTATGGAGACGACGGTGCAGGTCTCTAAACAGTCTATCTCTGATCATACTTTGAAACTGGCTGACATGGAGGATCGCATGCGCCGCAATAATCTCAGATTTGTGGGTTTTCCTGAGGGTGCGGAAGCTGGGAAGCCGGAGGACTTTCTGGAAGGATGGTTGAAGGCGAACATGGATTCAGCTACTTTTACCAGACTGTTTGCCATTGAGAGGGCCCATAGGATACCTGCCAGGGCACCCCCGAAGGGGGCTATACCTCGCTCTTTGATTGCGAAGTTGTTACACTTCAGGGACAGAGAGAACATTCTGAGGGTGGCACGCACTGGCCCTCCGTTGGAGTATAATGGCTACCGCATTTCTATCTATCCTGACTTTTCGGCGACTACGCAGAAGCAGCGTGCTAGCTATCAACCGGTGAAGAGGCGCCTTAGGGAGCTCAACTTGGTGTACAGCATGATATACCCGGCTAAGTTGCGGGTGCTGGATGGGGGCAAGTCCCATTTCTTCAACAACCCTATGGAGGCGTCTGAGTGGCTGGATGCGAGGGGACCTCGTGCCTGCGGCGGGTCCCCGAGGGGATCCTGAAAGAGTTTTGGTCTGGAGGCTGATTGGGACTGAAGCTTGTCAACTGGAGTTTGTGCACATACATG
Organism: Pelophylax lessonae; assembly: GCF_965119305.1. Lineage (NCBI taxonomy): Eukaryota > Metazoa > Chordata > Amphibia > Anura > Ranidae > Pelophylax > Pelophylax lessonae. The sequence goes on from NC_138779.1 coordinate 95,615,532, forward strand.
TGGAACTGTTTTTTTTTGGCAGGCGGACGGATGGACTCTTTTTGGTTGGTTTGTTTTTTGCTGCTCCCCTTCCCTTTTTTTTTTTGGGGTTTTGTGTTTTTTTTTGGTCGGGAACTTCTTTTTCTGGCTCTTTCCTTTACCGCCCCTGGTCTCCCTGTAGGTTTTTTTGCAGGGGGGAGGGGGCCGGTTGTGTGTTTTTGTTTTTTCAGAGACTGAGAGACTGCCTATGTTGGGTTACTAGGTCCTTGGGACTGGAGCTGGGGTGTATGGTCCTCTTTTAGGAGAGGGACTCTGCCTGTTTGTACTGTTGGGTGTTACGGGATGAGGCACTTGGCGGGTTGGGGCTGGGTGCAGGGTGGGGGGTGGGAGGGGAATTGGGACAGGTTTTTGTTTTTTTCATTTCAGGTGACCAGGGAGGCTCTACTGTGGCCAGCACTTGTGGGGGGGCATGTGTTTGATGTGATGCTATGTTGGGGGGTTCTCTGGGGCTCGGGGGTGGGGATCCTGGAGCTTCTGCTTGAAAGTAGGGCCCTGGACGGGGTCTGGGGCGGGAGCCTTCTGCTTGTGGTACCTTCGGGTGATGGCTGAGCGTCTGAAATTGGTGTCCTGGAATGTCCGGGGCTTGAACTCTAAGTTCAAACGTTCGTTGATTTTTGATTATCTGAAAACGCATAAGCCTCATTTGATTCTGTTGCAGGAGACTCATTTGCAGGGCTCCAGGATCCTCTCCCTGAAAAGAGCACATATTGCTCATGGATACCACTCTACTTATTCTTCTTATGCTAGGGGGGTCTCCATTTTAGTTACAAAAGCCTTGCCCATAACGGTGCACACTGTTAAAACGGATGTATTTGGGAGATATGTCATTCTGGTCTTTAAGGTATGTCTGAGGGTGCTGACTATTGTGAATGTGTATCTGCCTCCTCCATTCTCCCTGGCTCTACTTGATGAGATTTTTAAAGCAACAATGGAGGTGGCAGAGGGCCTGGTTTTTTTTATGGGGGATTTCAATACTGTCTCGAATCCTGAACTAGACAGACTGAGAGCTGCGGCTGGTTCTCCGGCTCCCCTTGCGGGGTGGTTGACCACTTATGGCTTTCGGGATGTGTGGAGATATGCGCACCCGTTGGCTAAGGAGTATTCGTGCTACTCGGAGACGCATAAATCGTTGTCTCGGGTGGACACTGTACTCGCTGAGGAGGCGGGGTTGGGCCTGGTGGACTCGGTGGAGTATTTACCTAGAGTCCACTCGGATCATTCCCCCCTGACCCTCACTCTTCGGGTGGGATTTCGGGAAGGGGTTCGTCAGTGGAGGATGGAGGCCAGTTGGTTGCAGGAGGAATACATAAAGATAGCATGTTCCAAAGCCATAGCCGCTTATTGGGTGGAGAATGGGGGGTATGGGGAGGTCCCGCTTCAATGGGAGGCGTTTAAGGCCACTTTGAGGGGGGTTTATATGACTGAATTAAAAAGCTTTCAACGTCAGCTGGCCTCTACGAGGGTGGAGAAGGAGTTGGAAGTTTCCGGGGCGGAAGAGGGCTATGTGGCTGCTCCGGACCCTGCGGGGTTGCTTAGGTGGAGACAGGCGACTAGGGACTTACAACTGTTCCTGACTGACCAGACGACTAGGGTGATGTTGGCACAGAGGAGGAGGGTATTTGAGTTTGGGGACAAGAATGGGCGACTGTTGGCTTTCCTGGCCCGCTCGGATCGTGTTTCGGTGCATGTGGGGTGTGTTCTGGGAGAACAGGGGCGGGAGGTGACGGATCCTGCTGGTATCCTCCGGGAGTTTACCAAATATTATGAGGACTTGTACAAGTCCTGCTCGATCAGGGATCAGTCGGAGCTTGATGATTATCTGCAGGGTGTTGAGTTCCCGCAGTTGTCAGAGGAGGACAGGGGCTTTTTGGACAGGGGGTTTTCGGTGGGGGAGATTGAGAAGGCAGTTGCGTCCTTCTCCCCCAGGAAATCCCCTGGCATGGACGGTCTGCCGTCGGAATGGTATCACACCTTCCGGGATGTTTTGTCTCCCCGTTTGCTTCATCTGTATAACTCTGCGAGGGAGGGAGGGGTTCTTCCCCCTTCTATGAGGGAAGCACTGGTGGTCCTTATTCCGAAGCCCGGGAAGGATCTCCGGGAATGTGGGGCGTATAGACCGATCTCGCTGATTAATGTAGACACCAAAATTTTGGCGAAGGTCCTGGCTTTAAGGTTACAGACGGTTATCCTGAAATTGATTAAGGCGGATCAGACGGGCTTTATGCCGGGGCGGTGTGCGCAAATGAATGTGCGGAGGCTTTTTGTTAACCTTCAGGCACAACACGATGTGGTTGGGGAGAGGGTGGTGGCTTCTCTGGATACACAAAAGGCCTTCGACTCTGTCGAATGGCAGTATCTTTTTAGGGTATTGGAGGCGTACGGTTTTGGCCCTATCTTTCGGTCGTGGGTGCGGTTATTGTACACGGAGCCTACGGTGAGGGTTAGGGTGAATGGGCAGATTTCTGAACCCTTCCGGATGCATAGGGGGACCAGGCAGGGGTGCCCTTTGTCACCCCTGCTGTTCGCCCTGGCTATGGAACCCTTAGCTATGAGGTTGAGGGAGAGTATGGTCTTTCGTGGTTTGCGGGTGGGTCACATGGAAGAGCGTGTTTCCCTATATGCGGACGACATGCTATTGTATTTGCAGGATCCGGGGCCTTCTTTGAATTATGCCATCCGAGTGATTCGGGAGTTCGGGGAGTTCTCGGGCTTTTGCATCAATTGGACCAAATCTTCCTTGTTTCCCTTGGACGAGGGGGTTGTGGCCCCGGCTGGGTGCCCAATCCCTTTGACCGATTCGTTTAAGTACTTGGGGATTGTGTTTCAGCTCCCGATCTCCAAGTTTCTGGAAAATAATCTTGTTCCGCTGGTGAAGGCTTTTAGGGATAGAGTGGAGCGGTGGCGGTCACTCCCCCTTTCGCTGCTGGGCAGAGTTAACATTTTTAAAATGATATTTTTGCCCAAATTTTTGTATGTACTCTCTAACGCCCCGGTCTATGTTCCTAGGGGGGTGTTTCGGAGGATAGATGCTATTCTTACTACTCTGCTTTGGGGTAATAAACCTTCTAGAGTGGCCTTGTCGGTGCTCAAATGCCCGGTGGCGAGAGGGGGACTGGCGGTGCCGGATCTGCGTTCTTATTATTTTGCTGCACAGTTGGTTTTCCTGCATTGGAGATTTTTTCCGCAGGTGCCTAACGCAACGGTTGAGGTGGAGGCGGCACTGGCCTCCTCCTTTGAATCGTTGATTAATGTTCTTTATCGGGGAGGGGCTCCTGGGCGGGATCTGGGGTCGGTGATGTGTTTGCCGGGGAAAGTCTTTCGGCTTTGTGCCACGAGGATCGGGGACGATTCTTTGGTGACTTCGCCGAATAATCCTTTGTGGTTTAATCCGGCACTGAAAGAGTTGGTCGGTATGCAAGATGGGGGTAGTTGGGCTAGATATGGTCTGAAGTACCTACATCAGTTGTTCTATCAGGGTAGGTTGGTGTCCTTCGCACAGCTGAGGGAGACCTTTGGGATCCCCGGGACGTGGCGCTTCAGGTACTTACAACTTCAGCACGCGGTGCAGGTGCAGTTTGGGGGGGGGGTTGTGGTTTTGACTAACCCCTCGCTCGAAGCTCTGTTACTGGATCCGGAGCCGATGAAACGGATCTCCAGATATTATGGGGCGCTGTGTCCTGGGGGTTCTGGGGTAATGGATAGGGCCAGGGCCAGGTGGGTGACCTTTATTCCCGATTTGACTGATGAGCAGTGGGAGGAGGTACTGGAGAATTACTTGGGCACGGTTATTTCTTCGACAGATAAGATGATACAGTTGAGATATCTACATCAGACCTACTATACTCCGGTCCGTCTGTTCTCTATGCGTAAGAGGGATACTGATTTGTGCCACAAATGTTCGGGAGATCGAGGCTCCTTTCTGCACATGGTCTGGGACTGCCCTAAGGTGCGGCCACTGTGGTCTCAGGTCACGAAATTTATTGCGGATAGCTTTGGGCTCCCGAATATTTGTTCTCCCCTGGTGTGTTTACTGGGGGTTGTGGAGGTGGATGGTCTAGATATGGCCACCAAGCTATTTCTCCGCATTCTTTTTTTCTGCGTTAGGAAATTGATCGCCAGGAATTGGATCTATACTGCGGAGCTGACTCTCAAGATGTGGATACGGGTGGTGAATGCCGACATTGTACTATACAGGATGACTTATGAGGCTAGGGGGTCCCGTAAGAAATTTAGGAAGGTGTGGTACAGATGGGTGGACTCGGAGGCTACTTTGGTGGACGCGCCGGTTAATGGATAGGGTGGGTCTGGAGCGATGTGGGGGGTGGATTGAGGTTTAGATCATTCCCCTGACGTGCGACTGTTGAGTGATTGACGTGTTCTGCCACGGGCCTGGTGGTTTGGCATGGGGGGTTTCTCTGGGTTGTCACCTGAGGGGGGTTGGTTCAGTTGGCCGCCTCGCCTGCTCCTCCTATGGGAGTGTGGGTGGGGAGGCCTGGTTCTTGGTTCTGGGCTGGGGGGTGGGGGGGGGGGGTTCGGGATGTTGTTTTCGTTAAAAATACAAAACTTGGGGTCCTGCTGGTTGCATGGTTGGTGCGATCTGATCGGAGGCTGTCTGAGGGGTGTTGTTTTTTTTTTTTTTTTTTCTATACCATATCTGTTCTGGAACTTTTGTTGTTTTTGGATGTTCACCCCTTGGAGGCTGTTGTGATATCCTGGTTATGCAATGTTTGTGTAGCACTGTGTGATTATGCTGGACTTCAATAAAAATCTTTTTCAAAAAAAAAAAAAAAAAAAAAAAAAAAAAAGTCCCCTATCACGTGAAGAGGGACATCTGGATTAGCCAGCATAAAAGACATCAACTCCTTTTGCACTGTAGTTATACAAGTGATCGCATACAATCTACAGTAGAGAAATCTATAACAGCCTTTAGTGTCCACAGCTGACTGAAATTCCTGAAGATCATAATATTATTGCACAAGCACACTCACACACCTGAAGTAGGATGTGTGAGTTGAGTGATATACAGTATGTGTCCTACTCAGGAGTATTGCAGACACCACAAAGTATCTCTTGTAAGATTTATTTTTGCATCCCAATAGTTGCTGGTTGATACTTGTGTAGGACAGAGTTCACCATTGCTCTTTTTAGGGGGCTATTTAGGCCTCTAACATTCCAGGGTACTACTGGTGTATCATCCACGGTTTAAAAAAGACCAGGAGCCAATGTCAGTGCAAGTTCAGGGGGGAACCCCAGATAGGAATTCCAATCTTGAGTAAAGCATTCCCATTAGTACTAGTGTAAAACAACAGTTGTAGGACATCTCCAGCAAAAACAATATTATAAACAAAAACCTGGTGAGGCACAACTGTGCCTCAAAAAAACAGAAAACAGCTGGGAAATAATAAGGCCTGGCAGAACACCAATGCAGAGATGGGTCTACATACACATCTTGTACCACCCTGCAGATAGTCCCAATGCTATCATCATACTGGTGAATTCTCTTCAAAAACACATGCACAAACACACTTAAATAGTAGGGAGCAGAAAAAAAAAGAACAATCTGTTCATGTCCCTAGTCAGGGTGATCTTGCACTACTTAGGCATCCACAGGGTACAGATTAGCATTGCAGTGGTCATAGAGAGTCTGGAGTCAAGTGTCTGCATCCTCTGGTTGTCGTGCCCGCATGGAGGGCTCATTCACATCTAGCCAATCTGCCGCCTCTGTTGCTGTATTGAAAAAATACACTTGGCTCCAAGCAGTGACTCACAAGCAAGCCAGATATAGCATGGTGTATGGCAAACCCAGGTGCTGCAGCCTTTGCTTGACATCCATGAATTAGGAAAAGACAACACATAATATGGAGAGGCTGCACACCCCAATGCATGGTGTGCCATATGTGTGACTCCTTGTAGTCCAATGCACGTCCTGCTTGCCCTTTGCAGGAACATGGGAGGAACCCCCCCCCCCCCTTTTTCCTTGGGAAGATCCTTTAGCCATGGAAATGTTCTCTGGTTATTAGCCATCTATCACCTATAGGGTAAAGTTTTACATTTATGTGATGACTTATACTTGAATTACTTATGTTCCTAACTGTATAACACTCCCCGATGACATCACATACTCCCTGAAGAAGACCTTACTGTACAGGTCGAAACGCGTTGGGGTCCTCGCCACTGAATGTGATGATCTGTGATTTTGATCCTTGCTTTTTTTAGCTTTTTAACTTTTCTGTAACCAGAGCTCATAGCTTACGCTTCTGAATTTTAAATCAATATTATTAACAATTTTTCAATAAAGATGAATTTTTTTATATACTTATAGTCTCACCAATTTTTGCTGCTAAAAAAACTCTGGGGACATCCATGAACTTGGCTCTTTTGCTTTGCACCTCAGCAGAAAAGTCAGGATAAAAGGAGACCTTTGTCCCATTATATTGAATGTTGGGTCTTTCTCTTGCCAGGCGTAGCACCTTTTTCGAGTCACAGAAGTGGAGACGGTGAGCCGGAACTTGTTTGGGAACATTGCCCGGCAAAGCTCTGGTGGGAAAAGGGTGGGCCCTCTCAACAGCAAACAGGGGTGTAAATGCATCTTTGCCAAAAGTATCCAGAAAGTGTTCTTCCTCTAGGTTTTTGCAAATCTTGTCTTGTAAGTGAAACTTCTTCTGTCAGTCCTCCCAAACAGCCTTTGACTGAATTCACAGAAGCAGTGCATTTATGTACAGCCTGTACAATCTGGCTCAAAGTAGGCTGCTCCTCTCCCTCAACTAATTCCTCAGGTCAATGTGGGTGCTCAGAGTGTGGAAGAGAAATGGCATCTGACCCACTTATCCTGCTGTGCCTCTGAAGGATCAGCTTCCTCAGCAGCAGAACTCTGCCCTTGTTTCTGAGTCAGCTTCCTGGTGTAATAGAGAATGTCCCCAGGATTGTCATTATCCTCAGGGCGGGTGGACTTACTCTTGGTCCCTGTGTACCGGGATTTGTCAGTGCCTCGTTGTGTTCTTTGAGGCAGAGCTGCAGCCATGTCATGTTGTCGCTCTGGGGCTGCTGCTTCCTCCTTATTTTTGTGGGTCATGGCTTAAGGAGCTGTGGATCAGAGAGTACTGCTGTATTCCTAACAAGGAGCTGAGTGGATCGGTGCCAGTTTTGAGTGGTAAAGAGGCCAGGGAGAGATTCGGTAGCTCAGTGATGCGGGTTCACTTACATGCCTGGTACAGCCAAAATTTGGGATTAGCTTTACTCAATAAAATTGTCCTGCGGCTGGCCAATTTTACATTGTTGCATCCTCGGTGGTCTCTTACTTGTTGATGAGAGTTTGATAAATTTTGGCCAGTGGCAGGGCAGTTTTGTGTAGCACCCACCTGGTAGGGCTTGCTGTGTGATGACTTGTTGCACCTCCTCTGATTACCTGCAGACAGTCACTTAGGGTAAAGTTCACACATTCATCCTTACTCCCAAAGGCTCGTTGCTCAATAAACAGTGCAGGGGTTTTGGTTTATTTGTATTTATTGTGGAACTTGGATGGGAGAAGGGAATAATGGGATACTCCAAATGGGACTATTTACAGTTGATAAGGAAAACTCTCACTTGGCTCACTAGGTTACTTGTGGAAGCAGTCACACTGCTTTAACCATACTGCCACATGTATGGAAAGGGTTAAGTCTCCTTGCTCTCTCTCTCCAGCAACAGACTTGGTAAACTACATTATCTTCAGGACACTCTCTAGCATCCCCTTTACTGACACCATTCCACTGACTCTTCTAGCTGCAGGGATGGCCCCCCTCAGGTCAGGCACCTTGACACAGATCTGTACTCACTGTATGCAGAATCAGATCCTTCCAGTATCACACTTCCAGTCAGCTTTACAGGACCTCGGAGTTCAGTTCCTCTCTATGTCTTTAGGCCCTCAGGTCGACTACCCAAGGCTGCATGGCAACTTCTACAGAGGAGGAGGCAGCCACCCCTCCCTCCGGGACTCAGTTCTCATGGCATTTTTACAGTATCCCAGCATGCACCGAGGCACTTTCTGTAACGCTCCTTGCGTTTCTTATAAGGTGTGGATTTTCAGCTGCAGAAGTAGTTCCACGTCAGTAGTCATGTAGGAGATATGCTGAGATACCAATCCCAACCTCAATGACTCATCATGTATGGAAGGTCTTATTTCAGCCAGTAAATACACACAGTAATTAAGCTGGTTCCTAGTGTGACTTTATATACATGTGGTAAGACAATGATAAAGGTCTTAGGGATAGGTTTGAGTGGAAGTGGTAGGTGACAGACACTTGAGGTGAGACAGTGCAGATGGATGCAGGAAGGGTTAGCGATCATGTATGATAACAGATGACAGAGTAGCAGGTGCATACAGGAGAGATCAACCCAGTGCAGGAAATAGTAGCAGTAGCCTCAAGAGCTAGCAATCTAGTTATGCAGATGTAAAAGACAGTCCTTGCTATGCAGAGCTAAATAGTGTAAGCCTAGTACAAGTCTATAGAGATTTCCCCTGTGGGGTACTTAGCACTAATAGCGATAGCCGAAGGATCGCTCAGGAGATGCGGATGATCCAGTAGCAGGATGCAGGGATCAGCGCAGCGAGGTTCGTCAGCGAGGAGAGCTTGCAAGCATGGAAGCTTCAAGCAAGATTAGTATCCAGGTACTGGTGTTTGAACGAACACATGTGAGTGAGAACCGACGCCCTAAATAGCCATCTAGTCCGGCGCTGGGTGATGACAGCTTCAGCCTTAAAGGGAAACACACCTATATGTGTTTCTTCTGTCTAGGTAGATGGAAATCACCCGGAATAAATGTGATAGGAGGCACTGAGAGTGCCAGAACCTTACACTTTCCTCTGCCAACCACCAGGGCTGTACTAAATGCTTGTGCACTCAATTGTCAAGTTTCCTCCCACTGTCCAATATGCCTCCTTATTGGACCAGTGTAAAACACTTCAGACAAACCGAGTTGCACCTGAGCACATTGAGCAGACCTCACTAGAAGATCCTGCTCTCTGGTAGGCAGAGAACAATATAGATTTACTTGGCAATCCTTCTGGTAAGCAGAAAGGATCCAAAACTATACTCTATCTTTCTAGCACCTACCTAGGAGGGTGCTACATTTGCATGAGCAAGAAAATTGACATTTTGAGCAAATCACTGGCTAATTTCTATACCCCAGGCACAATACTGCTTGATGAAAAATTATTTATAGCTACTAACATTAGCTGAAAAAATACTTTTTTTTTTTTTTACTGCAATTAATCTGTTTGGGGTGTTTCTGTAATATGTAAACCAAGATGATTGCAAAAATCAATTCCACTGCCAGAGTAAGCCATCACTGAGGTGGTCCATGAAAAATTGTACTGTTTCTTAACACCATGTGTAGTTTTGAAGTAGAATTCCAGCAAATCCTAATTACTCTTAAATATGTACCCTTCCCTTTCTAACACCTATTCTGCCTAACCTGTGTAATAAAGATAGTTAAATAGTTACATAGTAGGCAAGGTTGAATTTAGACAATAGTCCATCCAGTTCAACGATTTTCGATAAATATTTCCCATATCCTTATATGTTGTGTTCTTTAAAATGCACATCCAAGAGTCTTTTAAAAATATCAACACTCCCCACTGACACCACCAATTGTGGAAGAGCGTTCCACATTCTTATCGCCCTGAAAGTGAAAACCCCCTGCGCAGCTTAAGATTAAACCACTTCTCCTCCAGTCTCATTGTGTTGCCCGTGTCCCCTTAAGCACATCTTTTCTGGGGACTGGTGACCAGAACTTGATGGAATACTCCAGATATTTACTAAGCAGAGTTTTATTAAGTGGCAGGATTATAGTTTTATCTCTAGAGTATATCCCCTTTTCTATGCGTGCTAATATTCTGCCGGCTTTGGCAGCTTGACATTGCATACTATTGCTCAGTCTGTCTTCTACTAGAACCCTCAGATCTTTCTCCATCCTTGATTACCCTAGAGGGGGAATGAGTAGTTTTCTTTTATGTTTTTAGCCCCAAGTGCATTACCTTACATTTCTCCACATTAAACCTTGTTTGCCATGTAGTTTACCACTCCATTATTTTGTTCAGGTCTTTCTGTAAAATGTCTATATCCTGGTGTGAATTTATTGCCCTGCTTATTTTTGTGCTGTCTGCAAAAACTGAGATTGAGCTATGTATCCCATCCTCTATATCATTTATGAATAAATTAAACAGAATTGGTCCCAATACAGAGCCTTTGGGCACCCCACTTACCACCCCAGACCAGTCTGAGTACTCCCCTGTAACCAGTTTTTTATCCAAGAACAAACCCTTTGGTCCATGCCTGCAGACCTCAGCTTGTAGATTAAGCGTTTATGGGGAACTGTATAGAATGCTTTTGAAAAATCCAGATACACCACATCCACAGGTCTCCCCCTATCTAGATGGCAGCTCACTTCCTCGTAGAATATTAACAGATTGGTCTGGCAGGAATGACCCTTCATAAACCCATGCTGATTACTTCTAATAATACTGTTTTCTTTAGCTTCTCGGCCTTTTGGCTAAGATCAAGTGTAGTATCTGTTCTTATCAGTTGGTATGGACCTTGATGGTTAGTATCGGCAGGGGCTGAAAGGAACCGGGGCACTCTGGGCATAACTGGAGGACCGGGAAGTAAGCCATGTCAGAGAAAGCAGGATGGGTCTGTTGCCTTCTGGTTTGAATGGGTCCGCCCCTATCAGTTTGAAGGGAGTGGGAAAGCCGGTGTAGGCACGCACATCGGTTAGTACTGCTCCTGGATGTAATTGGTAAGGAATTGGGATGGCAGTGGGAGGGCTTTTTTCTCCTGGTGGAACTGGGCCTTAGGATAGAGGGCCTAGTCCCTAGTTGAAGGCAAGCTCTCCCTAATGTTATTCACGTTCCAAGCCTCCTGGTAGGGATGGGCTACACTGGGTCTGGCCAGGGGCCGAGACCGAAAAAGCCCGTGGTGTACGTGCCCCTGTTGTGGCAGCCCAGGGGTGCCTTAATTCTCACTGGTGAGGGGCAGCACACCTGAGTTTTTCGGCACCTTGGTCACTGCACCATCACACTTTTCCTGCACCTGCCTCTTGGGGCGGGCCTTTTGGCCAGCACCAGAGGAATTTTTTATTCCTGGCCGGGGGGCCTGCCAAGGTCCTGCACTACCCAGCACTTCTCCACTTCCCCTTTCCCCACTCTGTTTTTCTTTGTCGTGTGTTCACGTTTGTCCCTTTTTGGTTGTTAGTCACTTGCACGATTAGTACGGCGTAGGTCCTCGGGCCTGCCCTGAAAGTCTTGGGAGGGGGTGGATATGGCCTTGTGGCTTAGTTCGCCCTCTCTCATGGGGTCTCCCTTCGGGGGAGCCCCACCTAGTACTTGGGGTGGGCTTTTTCGGCAGTCCCCCTGGAGAACGGGGTCTGCCTGGCTTCGGCTGGGCGGACCTAAGTGAGTACCTCAGTCCCCGTCAGGAGCTTTGCGCCCCGGGGGATCAGGGTCTAGGCCCTTCCTCTTCGGAGGAGGGCTATGTGTACGCCTTGTGCACTTTTTGTGTGTCTCACGTTTTGCGTGTGTGCACTTTTTTATGCACCGGGTGTTAAGTCTTTTGAGTGTGTTTCACACACCAAGGGGCTTTAAAGAAAAAAAAATACTGTTTTCTTTAGCAAATTCTTTGATATAGTCCCTTATCATCCCCTCCAATAATTTACCTACTATTGATGTTGGGCTGACTGGCCTGTAGTTTCCAAGAATATCAGTCTCTACCCTTTTTTGAATATTGGTACCACATTGGCTTTTCTCCAATCAGCTGGTACAATTCCTGTCAGTAAAAACGGAGGAGAAGAAAGCATTTAGTACAGTTGCCTTTTCTGTGTCATCTGTAACCATCCTCCCTTCATCGTCTTTTATGTGGGAAATGTGCTCTAATCTTGCTTTTTTACTGGCAATATATCCCAAAAATTCCTTGGGTTTTACTCTCCTCTGCTATGTAATATGTATACAGTACCTTGCGAAAGTATTCGGCCCCCTTGAACTTTGCAACCTTTTGCCACATTTCAGGCTTCAAACATAAAGATATAAAACTGTAATTTTTTGTGAAGAATCAACAACAAGTGGGACACAATAATGAAGTGGAACGAAATTTATTGGATATTTCAAAATTTGTTATCAAATAAAAAACTGAAAAATTGGGCGTGCAAAATTTTTCAGCCTCTTTACTTTCAGTGCAGCAAACTCTCTTCAGAAGTTCAGTGAGGATCTCTGAATGATCCAATGTTGACCTAAATGACTAATGATGATAAATAGAATCCACCTGTGTGTAATCAAGTCTCCGTATAAATGCACCTGCACTGTGATAGTCTCAGAGGTCTGTTTAAAGCCCAGAGAGCATCATGAAGAACAAGGAACACACCAGGCAGGTCTGAGATACTGTTGTGGAGAAGTTTAAAGCCGGATTTGGATACAAAAAGATTTCCCAATCTTTAAACATCCCAAGGAGCACTGTGCAAGCGATAATATTGAAATGGAAGGAGTATCAGACCACTGCAAATCTACAAAGACCTGGCCGTCCCTCTAAACTTTCAGCTCATACAAGGAGAAGACTGATCAGAGATGCAGCCAAGAGGCCCATGATCACTCCCAATGAACTGTAGAGATCTACAACTGAGGTAGGAGACTCTGTCCATAGGACAACAATCAGTCGTATACTGCACAAATCTGGCCTTTATGGAAGAGTGGCAAGAAGAAAGCCATTTCTTAAAGATATTGTAAAGTTTGGGGGTTCTAGCTCCACCGGATTGAGTGCACAACCGTTTAAAACATAAACAAAAAGGCTTTATTTCAGCAAACTTAAACAGGCTTCCAGCAGTGCATAAATCAAACACAAAATAAAGTCCGCTTTTCTTCAGCACAAAGGAATAAAGCAAGAAAAAAGGCACATACGGTTTTGTGGATGGGTCTTCACCCCAAGGTTTGTAACAGTCCTTAATAGACCTCTCAGCAGCTTCCAGCAAACTTGCAGCTCCTTCAGACAGGTGCAAACACCAAACTACTCCTCCCCCACACTCACCTATTGCTGCTTCCTGTCTCTTAAGGTCTGCTTCTCCTGGGTCTTAACCCTGTGTGCACTGGAATCCCTTTTGGTCAGGGGTGGGGGCTCTTTCCCACCCGAATATCACTACAGAGCCCCCCAAATTCCGGGTCCCAAATATCTCTCTTTACTATACAGAGAGAACTGCGAGTCAGTCCTCCTGATTTTTACTATTCCCAGGAATTTTTCACCCGTCCTGGGTGACCCCCTGAACATTAAACTTCCCTTAAAGGGACCATAACCCAAATATAGGAGATATATAGCGACTGTCCAGGACCCAACCTTGGCGTCCTGTACATATCCCCCCCCTCTGCCTCAACGCGGAGGTGTTGGAGGCACCACTCGATAGCATACAGTGGACTCGGGAGAGGGCATCGGCATTCTGATGCTGTCTCCCAGGTCTGTGTTCTACCACAAAATTAAACTCCTGGAGAGAAAGGAACCACCTTGTCACCCTGGCATTGGTGTACTTGTTCTGTCTCATCCAGGTCAATGGGGCATGGTCTGACACCAGGCGAAACCTCCTACCTAGGACAAAATACCGTAGGGAGTCCAAAGCCCACTTGATGGCAAGACACTCCCGCTCCACCACAGCGTAGTTTCTCTCTGCTGTCGTTAGCTTCCTACTCAGAAAAACCACGGGGTGTTCTTCCCCATTGACCACTTGAGAGAGGACCGCTCCTAATCCTTCACTCGAAGCATCTGTCTGCACTACAAAATCCTTGGAGAAATCGGGAGCTACGAGCACCGGATGTTGGCATAATGCCGCCTTAAGCTTCTGAAAAGCTTCTTCGGCATTCGCGCTCCACTTTATCATCACTGACTTTCTACCTTTGGTCAAGTCAGTCAATGGTGCAGCAATGGTGGCAAAGTTGGGGACAAACCTCCGGTAGTAGCCAACTATGCCCAAAAATGCTCTGACCTGCTTTTTGGTTAGGGGACGGGGCCAGCCCTGTATGGCTTCTACCTTATTCATTTGGGGTTTAACCAGCCCTCTACCCACAATGTACCCTAGGTACTTGGCTTCCTCCATCCCAATTGCACATTTCTCTGGATTGATGGTGAACCCTGCTCTTCTCAAGGAGTCTACGACTGCCTGAACCCGGGGAAGATGGGACTCCCAATCAGTGCTGAAGACGACTATGTCATCCAGGTAGACGGAAGCATATCTTTGATGTGGACGTAAAGTTTTATCCATGGCCCGTTGGAATGTGGCAGGGCAGAGTGCAGACCAAATGGCATCCTTTTGTACTGGAAGTGGCCTTCCGGGGTGGAGAAGGCTGTTTTCTCCCTGGCCTCCTTGGTTAGGGGAATCTGCCAGTACCCTTTTGTGAGGTCAAGCGTGGTGATATACCTGGCTGGACCCAACCTCTCAATTAACTCGTCTATCCGGGGCATAGGATATGCATCGAACTTGGAGATTTCATTAAGCTTTCTGAAGTCATTGCAGAAGCGAAGAGTGCCGTTGGGTTTAGGCACCAACACAATTGGACTCGACCACTCGCTCTGCGACTCTTCAATGACATCAAGCTCAAGCATTCTTTTTACCTCCTCAGACACTGCCACCCTATGAGCTTCTGGGATACGATACGGCTTTAACCGTATTTTTTCATTGGGCTCGGTTACAATGTCATGCTCGATGACATTGGTGAGACCAGGTAACCCTGAAAACATGTCCCTATTTCTTTGCAGAAATTCTTTTGCCTGTTGGGTTTGGGGCCTAGACAGGGTAGCAGCAACCTGCACCAGGTCAATCCCTGCAGGGTCCCCTGACTGGACACCTATCACTGCAGACACCTGTTCTCTGTCTCTCCAGGGTTTCAACAAATTTATGTGGTAGATCTGGTATGGCTTTCTTCTCCCAGGCTGGTGTACCTTGTAGTTCACTTCCCCCATTTTTTCCACTATCTCAAACGGACCTTGCCACTTGGCCAAGAACTTGCTCTCCACCGTTGGTATTAGGACGGCCACCCGGTCTCCTATTTGAAATTGTCTGATTTTAGCCGACCGGTTGTACACCCTTCTTTGGGCATCTTGAGCCTTCTGCAGATGCTCCCTCACCAACGGCATTACCTTAGCCACTCTCTCTCGCATTTGGGAGATATGCTCTACCACAGTTTTGTGTGGGGAAGATTCACTTTCCCATGTCTCCTTTACTAGATCTAGCAACCCCCGGGGCCTTCGCCCATACACTAACTCAAACGGTGAGAAACCCGTTGATGCTTGTGGAACCTCCCGGATGGCAAACAACAGGGCAGGGAGTAACATATCCCAATCCTTCCCATCTTTCTGGACCACTCTTTTTAACATGCATTTTAAAGTTTTATTGAACCTCTCGACTAGGCCATCAGTCTGCGGGTGATAGACGGACGTCCGCAACTGCTTAATCTGGAACAGTTTGCACAAGTCCGCCATCACTTTGGACATAAAAGGGGTGCCCTGGTCCGTCAATATTTCTTTGGGGAACCCCGTTCGGGAAAACATTTGAAATAGTTCCCTGGCAATGGCCTTAGAGGAAGTTTTCCTTAAAGGGACTGCTTCTGGATATCTAGTGGCATAGTCTAGGATGACTAGTATATATTGGTACCCCCTTGCTGACTTCACCAGGGGTCCTACGAGATCCATTGCAATTCGTTCAAATGGTACCTCGATAATTGGCAAGGGTACCAGGGGGTTTCTGTAATGGGACACCGGGGCAGTTAACTGGCAAGTCGGACAGGACGCACAATACCTTTTAACCTCGGCCTTTACCCCTGGCCAGTAAAACCGGTCAGTTACCCTGGCCTCTGTTTTTTCTGCCCCCAGGTGTCCTCCCAGTGCATCATTGTGGGCTAGATCGAGAAGCATCCGCCTATAAGGCTGGGGAACCAGCAACTGCTCAACAGTTTCCCCTCGGCTTTCAGCCACTCGATAAACCAAGTTATCTTTCAATGCAAAATGAGGAAACCTCTGGTCTGCACCTGGTATTTGTGGGATCCCATCAATAACAGAAACCTGCTCTCTAGCATTGACCAAGGTAAGATCCTGCAATTGAGCGGTGCCAAACGCACCCCTGTATACGTCCAGGTCTGGATGCACTGGCCTTGAGGAGGTTTCCCCTTCACTCTCCTCAACCTGGGACTGTGGTGGGGAGAGTTCCTCATCATCCTCTCCCAGCATAACCTGTAACGGGGAGACTTCCCCCCCCTCAGAGGTCAGCTCGGTCTTGTGACCTGAAACAGAAACAATATCGTCCACTTTAACATTTTCTGCAATGTCATTGTTAGTGACAGGTACCTCCCCATCAGGGGTTGTGTTGTGGGGATTTCAGGCCCGGACCCCTCAGACTCTGTTCCTTCGAGGCCGAGGGTCCCTAGTCCCCTTGGTTGTCCAGGCTGTTCACACTGTACCTGGTTCCATAGTTCAAAAAACAGTGGGCAGTCCCGCCCCACTATGACATCATGTATCAAATTTCGTACCACCCCGACTTCTTGTGTCACAGAGGTACCACCATAGGCAACAGTCACTGGCACCAGGGGGTACTCTCTGGTGTCCCCATGGATACATACTACCCGTAGAGTCTTACTTACTGGGCCGAGTCTTCCGATCACCCTGGTATGTACCAGCGTTACCATGCTACCAGAGTCCAGCAGAGCCTTGGCAGGAAGGTGGTTCACCCATAGTTCACATTCAAACTGTCCGGCCGCTATATCAAGATGGGTGGCACATGCTCTTTGCACATAAAAAGAGCTTCTCCGAACAGTCCCGCACTCCATAGGCTCCTCCTGAAGTGGGCATTGTGCCCGGGTATGCCCCCAGGACCGACATCGCCAGCACTGTATGTCTCCCATCCTTGGGACAGGAACCAACATCCGTGGTTCTGCTGAAGAAGATACCGGTTTGTGGGTGACAACGTCTGGCAGAGCTTCTCTCCTAGGTGCTGTGGCTGGCCTGGTTGCCCTATGTGTGGGTTCCCGATGCTTGGCAGGCCCGAGCAGGTCTTCCACCACAGTGTATCTTTCGACCAACTCTACCAGCTGGTCAGCGGTTGCAGGGTCGCCATGGCTTACCCAGCGCTGTAGGTCATCTGGTAGGGACCGCAGGTACCAGTCCATCACTACCCGTTCCACCATTTGCGGGCCTGTCAGCTTCTCTGGTTGCAGCCATTTTTTCACCAGCTGTACCAGTTCGTGCATCTGGGACCTGGGTGGCCGATTAGGTTTGTACCTCCAGCGGTGGGTGCACCCTCTGAGCCCGGACAGCTGTGGTCACCCCCAGGCGGGCCAAGATCTCTGCCTTCAGACGCTCATAGTCGCTGATGTGCTCAGTTGGAAGGTCAAAGTAGGCTTTTTGCGGGTCACCAGTAAGGAAAGGGGAGATAATGCCAGCCCATTGGTCACGGGGCCACCCCTCTCTCTCCGCTATCCTCTCAAAAGTTGTGAGAAAAGCCTCCACATCATCACTGGGGGTCAGTTTTTGCAAGTAATGGCTGGCTCTCACAGATACTGGGTTGCCATCGGCAATGACTGCTTGCTCTCGTCCCTGAGCCAAACGCTGTACTGCCTCCTGCAAGGCAGCCACCTGTGCTTGAGTGGACTCCTGCTGGGCAGTAAACTGAGCAGCTAGCAACCGTGTGCTTTCCTGTTGTGCCTTTACAGCCTGTGCCAGGGCTTGCTGCTGCTGAGCCATTGCTTCCTCATGGCGACGGTTTGCCTCTACTGAGGCTTGCTGCTGGGTCACAGTGGCTTGCACCAGTGCTTTAATAACCTCCTCCATGCCTGCTGTTTGCAGTGTCTGAGCTGTTTTCACCCAAGACATGCCATAGGTATACTGTCTCTTTAAATGTCAGTTTTTGGTTTTAAACGGCTTTTGCGGCTGCAAAATGCACTCTGCCCGCATCCTCCACCAGTTGTAAAGTTTGGGGGTTCTAGCTCCACCGGATTGAGTGCACAACCGTTTAAAACATAAACAAAAAGGCTTTATTTCAGCAAACTTAAACAGGCTTCCAGCAGTGCATAAATCAAACACAAAATAAAGTCCGCTTTTCTTCAGCACAAAGGAATAAAGCAAGAAAAAAGGCACATACGGTTTTGTGGATGGGTCTTCACCCCAAGGTTTGTAACAGTCCTTAATAGACCTCTCAGCAGCTTCCAGCAAACTTGCAGCTCCTTCAGACAGGTGCAAACACCAAACTACTCCTCCCCCACACTCACCTATTGCTGCTTCCTGTCTCTTAAGGTCTGCTTCTCCTGGGTCTTAACCCTGTGTGCACTGGAATCCCTTTTGGTCAGGGGTGGGGGCTCTTTCCCACCCGAATATCACTACAGAGCCCCCCAAATTCCGGGTCCCAAATATCTCTCTTTACTATACAGAGAGAACTGCGAGTCAGTCCTCCTGATTTTTACTATTCCCAGGAATTTTTCACCCGTCCTGGGTGACCCCCTGAACATTAAACTTCCCTTAAAGGGACCATAACCCAAATATAGGAGATATATAGCGACTGTCCAGGACCCAACCTTGGCGTCCTGTACAATATCCATAAAAAGTGTTGTTTAAAGTTTGCCACAAGCCACCTGGGAAACACAATAAACATGTGGAAGAAGGTGCTCTGGTCAGATGAAACCAAAATCAAACTTTTTGGCAACAATGCAAAACGTTATGTTTGGCGTAAAAGCAACACAGCTCATCACCCTGAACACACCATCCCCACTGTCAAACATGGTGGTGGCAGCATCATGGTTTGGGCCTGCTTTTCTTCAGCAGGGACAAGGAAGATGTTTAAAATTGATGGGAAGATGAATGGAGCCAAATACAGGACCATTCTTGAAGAAAACCTGATGGGGTCTGCAAAAGACCTGAGACTGGGACAGAGATTTGTCTTCCAACAAGACAATGATCCAAAACATAAAGCAAAATCTACAATGGAATGGTTCAGAAATAAACATATCCAGGTGTTAGAATGGCCAAGTCAAAGTCCAGACCTGAATCTGTGGAAAGAACTGAAAACTGCTGTTCACAAACGCTTTCCATTCAACCTCACTGAGCTTGAGCTGTTTTGCAAGGAGGAATGGGCAAAAATTTCAGTCTCTCGATGTGCAAAACTGATAGAGACATACCCCAAGCGACTTACAGCTGTAATCGCAGCAAAAGGTGGCGCTACAAAGTATTAACTTAAGGGGGGTGAATAATTTTGCACGCCCAATTTTTCGGTTTTTTATTTGTTAAAAAAGTTTGAAATATCCATTAAATTTCGTTCCACTTCATGATTGTGTCCCACTTGTTGTTGATTCTTCACAAAAAATTACAGTTTTATATCTTTATGTTTGAAGCCTGAAATGTGGCAAAAGGTCGCAAAGTTCAAGGGGGCCGAATACTTCTCGCAAGGCACTGTACTTATCTATTTACAGGCCGCTGCAATTTGGTCATGTGATCTTCCCTTTATCAGTCAATGGCAGTTGCAGAAGTGAGGAGGGAGTGCTAACAACCGATGGGCCATAGGAATAAACAGCCGTTATTGAGTATTCTCTCCTCTCCCCTCCAGCAGCCACTGTCTAAAACGGGGGAGATCACATGACCAGACCAGAGAAGCCTGTAAATAGGTAGGTATATAGATCTTTCTTAAACAAATTAGTCAGAGTAGGTGTGAGGAAGAGGAGGAGAGAGCATTTCTATCAGTTAGACTTTGCCTGGAATTCCATTTTAAGGCATCCCAGACAGTATTCTGCTCCTTTAGACTTAATAGGATTGAGTTAAGACTGAATTTCAAACAAGGCTCTCCAAACCCCAGTAAATGGAACCTGGATAGATTCGCTCATCTCTGCTGTGGGGGATTCTCCCTCTATATGTGTCCTAGTTTCCATTGACAGTGGTACAGAAAGTGGTGGGGAATTGAAATGTTAGAACTTTCATAGGAACAGACAGAAAGGGGGAATCTGTTACGGTACCTATTCTAGCCATAACTTTCTAAAAAGATATTCCTCTTGTGATATTTTTATCTTAATTCCTATTGTGTCTCTGAGACAGGAAATTATTAGAAATCTTCCCAATGGGACACAAACAGTGAAAAAAAAAAAAAAACTGGCAAGGGTCTTAACTACCTAGGCAATAGTACTACAGGCAAAGCTGACCTTATATATACCTATATAAAAAAAAGTAGGCAGAATACAAGTATTTACGTTGAGTTGTGCAGCCACACATGGACTTCTAAGCTGGTACTCCATGATGTAACCATGAAGTTTTCCTAATGTGTGATTGTACTTGAAAAACTTGTCATTTGGACCATTGCTGATAAAGAAAGCTAAGCTCCTTGGATTTTCATAATCCTCTAATATTATCAGAATCTACAGTACAAGCTAAATTTACACTCTGCCCAGCAGCTGCCTGGACTCCAGTTACAGTCTCATCCCAGCAGTTTTCAGACAATGTGACTTGATAGACGCTTTCACCATTCCATCACTGTAACACAGAGCATACAATGCAGACATAATGGTTACCACGCTATTCTAATAAAGGGGGCCTCTTGAAAGATTTGGCAAATTGTTGATGGTGTTTCCAACACAATATAAAGGATCAACAATGTCTTAAACGAAATGATTTTCTGCCACTTACAAGTTAGTTTAGCAGCACTACACTTTAAATACTGTAAAGAAACCTAATGCATGGTTTGATTTGTAAAGCATTTTTTGCAACTCAGATTCCATTATTAAAAAGTTATTAAAAATAAAACTCAAACAATAATTTTTAGGAACTGTGTTTCACAAAAAGTGATTTTTTAGTTTTTGTTAGATGCTGGAGGGTTGTTTCCTAATGGCCTCTTATGTGTCTGAGGGACCTACAGTACCTTTCTTTTATCTGCATTCTGTGCAATGCAAGAGTGTCCAATATGCTCAACTCCTTTTTTTATTAACTTTTTATCAAAGAACATTCTGTTGTATTTTTTCAGTTTCTCTGTTTCGTTGCAATCAAGAATGTGAAATTAAAAAAATATATATTCTCATAATGGAGGTAGCTATCGCTGCATGCTGATGTGTAACTACAAATCATGGAGACCCATGGCTATTTCTGTACCAACTTGATGTGTCAACTGTGACAATAGTATCCTTGATTCTAACATAAAGTATGCCTGAATCAAGAAAAGGCAGCAGAAGAGATGTTAGCATAGCCAGTCTTCTAATGATTAGTAATGAGCCAAACACACCTGGGTTTAGTTCAAGCCGGGTTCGGCGAACATAGTTCTGGTGCCAAATCCATACCCCATTGAACTGGGGGAACTGAATGTTAAAAATCGGTTCTGCCCATTTCAAGACTAATAGGCAAAAGCTTGTCAAGTGAATCTAATGGGGAAGGGAGGTCTGGGCACTAAACTAGGGAATATATAAAGGAAGAAATACATTTAAAAAAATGAAATTTTGGCTGATTTTAGCTATTTTTAAAGCAAACCATTAAAAATGCAAACCTCCATTAAATAACATACCTGGGAAATGCCCTGACCCTGAGTGTAAAGTGGCACATCTGTGGTGTGTATATTAACTACTATAGCAATAC